>NC_083603.1:43791280-44151905 GCF_029168945.1 Cannabis sativa | reverse complement strand
ATTGTTACAAAAAGATGCCTTAATTCATTTCCAGTGGCCCAAAGTGCAGCTTCAGTCAAGCAGTCGATCCATTCTTTATCATCATCTAATAATCCGAGAGCATAACATGCACCTTTGAAAGTAGAATATGTGACTCCGTTCACTGTTCTGATACTTTCGTAAGAAGTGCATCCTTTCACAAAATTTAGCATCATTCTCATGTAGAAGCGTTCTCCTGTTGAAGGGTGTGCAAAGTATATTCTTCCAATTGCAATACCTTGTTTTCTTCTTGTCCATATTTTATCTTTCGAATTCCAAACCCAACATGTAGGGAAATCAGAATAAGTTAGCTCCCGAGCATCCTCGTTATTCTTGTTTGTCTCTAACCATTCAGTAAACTTTGTTTTGTCTACTCCAAGTGTGCCAAGAACATTTTCAGGGCACTTATCTTCTCCGAATATCACTGTATGCTCTCCAGGTAAATGGAATGGCAATCTTTCAACTGATGGCTTTCGATAATGTATGTCGAATTGGAAGATTCTCCAGCAAGCTTCAGTTGCTGAGATATATCTGCAATCAAGATATGTTTTAATCTCGTCTATCCCTTCGGTGTTGTCGATTGATTCCACTGTTGCAGTTGTTCTATCAGACCCTTTATGGACATACTTAAAAAGATATTTTATGGATCTTGAGTAATTGCAAAGCTCAACATTAATATGTGCATCGAATTTGACTATTAGATTTCTATGGTAAGGGACAACATAACGATTATCTAATAAGATATTCTTTTTCTCAACACGAATACCTGTAAAAAAAACTTGTTTTTTTTAATAAATTGATGAAATTAAGTATATTGTTATAAATTTTGTAATTATAATATTTAAGTACCTGTATCTCTTCTTTTGTAGATTGGAAAGCCATCTGTGTCGATTGTAGTTTTATCATTGAATTTTTTTGGAAAATGTTTCGTGCACTTGTCTTTCATCATACATGGAGACTTTGTATTGAGCTTTCCACATGGTCCATGAATCATAAACTTTTTTACTGCATTATAGCCATCAGGGTCAACATTGATGTCTGGAATTCTGCACTTATTATTTTATCAATATGTGCTGCTGAAGGATTTTTAATGGTTGGGTGCAAGAAAAGTAGTAGGATTTTAATATAATTATGCACCCAATCAAGAAATTTTGTTACATGTTGTCACAGGTATCTACACAATTGATTTTCAAAAAAGAGGTTTGCCTCATGCTCACATACTACTTTTCTTGCACCCAACCATGAAAAATCCTTCAGCAGCACATATTGATAAAATAATAAGTGCAGAAATTCCAGACATCAATGTTGACCCTGATGGCTATAATGCAGTAAAAAAGTTTATGATTCATGGACCATGTGGAAAGCTCAATACAAAGTCTCCATGTATGATGAAAGACAAGTGCACGAAACATTTTCCAAAAAAATTCAATGATAAAACTACAATCGACACAGATGGCTTTCCAATCTACAAAAGAAGAGATACAGGTACTTAAATATTATAATTACAAAATTTATAACAATATACTTAATTTCATCAATTTATTAAAAAAAACAAGTTTTTTTTTACAGGTATTCGTGTTGAGAAAAAGAATATCTTATTAGATAATCGTTATGTTGTCCCTTACCATAGAAATCTAATAGTCAAATTCGATGCACATATTAATGTTGAGCTTTGCAATTACTCAAGATCCATAAAATATCTTTTTAAGTATGTCCATAAAGGGTCTGATAGAACAACTGCAACAGTGGAATCAATCGACAACACCGAAGGGATAGACGAGATTAAAACATATCTTGATTGCAGATATATCTCAGCAACTGAAGCTTGCTGGAGAATCTTCCAATTCGACATACATTATCGAAAGCCATCAGTTGAAAGATTGCCATTCCATTTACCTGGAGAGCATACAGTGATATTCGGAGAAGATAAGTGCCCTGAAAATGTTCTTGGCACACCTGGAGTAGACAAAACAAAGTTTACTGAATGGTTAGAGACAAACAAGAATAACGAGGATGCTCGGGAGCTAACTTATTCTGATTTCCCTACATGTTGGGTTTGGAATTCGAAAGATAAAATATGGACAAGAAGAAAACAAGGTATTGCAATTGGAAGAATATACTTTGCACACCCTTCAACAGGAGAACGCTTCTACATGAGAATGATGCTAAATTTTGTGAAAGGATGCACTTCTTACGAAAGTATCAGAACAGTGAACGGAGTCACATATTCTACTTTCAAAGGTGCATGTTATGCTCTCGGATTATTAGATGATGATAAAGAATGGATCGACTGCTTGACTGAAGCTGCACTTTGGGCCACTGGAAATGAATTAAGGCATCTTTTTGTAACAATCCTCATTAATTGTCAGGTTTCTGATGTCACAAAACTTTGGAAATCAAACTACACCACATTGTCAGAAGACATTACTGCATTACAAAGGAAAAGATTCAAGATGGAGGATCTTCAGCTAAATGATCAACAAGTTGAAGCATACACATTGTTTGAAATTGAATGTATCATGCAAAAAATGGGAAAAAGTCTGAAAGACATAGATGGAATGCCCCAGCCTAATTCATCTTTGATGAGAGAAACAGGTAATAGATTGGTCAATGAAGAATTGGATTATGACACAAAACAATTGAAAATCCTCCATGACAAATCATTTGCTCTTCTAAATCCTTCACAAAAAATAGCTTATGAAGCAATACTGAATTCTGTAGAGAATGAAGAAGGAAAATTATTTTTCATCAGTGGACATGGTGGTACAGGAAAAACATTTTTATGGAATACAGTAATTGCAAAGCTCATATCAGAATCAAAGATAGTCTTGCCTGTTGCAACTTCAGGCATAGGAGCCTTATTATTGCCTAATGGCAGGACCGCTCATTCACGGTTTCATATTCCCTTGGAGGTTACAGCTGAGTCAACATGTGAAATTCGACATGGCACCCTACTAGCTGAACTCTTGATGCAGACTTCTTTGATCATTTGGGATGAAGCACCAATGGCAAATAAGTATTGCTTTGAGGCTTTAGATAAGACCTTAAGAGATATTCTAAGAACAAGGTATGAGAATAGCACTACCAAACCTTTTGGAGGACTTACAATAATATGCGGCGGAGATTTTCGGCAAATATTGCCAGTTGTTCCAAAGGGTACAAGAGCTGACATTGTTGATGCATCTCTTAATTCATCATACCTATGGCTATTTTTTAAAATATATGAGTTGAAGCAAAATATGAGGCTTTATAATGGAAATGTCAATGAGGATGAGGTTGCTAAAATAGCTTCTTTTGATAAATGGTTGTTGCAAATTGGCGATGGTTCATTATATCATGACATTGATAGGGAATTTATCAAAATTCCTTCAGACATCTACAGAAGACCATCTAATCATCCCATGAATTCTATAGTCGAAGCTATCTACCCTTCACTATTGCATAAATATAGTGACCCGACATATTTGAAAGAAAGAGCAATACTAATGCCAAAAAATGAAATGGTCCATGAGTTGAATGAGATGATTATGAATATGATACCAGGAGAAGGGAGGACCTATTTTAGCTCAGACAGTATATGCAAAGCAAGTATAAACACAAATGAAGAGGATCTTTTGTATCCAACTGAGTTTTTGCATAGTTTGACATTTAATGGCATCCCCAATCATGACATACACCTAAAGGAAGGCGCCCCTGTAATGCTCCTCAGAAATCTAAATCAAACAAAAGGTTTATGCAATGGCACAAGATTGATTGTCACCCGTCTTGGTAAATGGTCAATTAGAGCAAATATAATCTCTGGAACAAATATTGGTGAAAATGTAACTATTCCAAGAATAATCATGTCCCCAAATGAATCCAAGTGGCCATTCAAGCTCAATAGAAGGCAACTTCCTTTAGCACCTTGCTTTGCCATGACAATCAATAAAAGTCAAGGACAATCACTTTTTTATGTCGGATTGTACCTCCCTAAGCAAGTATTCATTCATGGCCAATTATATGTCGCAGTGTCTTGAGTAACTTCAAGAGAAGGATTGATTATAATAAACGCTGATGATGAAGTAGAAGAGCCAATTTTAATCAAGAATATCGTCTACAAAGAAGTATTCCAAAATACTCACTCATCATCCCCCAAAACAAAGGTATCACATTTTCACAATTTCTTTTTTAATATGCACATTGTTTATTTTTATCATCAAGAAAGATAGTAACACAAGCAAATATTTCAGTATGGAAAAGATTAGTCTTATGGATCATCACCTCCTATTCTCACATTACAATTTAAGGTACAAATTTCATCTTTACATAATTTGTTCAAATTAATGATTTTACCTAATTATTTAGATAGAAAACTTCAATCACTAACATTCTACATAATTCATCAATTAAAGCTTACAAAAAATGTTGTGTGGTCCCTTTCGCAATTGTTATCATACATTCACCTATGGAGAAGACATACATTTTTTGTTTAAATGTAATGTTTGTTAAACTTATAATTTTTTTTCATTTATTTTATTGTAAAGACACAAGCAAATTTATTTCATATGTTAATTTTAACCCCTTTTTACATATTTAAAATAATAATTTACATTTCTAATTTTCTAATTTTCCTTTATTTATAATATAAATATCAAAATATTATATTTTATATTACATCACTTAATCCGTAAAATAAAATTTACAAAACTTGGGTCAAACCCGCGCGAAGCGCGGCTTTGTTCCCTAGTTTTATTATATGTTTAACTATTTTTCCTCATACCATGGACTAAAATGATTTATATTTTAATATAACTTTTTTTTTTTATTTTTTCATTTAAACTTTTATAATTGACTTTTTATTTATTTATACAGATAAAAACAGCATAATCTCGAAATGAAAACAACTTTTATAAAATAAAGCAGCATAATTTCGAAATAAAAACAGCATTAACCTCAAAATGAAAACAAGTTATATAAAAATGAAAAAAAAATATAAAAAAAAAGTGAAAAATAAATAAAAAATATTGTATACATAGCAATTCCTTGCGGCATAAATACTTAATGTTTCCGATTTTATACACTTAAATATCTCATGTTTATTTTTGGTGGTAAAAATACCTAATGTTACAATTCTCTACTACCACTTTCGTTATTAACTCATAAATATAGACACGTGGAGGGCCCAAATGCATTACATTTATTTATTTTATTTTTAAATTTAATATTCTTAATATCAGAAACTAAATGATACTTGTTTTAAAAAAAAAACGTGTTCTCATTAACAATTTTCACATGATATTGGCACTTCAATTCGATAATCATGTTCCATATACTACAATGGTTCACTTAGCTATGGTAATGTAGTATTGCATCTCTCTTATTTTTTTTTAAAAAAAAAACAAGTAATATTTAGTTTTTTGTATTAAGAATATTAAATTTTAAAATAACATAAATAAATGTAATGCATTTGTGCCCTCCACGTGTCTATATTTATGAGTTAATAACGGAAGTGGTAGTAACAGTATAAGAGAATTGTAACATTAAGTATTTTTGCCACCAAAAATAAACATTAGGTATTTAAGTATATAAAATCAGAAACATTAGATATTTATGCCGCAATTTACCCTTCTTTTTAAAGGTTCTATTTCAGCCATGACACACATACATCAAACACATTATATAACAAAACATTTTGAAGTAAAATACAATTTGTTGAGGAATTTCGTCAAACACTTCACATGCACAAAATTTTTGTAAAGCTTTATTGTTTTATAATAAGAACAGATTATAAATTAAAAGAACCAGAAACAACTCTATAATTATGTACAAAAAAAAACATAAATATATACAAGATAAGTAGTAAACTCAACCACTACATAATAAATCTATAAAAACATTATTAAACTCAAGATAGAAGGGCTCAACGAAAAGATTGATTTTCATTTCTAAAAATTTAATTGACTACAAAATATTAGTTTGGCTATGAAGTTATTCAACGAGGAAGAATATCACAATGACGAAATGGAGATGATCTTTGATGAAAATGGTACAGTGTATAGAGAAGAGAAAAAATAAATAAGGAGTGATAGATTTGTAGAGTCTCTTTTTTTTGAAAAAAAAATAGTAATATTGACTATAACGTATTCAATCCTCAATAATGATTAATTTGATTTTGTTGTATATCATTCATATCTACACAATCCATTACCCAGAGCAAGATTATGTTGTATATCAACCGAAAGACAACTTTGCTCATTGCAAGTCCAATGAAGGCTGGACCCAAGTTTCAGAAAAAAAAAAAAAAATATATATCATTATTTAAGGTTCTGGAATAGCTCTGGAAGATGGGCATTGGTTAGCTTAGTCCTCTTGCTGATTTCATGCTTCTTCTTCTTGGTCTTGTTCTTGGGGGTAACACCTTGGACCTGTGCCTGGGCCCTCCTCTTTGCAGTGTTGGTTGCAGGCTTCATACCATTCTTCTGCAGATCCTTCTCAATATCAAGCATGTCGCGAGGTAATTCAATTCCTCGAAACAACAGTTTAAGGTCATCGTCTACTTTAATGGGAACCCTGGGGTCATTTGGGTACGCAATGTCCTCCTGAGAGTCCAAGTTTGATAGCAGCCAGATCTGACCAGCAGCTTTCAGACTCTGGAAAAGAACAGTTTCTTAATGTTCATTCCTCCAATGTAATGATAAATCTACTTATAATCTGGAAGCTATTTTCTTAATAGAGTTGCTTGGAAAAGTGAATTTGTTTTTAGTCATTCTGCACAATAATCTCTTTTTGATAATTCTTTGCAAAATAAACTTTGACACACTCGACAATAATAATTAAGACCATTTTGCAAAGTGGCTTTAAGAATTGTCTATTCCACTAATCACTCTTCCATAACATTAATATACCAACACAACCACTATCTTGGTTCATAAACCTTATCATAGAATGTATGCTCATAGTTTGGCTAAAAAAGAGAAATATTGCAGTCTTCTCTGGTAAGGTAAAGCCAAAAACATCATCAAAGAAAATCGAAATCATTCAAATGAGAAAAAGAAAGAGAAAGAATGCTAAAATCCCATTTACATTTATCAACTGTCCCTTTGGTCACTGAAACTAATGCTTCTCATTCAATCCGATCCAAACATAAAACCATGCTGGAAGTTCAGGACAAGAACTTTCAACAACTACACTATCCCATTAGGATGACTGAGGCTGGTTTCTATCACAAATCATCACAAACTCTAACATGAATTGGTTAATCATCATACCCCACAAAGCAACATAAGAAGAAAAAGGGAAAGTTTATATATGTGTGTGTATTCACACAAGTTAAAAAAAAAAAAGTTTAAATGATCACACCTAACAGCAATCAATTAGCTAAGCTCAGTAGGGTATTGTTGGTCCAAATCCTCATATTCTAAAAATCAACATAAAATGAAAGAGCATTTGGTTGACAAATAAAGAGGTGGGAATGGAAGGATTTGTTTACACATTACAGGTTTCTTTAATATCACACCAATCTTTTTATTCTCTCTCTCTTGAACAAATCTTTTTATACTCTATAAATTTTGTGACGAGTCAGATGGAGAAAAAATGCAGTATGCTCAATACATGATGGCCAATATTTTTACAACAAAAGAAAAGAATCATTAACAAATCAAACAAACCTGCAAGTCCTCCATCACAGTTGGGTATGAATCCTTCAGATCAATAACAGCAATGCCCTCTGGAAATTTCCGTACTAAGTAAAGAAGTTGGCTTTTGTCTTTTAAGTCATGCTTAGACTATACATCAAAGAACCAACACATGTCAAATTATTTTCTTGAAATGAATGAATGACGTATTAATTTTATTAAAATGCAAAATAAAATAACTAACTGACACTCTTCTAACCTTGTAACAAAAGCGTCTTCCATCATGGCTCACTTTAAGATTCTTCCTCAAGCTGTCAAAGACAGTTTTATTTGCATTAATATCCACATAGCATGCTTCATTTATTTGCTCTGGTGTTAGGGCTAGCCTTGTCTGCAAACAAATATAACCACAGCAAGTCATTAACTCATACTTCTAGACTAGTTCTACCTAGATTTTTTTAATCCAGTGATAATTTCAAAAATTATAATACTAATAAGAAGAGGAAACCCAGTGATAATTTATTAGGAAGCTAGAAATTAATTATCATAGGGAGATGTTTACTAATTTGAAATGAATAGAACTTATGAAGGAATGACAAAAGAATAAAAGCTCAAGTTATCACTTTCTATTCTGACTTATTAAGGAAGAAATTCATTAAAACCCATCTTTCTTCACTTATTTTTATTACCCATCACAGTTTATTATGGATTAGTAAACATGACCACAATTCATCAAGACATGAAACAAAGTTTGTGTTTGAACCAACCTCATATAGCAAGTCAATAACACGCTTGATTTGAGCTCCAGCTGGGGCTTTCCGAATGCTGTTAATGTGTTGAAGTCTATCTGTATCGCTAGAAAATTTGACAGCAGGAGCAGGAGGTTTGACACTGGCTGGAAGATCAGCGTGCATGAATCTTTGAGTCTGAGTCTGAGTCTGAGCTGGTTTAGGTTTAGAAGATGCTGCAATACTGGTGAGGGTTGATTGGCACTTCTCTTGCTGCCTCTTGAACCTGTCCAACTTGTCTTGCAACGCCATTTGATCTGTATACACATATTGACCAAACAACAATGCTGAAGAGATGCATATGAATAAACAATTATTGTTCATAACTTCTCTAAACATTATTTGGTAGCTATTCAATTAAGCATTGTCCATTTTGGTTCAAAACTTCTACAGGTTAATAAATGGTAACTCTTCAATGAAGCATTGCCTATTTTTCTTCTCCTATTTAAATACAGGATAAAATTTGGAATAACTACAAAATATCTCTCCAATCAACAACACAACATTGTTCAGGCAACTTATTTGTCACTGTGAGTTGCTAAAATAATTACAATTCGCCTAGAAACACCATAAATTAGATTTTATTTGGAGAGAAGTTTCTCAATGTCACCAAACACTTCATGATCAACATCAAGATATAGAATTATCCCAAACTTAAACACACTACTGAAATAAAATATATGCAGGAACAAATACCATACACAAGGGATTCACATGAAAGAAACAGAAAATAAAAATTATTGAACCAAAATCAGAAAATTATGAAAGTTTCACTGGCCCTGGCCCTTAAGTTTCAAATCCAAAGAATGAGGACAAAATCTCGGAAACATCAAGATTAGAACAAAATATCTTATGATTATAAACATAAATTCGTATTGTAACGTTTTAAATGGTAATAATATACTCAATTTCTAAATCTTACAACTAAACATCATAAAACCTAACTACTATTAAAAAGAAGAAAAAAAAAAGAAAAGAGAATTGGATAAAAGCTAAATCATATCCCTGTAGAATGCCCAAGTAGAACTCTATACAAATCAGATATAATAACTTGAGAATACTCAAACAAACAAACACATTTTCCATCGACTCTTTGTATTTAATCCTCATTAGAAGCCTCAACAAAACCGTAATTACATACAGTACCTGTTGTGAGTGCAGTAATTGTTTATCCGGCGGCCAATGATTGAAAAGGAATTCCTAATCTACGATCTCCGATCTCCGGTCCCCGATGAGTTGTGAACGAGGTTGATAATTTATCTAGGGTAGAGCTGATGAGTTAGGGCGAGAAAGGGGCGATAGAAAGGCGAGATTGAGTAACGGAGAGAGAGCCAAGGAGTTGTGCTACGACTTTGGAAGGATGTGCTTATCAATAATCAATAAAATAAAATAAAGAAAAAAAGACTCTTTGGAAGGATGAAGAGAATTATGTCTGAAACACACCTTCGGTTTTGTAACTGGGCCTCGTATGGACTAACTCAATTAAATACGAGGGGAACCTATTTTCATGGTTTTTAAGTTATAAGTTTGTAAAAATATGTCTTTCTTTTTCAAAAGAGTTATGTTATTTTATAGCAAAATTTAAAAAGAAATTATAAAATATGAGAAAAATAGTATAAAGTAATTGGTTACCCATCTAGTTACCTTACCTTAAGGTTACTTTATTTGGTTTTCTTATATTTTTCAACTTTTTCTTAAATTTTTCTCATAAAATAATTATTTTGAAAAAAAAAGCTATATTTTTACAGAAATGGTATAAAAAAAAATATTTGCATAGTCAGATTTTATTAAATTCCATATACATGTGTATTTTAGAATTTATATATAGAAGGTAACTATCTAGAACCTCTTCTTGTTAGTTCTTTTTTCTAATTACACTGAATTAGTAGGGCCATACACGCAAACTCCAGCACTACACCATGACCCATATGTAGTAGTGTTGGCCACGATTAACAAGATATTTGAGATGAAAGGGCACTCTACCCCAGCTCACCTCAGCTAGGCCCTTGTTTATTTATTTAGTTTTAATTAATTGTTTACATACAGCCATAGCTACAAGCACTAGGTCACTAGAGAATTATTAAAGTTCCTCATTTAAGTACGTGTAGCCAATTGTCAAGGCTTCCAAGTTCTACACAGCTCGGTGCATATTTGACTAAAAGAAGTTGAAAAAATGAAAAGAAAAAGAGATGTTGCTTAAAGTTCAATAATTAGCAGGACAGAGCTCAATAAAGATCCAAAATTTATTGATCAGACTTAACAACCACAACCACTGAAAGAAATTTTGGGACTTTATATAACATTCAAATTTCAAACAGTGATCAGACTTAACATTTTCAATCATTAACAGCACCAAAGGATTCATCACTCTTTACCAACATCATTGTTCAAAGTTTCACATATATCTGGAACAATTTAGACTCCATAAACCCATTTAAGAAGCACACCCTTCATCATTATTGGCATCATAATAGAGCCAAAATTTCACCAAAATTGGAGCAATACACACATCATAAAACTGAACCTACCCATCATAATTAAATCCAACATTCAAAACTCAAAAACCACTTGATTATTAATGTGAGACCAAAACAGAAAAATCAAGAAAGTTTACACAAGAGTTGGAAAGAGAGTGAGAAGGAAACCTCAAAATACAAAGATAGAATGCATATCAGATACAAAAATTGATTCTTCTCCATGTTTAGTGATGGATAACACGAACGTGGAAATCACTAGAAATTAAAACGGAAAATCCGAACTATCTTCACCCAACTAAAACAATGATTTCATACACCAAAAAAAAAACGAGGAAAAGAGATAATGAAACTAACCAGAAGAGAGAGAGAGAGAGAGAGAGAGAGAGAGAGAGAGAGAGAGAGAAGAAACCTGTGATGCCAAGAGGAGGAAGATGAAGCAGGTGCCGAGAACCCAGCAAGGTGCCTGAAGTGGGTACTTCAATCTTCTGCCTGTAATAGCAAAAAAAATATTTCTCTCTAAGAAACAACTTTCATTGTCATTCTCTTCTCATTGGAAGGATGAAGAGAATTATGTCTGAAACACACCTTCGGGCGAGAAAGGGGCGATAGAAAGGCGAGATTGAGTAACGGAGAGAGAGCCAAGGAGTTGTGCTACGACTTTGGAAGGATGTGCTTATCAATAATCAATAAAATAAAATAAAGAAAAAAAGACTCTTTGGAAGGATGAAGAGAATTATGTCTGAAACACACCTTTGGTTTTGTAACTGGGCCTCGTATGGGCTAACTCAATTAAATACGAGGGGAACCTATTTTCATGGTTTTTAAGTTATAAGTTTGTAAAAATATGTATTTCTTTTTCAAAAGAGTTATGTTATTTTATAGCAAAATTTAAAAAGAAATTATAAAATATGAGAAAAATATTATAAAGTAATTGGTTATAAATATACAAGTAGAGTCTCTTATTCAATACCTCTAATGTTTCAGAACCAGAAAACTATATGTGAATCGCCAAGTAGGTATGAAGAGCTCAAATCTAAGACCTTGAGAGCACATACTGATAGACTTTTCTTAGATTAGAAAGAATTCATACACAAATATTGAAATCCCAACCGAATGCTTTTATTAATCACCAAAGAATTACACGAAATAGCTCTTCGATAGGCTTTCTCTCCTATTCTAACATTTCAAGAGGTGTAGATATCTCTCCCAAGAGATTTCTCTCAATTCTAAACTCTTTCAACATGACTGAAACCAAGTTCTAATTCGCTATATATATATATATAGAGAGAGAGAGAGAATAAAGCTTGCTACATCAGCAACAACTACTAACCAAAACAAAGACTAAAAACTGAATCACTTGCTGTAATAAAACTTGAGAATTGCTAAAAGGCATCACTGGTGCCTAGCACCCTCCGAGGTGTCATACCGCTATTGATGTAATTAAATATCAGGTCTCATCTAACTTAAGAAAATAGCTTTTAGAGAATATCGCTAACCAATCGTGGAGTGCCACCTACAAAAGGTGTCGGGCACCACTGGTTCCCAATAACAATGCTCTAAAACTTAAGCTTGACCTTTATGGCTGTCCTTTTGGTAGACGCATCAGACCAGGGGCTCATCACATACCTAACCATTTGAGGCTTACAGCTACCTTTTTTGAGTCCTCTTAAATAAAATTTATACAGCATCATTCTAATACTAAAGAAAAAAGATCATAATTTTCTCAACTTCCAAACCATTACAAGAACAGAGAAATGAGATTAAAAAAGACCCCTTTTTTACATATCCTTCTTTAGCAGAAACCATTAAAGCAATAAAAAGGTCAGACATACATAAACCCAAATGGGACCAAATACTAAACAGGATCACAACATTGCTACTAATTCAAATCAATCAAAAAAAGAGGGACAATTAGGGGTTTGAGATAAAGAGACCAAAACCATTGATAATCTAATGTAAACATTCATAATTTTTAAGATAACAAGATTCAAAATTTTCCATTTCTTCATAGATATCTCAAACATACATAGATTCAGAAAGTTGTAGTTAACGAAAATTACTGCATATGAAATTTAATAAATGCCATGATGAAAAAGATGAAGAACAGCAAAAACCCACCGTGAAAGATTAGAGCTTTGGGGTTTGTGGAGATTGATGGCGGTGAAGCTGGACACGAGGAGTACAAGGAAGGAAGAAGAAAGAAGAATAGGAGAAATAGAAAAATAAAAGACCGACCTTTGTTATTTCACAAACCACAAAATTAGAGTTATTTCAAGAAATGGCTACTCATAAAGTTTTTTCTGACAATTTAACCCCTCTTTTTATATTATTTTGAGTAATTTGTGGCATAAATGCCTAAATTTTACTCTTGGTTGAAAATAAATATCGAAGTTTAATTTTTGACGGTAACAATACTTAAATTATATTTTTAAAATTTTTGTAAGCACATGATCGTTAAGTGTTAAGTCAACCACCACGTGGCATCCTAAATACGTTCACGTCATTAAATTTTTACTTTTTAATTAAAAATGAATTTAAATATATTAATAAGAAAATAGCACGTCAATAATAGCGTGATACTTAATGGATAGGTACTTGCGGAAGTTCTAAAAATATAACTTAAGTATTATTACCGTTAAAAATTAAACTTGGATATTTATTTGTAACCGATAGTTAAACTTAAGTATTTACGATTCAAATTTATCTTATTTTTTGAAAGGCAAAAATTCACTTATGGTTAAAAAGCAAAAAAAATATTTCTCTCTAAGAAACAACTTTCATTGTCATTCTCTTCTCATTTTTCATTTTCGGATCTGAGAATGAAGGAATAACAAAAAAAAAATCTGAGAAATAAGGGGAGAGAGAGAGCGAGAGAGAGAGAGAGAGGCGAGATCTATAGAGAGAGAGGAATATAGAACCAAATAAATATACAGTGAGGAAGAGATTTACCTTTGAAGCCATGGAAATGAAGCTCTCCTCTGATGAAGGTGATTGTAACGAGAGAGAGAGAGAGAGAGAGAGAGAGAGAGAGAGAGAGAGAGAGAGAGAGAGAGAGAGAGAGAGAGAGAGAGAGAGAGCCAAGATAAAAGTGTTTTTAAAAATTTTTAAAATCATATAAAAACTGTTTTTAAAATTCAATATAATTTGTTTCTTAATTTTAAAAATAAAAAGTAAAACTAAGTTACCGAACACAATTTTTATTGGTGTTTTCAAAATTTCAATTTTAAAAACAAAAAACCATTTTTAAAATGGTTACCAAAGATACCCTAATTTGTCGCCATTGTTGGAGGTTACAAAGAAGGTTTTGAATCTTCTAAAAAATAAACTTTCTTTTCTCTTGAGTATTTCCCCATGATGGAGAATGAGATAAGCACTACCTTTTTGTATAAACACAATTCATCGTATTTATACATTATTTACATGACATTCTAATACTATGATATTTATAACATAATTAATTACTTAATTTTGTATTAGGCTTTACAATGCTTAATAAGTATTCACAATTGAAAGACAATTAGATTGTATGGAATTTTGTATTAGATGTTTGATAATATGAAAAGTGGATCATTTATGAATATTAATGTTATATGAGTATCAAATATATATTGTTAATAGAGTTGGATTCACAATAGTGTTTACTTTTAGGATAGTTTGGATTCAGCAGTGTGGTGCTTAGGTTATGGTCTAAATCAACATTAGTGTCATAATGTCATAGGTAGGGATGCACATAGGAGCCGGGAGTTTCAAGGAATGCTTCACTTGCTCCATCCTTGACCTCCGCCTAATCCCGGTAAAGGGAGGGCAGGAAAGTGATGGGCACCTGTAGCAGTTCAAATAATAACCAGCACACACACAGCAAAGTAACAGTAGGCACAGTAGTGAAATTCACAGTAGGAGCTATTATTGAATATCAAAACAGAGGAAATAAGCTTCCACACAAGGTAGAGAGCTATGGCAGCTCTCACCTGATGCAGAAGAGGTAGTTTTCTCTTACAAATTGCATAACTGAAAATCACAATCCTTTCCCATACAAAAGGTAGCTCACTACTAAAGACAATTACCAAAATACCCCCTCCTAAGCCAATTTACCTTGCTTACCCCTTCTAGCATAAGTAAACTTAATAGGAGGCCTCACATTCGTATCATTACCCCCCCCCCCCCAAAATCCCGAACCTTGTCCCCAAGGTTAAAATCTGGAAACTGGGTTGCAATGGTGTCAAACTTCTCCCAAGTAGCTTCGAAAAGAGGCAAATCTTTCCAACGAATCAACACTTCGATAGGAGCTTCCGTAGGTGTAGGCCGTTGACGCACATTCAAAAGTTCCGCAGGTTCGACCAACAACTCCAAATCAGCAGTCAATGTAGGAGGTATGGTAGGGGACGAGTGAGCTGAACCAACCGCCGCACGGAGTTGGGACACATGGAAGACGGGGTGAACCGCTGATGATGTGGGAAGGTCCAAATGATAAGCGACGACACCAATCCGTTTCAGAACAGTGAAGGGCCCATAGAAACGAGCAGCCAGCTTCTCATTCTTGCAGAGGGCTAAGGACTTCTGCCGATAAGGACGTAGCTTAAGGAAGACTCGATCGCCAACTGCAAACTCAACATGTCGACGAGAAGAATCAGATGCTGCCTTCATCTTGTGTTGAGCACGCAACAAGTGCATTTTGAGATCATCCAAAAACCCATCTCGTTCTTCCAAATACTGCTCGAGTGCCAAGACAGAAGTGGATCCCTCAGAATACCGAATTAATGCTGGTGGGTCACGCCCATATAACACCTTGAATGGAGTACAACCCAAGGAGGAGTGGAAAGTAGTATTGTACCAGTACTCTGCCCAAGACAACCACTTGGCCCATGCCTTAGGCCGATCAAAAGCCAAACAACGAAGATAAGTCTCGAGGCAACGATTTACCACTTCGGATTGGCCATCAGTTTGCGGGTGGTAGGCGGTGCTATGGTGGAGTTCAGTGCCCTGGAGGCGGAATAGCTCAGCCCAAAAATGACTGAGAAAGACGCGGTCACGATCCGAGACAATGGTCCGAGGAACCCCATGTAACTTGACCACTTGATGAAGGAAGGCTTCGGCAACTGTGCGAGCTGTGAAAGGGTGTTTGAGGGCAATAAAGTGACTGTATTTGCTCAAACGATCCACAACCACTAAGATTGTGTCAACACCTTCTGATTTTGGCAACCCCTCAATAAAATCCATAGTCAAGTCCTCCCAAACCTGTGCGGGTAGATCTAAAGGCTGCAAGAGACCCCCCGGTGACATGGCCAAGTGCTTGTTCCGTTGGCACACTTCACAAGCGCGCACAAAATTCCCCACTTGCGCTTTCATACCGACCCAATAAACATCTTCCCGAAGGCGAAGGTAAGTCCGATACTCTCCCGAATGACCACCGATTGGAGAGCTATGGTATTCCCGAAGGAAATGTGAAATCAAGGATGATGTGGCAGCCAGAACAAGTCGTTTCCGATACAACAGACGCTGCTTCTCGAAGGTAAAACCCAAGACATCCTTTCCTTGTTCCAAATCTGCCACTACTCGAGAGAGGAAAGGATCTTGCTTAATTTCTTGTTCAATCACCGTCCAATCCAACCAAGTAGTAGTAGTAAGGATAGAGCATTCTACAGGCTGCACTCGAGACAAAGCATCCGCAGCTCGGTTACCCACCCCCGGCCGATAGTGGATATCAAAATCATACCTTAAAAGTTTGACCAACCATTTCTGATGTTCCGGAGTGACCAATCGTTGTTCCAAGAGGAACTTCAAGCTTTGTTGATCGGTACGGACAATAAAGCGGCGACCTAGTAAGTATGGCCTCCACTTAAGGACCGCCAACACAATGGCCATTAATTCCTTCTCATAGATGGACTTAAGTTGAGCTCGCGGTTTCAGAATCTGACTGAAGCAAGCAATAGGTCGCCCTTCTTGCATCAAAACCGCTCCTAACCCATATCCGGAGGCATCCGCTTCAACCACAAATGGCTTGGTAAAATCAGGAAGGGCTAACACGGGAACCGTAGTCATTGCTGTTTTGAGAGACTCAAAAGCTTCGGTTGCTGCCGAGGACCAAGCAAAACTATCCTTCTTCAATTGATCTGTCAGAGGCCGAGCAATAGAACCATAATTCTTGACAAACTTGCGATAATACCCTGTAAGACCTAGGAACCCACGTAGAGCTTTAATCGAAGTAGGGAGAGGCCAATCCACCATGGCTTTGATTTTTGTATCATCCACCGCAACCCCGTGGCCACTCACTACATGACCCAAGTACTCAATCCGTCGCTGCCCAAAAGAACACTTCTTCTTATTAGCAAAAAACTGATGCTTAAGGAGAGTTTGAAGCACAAGCTCTAGGTGTTGTATGTGTGTAGCTTCGTCAGGGCTATAGACCAGGATGTCATCAAAGAATACCAGAACACATTCTCGCAGCCAAGGCTTGAAAAGTGCGTTCATCTGAGATTGGAAGGTGGCAGGAGCATTAGTAAGACCAAACGGCATGACCAAAAACTCATAATGGCCTTCATGAGTGCGAAAAGCCGTCTTATGAACATCTTTAGGCCGAACTCTGATTTGGTGGTAACCTGAGCGCAGATCAATTTTAGAGAACACTTGAGCACCATGTAATTCATCCAAGAGTTCATCAATGACCGGTATAGGAAACTTATCTGGAATGGTGGCTCGATTAAGGGAACGGTAGTCCACACAGAACCGCCAACTACCGTCCTTCTTTTTGACTAACAAGACCGGGCTAGAAAAGGGGCTGTTGCTATCTTGAATGATCTTTGCACTTTTCATTTGGTCAATCAACCGCTCAATCTCATCCTTTGTGATCTGGGGGTATCGATACGGCCGAACACTAACTGGTGCTGCGTCCGGTCGTAAGGCGATGGCATGGTCATGTTGTCGAGGTGGTGGTAGAGACCGTGGCTCCTCAAACACGGCATTATAGCGCTGTAGCAAGGCGGAGATGGCTTCCGATGGTTCTTCCTCTGCTGCCATGACTGCCGAATGTCCCAATTCCACCCAAACACCAATCTTCTCGGTTTGTAAAGTAGCCATTAAGGACTTCAGAGAAACTGGTGTTTTATGCAAGGTGGGATCCCCTTGTAAAACCACTCGTTTGTTGCCAAGATGAAACTCCATGGTATGCTCTTGCCAATCGTGTGTGGTTTTCTGCAATGTATTCAACCATTGAACTCCCAAAATCACATCCGTATTGCCCAACGGAAGCGGAAGAAAATCATCCACAATATCAATACTTTGCAAAGTCAATGGAACTCCACGGCATACCCCCGTACCTTTAATTGCTTGCCCGCTCCCAAGTTGCACTCCGTAAGCCTCTGTACTTGTGACTGGAAGCGCCAATTTGGTGGCAAGATCCAAAGTAACAAAATTGTGAGTCGCCCCGCTATCCACTAATACCACCACATCATGTCCATGGATTGATCCCAACATTTTCATTGTCTTTGGAGGAGTTAAGCCCACCACGGAATGTAGAGAGACTTCAACTGTTTGGGCTTCTGTGGCTGTTCCCACCGGAGGAAGTCCAACCATCTCAGCAACATAGTCGTCCGGGGGTTCTTCTTGGGCCTCATCTTGGACAACCACCACCACTAGCTCAGCCTCCTTACACTCATGTCCCCGAAACCAGCGTCCATCACACTTGAAACACACACCACGTTCCTTCTTTTCTCTCAATTCGGCCTCTGTGAAACGTTTGAAGCTAGTTGGTGAAGATGATGATGATGCCGAAGTAGTCTTACTATTGACTGAAGTGGTTGAGTTGAGTATGTTGGGGAAGAAATTACGTGTGGAACCCGTGTCTCAGGCACACTCAATGAACTGGGCCGGTTATGAATTAATCTATTAGACCCGGTTTTATAGTTTCTCACAAGAGTTTGGTTTGCTTCAATTGACTCAGCAAGTTCCATGGCCCTAATGAGCCCATTAGGATGTAATAGGCGTAATGGGCCTTGGATTTCCATTCTCAGCCCATTAACAAACACGGCCTGCAACCCTTGGTCTCCCATTGCTCCCATAGCAGCTGCAAGAGATTCAAACCTCCGACGATACTCTTGCACGGAATCGGTTTGGCGGAGAGCGAAGAACCGATCATAGATTGTCCCTTCGTGAGCAGATCGGAATCGGCGTACCAGCATTAATTTCAATTCGTCCCATGAACCGATAGTATTCCTGGAATTCTCCCAACGAAACCAATTAAGCGCCGCCCCCTCTAAACACATTATCGCCGCCTCTAATTGCTCCGCCAGCGTCAACCTTTGCAACCCAAAGTAACGGTCGGCTCTGTAAGTCCATTCGTCGGGATCGTCGCCTGAATACACAGGTAATTCTATCTTCCTTGCCCGAAACTCCGAACGCCTTCCTCCGTCTCCATCTCTCCCATTCGACCCAACCACTGCCGGCGATGGAGGTCTTTCATTTACAGATCGCCGACCGGAGCTCTGCGTCGGCATCTGGCTCTCTCGGAGTGCACAAAACTCATCGGCCATCCTCGCCTGGCCATTCAAGCACAATCGGATTTGTTCAGCAAGTCCCGTAACAGTTCGTTCCTGGGATTCCTTGGATTCTCCGAGAATCAACTTGATGTTATGAATGTCCTGCTTCACGCTATCCAACCGACTTCAATCCCTTCAACTTTTTTCTCCATCCTCGTCGACGACATTCACCAGATTCGGCCGGCTCTGATACCAAATGATGGGCACCTGTAGCAGTTCAAATAATAACCAGCACACACACAACAAAGTAACAGTAGGCACAGTAGTGAAATTCACAGTAGGAGCTATTATTGAATATCAAAACAGAGGAAATAAGCTTCCACACAAGGTAGAGAGCTATGGCAGCTCTCACCTGATGCAGAAGAGGTAGTTTTCTCTTACAAATTGCATAACTGAAAATCACAATCCTTTCCCATACAAAAGGTAGCTCACTGCTAAAGACAATTACCAAAATACCCCCTCCTAAGCCAATTTACCTTGCTTACCCCTTCTAGCATAAGTAAACTTAATAGGAGGCCTCACATTCGTATCAGAAAGCCCCCTGTTATGGTCTTAACTTCAACGGGGTTCATTAATTGAAAAATACTTAGAAAAAAAAGGATGTAAAAAAGCCTCCCACTCCTAAAAAGATTTCAAAACTTACAACAGAAAATAGAAGGGGATAGAGAAAAGACTTTCATATTGTATTATATGACAATTAGGAGACAGGGTTGGAGTGCCCCTCTCTCCCATGTCGCGACAGGAAAAATTTCCTTCCTCACTGAGGTGTAGAAATCCCGCCCAGGCATGGGCAGAGGGTATTTCTACATCAGTAGCACTAGCATCTGCATGAGCATGAACAATAACATGGACAAAAAGAGAAGGCTAGAGATTTCCCAGGTGAATAGAATACCATGCCATTATATTAAAATATTTGTAATTTTTGTTTTTGACAACAATATTCATAATAAACAAGCCCTACTTTGGGTTTAATGAGGCAAGGCCTAGTGGTGGTGGCTAAAGGCACTAATTTAATTTTTTATTTTTTGGAAAAAAAAGTTTGTTTCTTTTAATGTGAATTTCTAAATGTTCATCTGAGATGTCTCGATCAATGAGTTGAGAAAGAAAAAAAGAAAAAAAAAATCATGGGTTTAATAAAGTTGATCTTTTTCCAACCAAAAATAAAAAAAAAACAAAGTTGATCTTTCAATTCTACCCAATACCCATTTATCATAATCAGTGATGGATACTATTTTTCTTTATTTTGGTGTTTTGGGGGTGTGATTAAAGCTAGTCATGAATAAATCCTCATCATAAATTAAGTCACCTCTATTGATTTTTAATTATTAGATAAAGACATACCATATGATGCTTAAGGCAAAACCAAGAAATCATTGGTCCCATCTTTGTTTTGATTTGAAGGGGAATCTGGCTGTAAAGTCAATTTGTTATGACTCATTCAACTCACTTCAATCAAATCTATTTTCCTCTTCAATTATTACATTTAAAATTTGTCCTCACCATTTTACTTCCACCCATTTAACCCTTTTGTTTTAATGGAAAAGGTGTAGAAAAAAAAAATTGATGGACTCACCTATTTATTTACCAACACTTGTCATTCATAAAATTTAACAACTCACTTCTTTATCAAAAAAATTAGTGTTGAAAAGCAAAGTTTCAAAAGTGATCAAAGAAGACACTAAATGTTGCTTGAACTTATTTTTGATTTGGTGCACATTAAATTTGAAATAATTTTGATTCCTAACATAATTATGGAGAAGATTTGAGTTGCCTTAATATCAGGGATTTTGAATTAAGAAAAGTTGAAAAATAGATATTGGTAAAGTCCTTGTCACTCATGGCATGGGGTACCAATTACTAACTTTACACTAATGTGAGGGCACTACTTTATACATATATATAATGCCTTTCTGGTATTCAACTCATCATGGACAATGATATCATTCATCAATGCATAATTAATTATCATCATATCCTAATGATGCAAAGTATATATTATTAGCTTCTACAGTACCATTGTCTCTTTTATTTAATAGGAGTTTTAATAGATATTGCTTATAAAGTCTACAGCTTGCCCAATGAGTGTTTTTCTACTTTGAGCAATGGTAGTTACTAGGATCAATTGTTTTTCTCTTTCAAAAAGAAGAAGAAAGATCAATTGTTTTTACCACTAGGGAAATGTAAATTATTATTATTTGTCAACCTAAAAGCACAAATTTTGCATAATAAAACTTTTTCTATTAAAAAAAAATTAAATGAGAATAATTTGTTCTAAGGAAAAAAACAAACAATAACAATACGTATAAGGAGAATAAGACAAAAAACGAATATAAATTAGACTTCAAATATGACACGTAAGTGCTAATAAAACAGCATGAAAACATAGCACATAAAAAATCTGAATTTCCCTTGAAAAATTGTGAATTTAGGCTTTTTTTTAAGTGGTGAATTTAGCTTAATACCTTTTTTAATAGAAAAATAACCTCATTAAACAGTCAATGACAAATCTAGTAGAAAAAAAGAGTACCTAAAAATAAGTACCTATCAAATGTCTTTGTATGAGTATCCAATTGTTTATTCCATCAATACACATGCATCTTAGTAAATGACAATCACATTTTCCAAGGAAAATTTCAATTTTTGACCCTAATAATACAACCTATATCAAAATTTATACCCCTTTATAATTTGTACAAATTTAGTCCATTAATTACATGAACTTCCCATTTTACCCTTTTTTTAAAAAAATAAAATAAAAAACAAAAGCTAAAATCTGAAAGTGTATTTCTCTCTCTCTCTTCCCTCTTCCCTCTCTCTCGTGCACCACTCTCTCTACAGGAAAAAATTTGAAAAATTTATGAAAAACGAAGTGAAATCCGTCCACACGATATTATTTGCTGTTGCATGGTTGTTTTCTCGGTGGGTGTTGGTGGAAAACCGAAGCACAATACAACATCACTCAAGAATCTTACACCATTATAATGGGTAAGTTGCATTTTAAGCATTTTGTTTGACTTTATGTAGTTTAAAATTGTTATACGTGTGTTTATTGTTGGAGCTATTTGTTTTGGTACGAAAATTTGAGATACGCGGAGATCCGGTTTTCGATCGATTTACGGGTTTTCCAGTGTTATCGATGATATGTCGATGAAATGTCGATGGTTTGTCGATGATTATGGAGGAAAGGTCAGTGACGACCATTATCGACGTTATGTCGACATGATGTCGACATGTTATCGACATCATGCAACCAACTTTGGGATTAACTATTTGTCGACATTTTGTCGACATGTTTGTCGACGGAGAATGTCGACAACGAGCATTTTGTTGTTTTTGAGAAGTTATCGATATTTTGTCGACATCATGTCGACAAAATATCGATGCAATGGAAAAATACCGTAGATAAAACATAAACATAACATTGACAGAAAATAAACTTCATTAAAAATAACAAAAAAAAAACATAAAAAAAAACAGAAAATAAAAGTTCATAAAAATTAAAAAAAAAACATTAAATAAAACCCCTGAGCAAACCATAACATAAGAAATTATTTTTTTTAAATTCTTTGGCTTGTGGCGAGTGAACGCAATACTTGCATAATGTT
This sequence comes from Cannabis sativa, assembly GCF_029168945.1. NCBI lineage: Eukaryota > Viridiplantae > Streptophyta > Magnoliopsida > Rosales > Cannabaceae > Cannabis > Cannabis sativa. Next base: position 44,128,873 of record NC_083603.1, on the reverse strand, counting down.
CCGAGCTTCTTGGTTCTGGTTGAAGATGCCGAGTTTGCAACGACGGCATCCTTCGGGGAACCCCGGGTGGTGGAGCCGGCCATTCGCCGATTTTGCAAATTCTCTTTCAAGTTGCATGAACACGAACTCGTTCTTAGTTTCGCTCTCTTTCGAAAGCTCGAGCGGCATCAAAACTTTCGCATTGCGGGAGTAACCATGACATCATCCTCCCGCTTCGGCTCCTCGGGAGTTAGGATGGGGTATTTGCCGTTCTTTCTTGGGGCCATATTTGAAACTTAAGAGAATAAGAGAAAATTTTAAGAGTAAGAGATAGGTAGAATACAAGAGCACTTATGAATAAGATTTCCCTTTGCTTTTATAGAGCAGTAAAAATGTTGGGAATGTATGAAAATTTAATGGTCATTAAATGCGTAACTGTACAGGGAAAAACGCATGAAATGGCGTATTTATCGACAGAATGTCGATACTATGTCGACATCTTATCGACAACATGCCAATTTAGTGTCACTGCAACCACATTTGTCGACGACATGTCGACTTCATGTCGATATGTTGTCGATAGGACACGTGTCGACATGCAACGTTTCGATTGAGAAGGGTTGTTGGGAACGTATGTAAAATTTATTAACATTTAATGTGCAACCGTTTCTATTGTCGATATAATGTCGATGGTATGTCGATAGTATGTCGATGACGAGCATGGTTGTTTTTTTGTCGATTGTATGTCGATATTATGTCGACACAATGTCGACAATCGATGCTAATTTACTGGTATTGTGCTTCTCGACATTATGTACATTGATATCGATGGGATGTCGATGTTTATTTTTTGGTGTTTTTTCCTTTACTCACCTTGTTTTGGTTTGCATTGCAGGAGACAAAGTGTTCCTTGTTGTATCGTACGATGGTGTTTGGTTATGTGAGAATTATAATTGGATCTACAAAGCAAATAGCGGCTTGACGTTGATGTTACAACCGAGACAACCCTACAAGAAGCTGCGACAAATTTTATATGAAGAGTTGGAAGTTGATCCGTAGCGTATGATTTAAAGTTGGAGATTTGTTCCTTGTACATGAAGGGAAAAATGGTTGCGCCGAGGTTATTAAGAGAACGCCAAGGCGAGAACGTTTTTAGAGATGAGGGCAACAATGTCAAATACGAGTTTATGCCATTATTCGTGACCAAGGTGAGAAAAGTTGGGAATTCGGAGCCTACGCCGCCTACTAATCCTCTCCTCGGAGTGTGGTAGGGTCTTGCGTTCCGAAACGGATGTTGGGATTGGTGTGAATGAGGAGGTTCCGGCCAATTTAGAGGTGTTCCGAGCCAATTCGATGTTCGGAGCCAATGTAGGGCAAGAACGAAGCGACAGGATTTCATCAGTTTGAAGAGTTCGATACACCCTTCTACAATAACGATCCTATTGTAGATTTGAATATGGACGATGAACATGATTTGGCAGTCGATGAAGCCGTAGCGGGACCATCGTTGAGGTTAGAGTGTGTACCGAGTAACCAAGGTACACGGCAGAACGACAACCTCGTAGTGAAAATCGCACTACACCCGGAACTAGCGGTAGTCGACCGGGCGGGATTCGAAGAACATGCTCGTCATGCAACGTTCTCAACGTTCTCCTCTTTCGAAGTTTGTACCAAGTTCAAAGCTCCCATGTGGACAAAGGAAGATATAATGGAAAATCATGAGCTAACTACTTGTTTACAAAGTAAGGAAGCATGGGTGATAGAGCTTGGTAATTTTTATGAAAACAAGGAAGAGGCGAGACAAGTTGTGGGTAGGTTTGCCCTTAATAACAATTTCGAGTGGATGGTGAAGAAGTCATCCCCCGATGTGTTGTACGTTACATGCAAGGCTCCGGATTGTAAATGGAGATTGAGGGGAGGAAGAAGATGCATTCGACAACTTTGAGGTCCTTTGTATTTCACAATGAACACACATGTAACTTGAATGCGAGACGTTCGGATCAAGTCGAGCGGCACCATGGGTAGTTGGCCACCTTATTAAGGGAAGTACACCAGACGGAACTAAGTACAAGGCTAAAGACATACGAGAGGGACATGTTTGACAACTACGGTATCGGTATGAGTTATGTGAAGGCGTGGAGGTGCGGGGAGATGGGACTTACGTATGCTAGGGGTACGCCGAGTTTTCATACATGAAGCTTCCCGGTACTTGTACATCTTTGGAACGAAGAATCCAGTACCATTACCGACTTGTACTTAGAGGATGAGCGGTTCAATCTTGTTTATATCACTCGGTGCATGTAGAAGGGGCTTTTCTTTTTGTCGTCTTGTTTTGAGTATCGATGGCACCTTGAAGACGAAGTACGGCGGTATAATGTTAGTTGCCTGTGGCATACGATGCGAACAACCAATTGTTGCGGTTGCTTATGGTATCGTTGACGGTGAGAATAACGACTCTGGACGTATTTCTTACGGAAGTTGAGGGTAGCGATTGGCGTGGTTGAGAACTTAGTGTTTGTGTCGGATAGGCATCAAAGCATTGATCATCTTTGTTGAACTCGTTTTTCCGGCCGAATTAATCGTGCATGCTATCACCACATTGTTATGAACGTGAACGCCAAATTCAAGACGATGCTTTTCACAACCAAATATATAATGTTGCTTACGCAGGGTCGAAGACTGAATGCGATAGAGTTCGAGAAGCTTAGAAAGATGAATCGGCCATCGCCGCATATGTGGAGAGTATAGGGTTTGAGAAGTGGGCTCACCCTTATTGTTTGGGCGATAGATACAACATCATGACGAGCAACGCTGCGAAAGCTTCAATAGTGTCACAAGAGTTCGAAATATCCAATAACTACTTTGGTTGAATTTATCGAGGTTCACACTCCAATCGTGGTTCGCCGATCGCCTCGAAAATGCCGACAAATGTGCCACCCCTTTGGCCACGCTCTTCGAAAAAAACTTGGCAAAAATTCATGAAAATGCAAGGTACGGGCGCGTCCAACGAAATGGAGCCAATTTGTATAACGTTGGTAGGACCTGGGTGAAAGAGGTGGTGATGTGAATCTAGTTGAAAAAACATGCACTGCGCGGCGTGTTCACGTTATTGAAACTCCTTGCCTTCATGCATGTGCGCGGCATTGAAAACGAACACAAGTGTGTACACGCTTTGCTCACCTTATTATTCAAAAGAAACGTGGAGGACGATTTACGATGATACCATCAATCTCGGGTGACGAGGATGATTGAGTTCTCCGGAACACATCGAGAATATGAAAGTTGGGGCACTGTGGAAAAGAAGCTGTGAAGTCGTCCAAGAAAAAGCAACGCGGAAGAAGACGGGAGAAGCCGTTTCCGTGCGAGTGATAAAAGGTTACGTACCCACGAAGCCGTGCGGCGCGTGGTGCTCAGGGCCACAACGGAGCAACATGCAAAGCCGCATCCGAGGCGTCTTGTACGTATTCGTTGGGAAATTTGATATATTGTAATGACGCATATTTTGTCATAGTTATTTTTGTTGAGGTTGAATATTTTTCAAATATTTTAATTATTGTTAGGTTTAATAGTTATTTTTGTTGAATAATGTTGATATTTTATATTTGAAACCACGTAGAATTATCAAAATTTGAACGAAAAGAAAATCTATATATACATAACCGTAATGTTAATTACACAAAATATACAATGTCCCAATAATTAAAAATATAATCAGTAGACATTTTGGTAAAATAAATCGACACACCACCGTCGACGAAACATGGCTATCCGGTCGGCGTCACATCGGTCAATCCACGTTGCATCATGAGATGCTCCACATACTCAATGGAATACACGCCACAATCACCACTAAATGCAAAATAAAATGTAAAGTCGATCTAACGTAAAACATATTTTAATACTATAGTACTTTTTTATCGCTATGTGCACAGTTTGCCGACTTCGGAACTAAGTCGTGAGTGGCTCGACTCGCGTGCATTTTTGGAAGCACCGCGATGTCACCGTTAGCTAACGCCATGATGCGGTTGTTATGTGGAAATTCCCCGGTTGCAAGGATTAGCGAGGGCGGCGGTTCGACCAAACCTTCAAGATGGGTTCCATGGCGGTCCAAATGACGGACGCGGAATCACGGTCGTAGACATTAATTTTCCACGGCTACATGTCCACTTCAGCGTGACCCGGTGTCTTGCCGTGGGGAAGGTGCGAACGAAGTAAATAAACTCGTTACCCCTCCATCTCTCAAAGACTTGGGACCGTAATTACGGAGAACAACGAAACAATTAACAAACCATAATAATCTTCCCAAACAATTAACATTTAAAATCTTACTAAAACAATACCTTATGAAACCACGTGCGGTAGTCCGGGATATATTCCTCCCATTTAAAGTTTTTCCTCGGACCCCTGTGGCTCGTCCATGCCTTTCTTGATCATGGCGGTCACGAATGTGGAGAGAATGATACCACCACAGAAATGTCGGTGGATAGTCGGTGCGTCGCCTCCTCAAACATATGCATTGCCGCATCATATCTTGCATATAAACGGAAATATCGATTACACGAAAAATATATTAATTGCACATAAAGTTGTAAAGTGAAGTAATATTATAAAATACTTTACTTACGTCATTCCGTAAGCCATTCCTTTGGTGTGAGCATTATCCAAAAGAATCTGGGCCAGTAATCACCACTTCTCGAATCCGAAGTCGGTGGTTCGGAATGAGTCCAACACACCACTTTCGGAAAGTGGTTAACAATTTCTCGTCCGGTGGCTCCGGGGATCAAAAGTCGAAGATGGCCTATGTCTCCTCTTCATCTCCCGTATAGTCACCGAACCATACGGGAGGCTTTCTCTTCCTCTTCCGACTCTTAACCTTGCAGTTGTGCCTCTATGGACGAATCTCACCCTGCGACTCGGTGTCATGTACATGGATAAGAGGTTGTGCCTCGATCGGAGTCGGCATTTGGAGCTCCCTCATAAGGATCGTAATCGTCGGGGAAGACCTCATCCTCTTCTACGGGGTGAAGCGGTGGTGGTGGGGTAGATGGATCTGCCGGGGGCCTCGGTCTTGAAGGCCGTCGTTGGCGGACGATTCAACATGGCCAATATGTGTACGAGCTCGCTCCATAATTACGTTCGACCACCCTTCGGCTACCATGGTGGTCTCGTATGCCTTCTTGACTCGGCCAGCGGCATACGGACACGAGTGTCGGCCTCGATCCTATCCAACCGAGCCACTAAATCGGTGTACTCGGCACCCGAACGCCTCGATGAAGATGGTGCACCTGGGCCGAGGTTACGAACCGATGGCACGAAAAAATATATATCAAAAAAATACGGTAAGCATACGATAATTCCACAATGTAACAAATATCACAAAACAAAAATAATAAAAAATGAAGACATAAAAAAAAGTTCCAAAAATTGGTACTGAGTGTCTCTTTCCCGAGTGTACGGGACTGAGTCTACGGTACTGACTACTGCCTCACGGCCTCTGTGTCATCCACAAGCATCAACCGGTGTTCTCCACACCATCGTAAGAAATTGTCCTCACAAATGCCTCCTCCTCGTCCGTGGAAGGAGCCCCTTCACCACTTCCGCATTTACGTTTATGGTTTAACAAATATCAAAATAAAACCATTTAGCATTTATTACAAGCATTTATGTTAAATAATTATTCGGAACATAAGTGAAAATCATGCCGTCTAGAAAATAATGCGGCCGACGTCTTTCTTCCCAATATCGCCTTTGCTCGTCCAATAAGGCATCACGGGAACCGAATCCCGTGGTTCGTGCCATACCTCTTGCCAACCTCACGAAATGGCCTCGTACGCCCAATATTGAACTGCGGGTGCGAAGCCATGCCGTGTATTTGCACTCGCGAACATCCGAACTCGGCTTCTTCTCGTAGTTGGCCTTCGTTTCAACATGTCTTTACGAAGCGAGTGCATGAGTCGGCGAATGAGTGCTTCCCCAAAGGAATCCGGAAGAAGAACTCGAGGTCTTCCACATATCTAATGATGTGAGGCGTGATCGGCGCGTTGGCCTCGCGGCCCCGGAAGCACGACTCCACAAACAAGCACAAGCCGAGGGCTTGTACAAGTCTTCGGGTTCGCGGTTGTGAGCGAAGTTGGAGTGCTCTGTCTTCACACTATCGAGCCGGTTGAAATATTTGTTGATCGGTCGGTCGACCCCCGAGCGCGCGACTGCGCAGCCTTCTCCTCTTACAGTGGCCCCAGGAGAAGTCCAAACCGTAATGAGTGCAAACTCCAAGACCCCGAATCGGACCTCCTTCCGACCAACATAAAACCTCATCCTCGACTCCTCCCGAGCATCCACTTTCATTTTGTGGAGCATCAGTGAAATAACAGAGGAGAATGTCGGTGGTACGGCATTCCGGAAGCTCCGAAACGGCTTTCCTTCGTCGTGTTGTTAAGGTTGAACTCCTCAAAGCCGAGCTTTAATTTTGGCAAAAATTCCGGTGCCCTATATGTGACGCGGCCGTGAAATGCTCGGGTCTTTGGAATAATGAGTGCAGGAGCCATACGAAAAAACAAAAACCAAACAAATTTAAATGTCAAAAAAGTTAAGAAATGTCGACATAACATCGACATCATGTCGACATTCTGTCGACATTAACAAACATTCATAACTGGTCGATAAACAGTCGACATACAATCGACATTCTATCGACATTACCATAAGAGCATTGACAAACTACCAACATCGACAAGTTATCGACATACAGTCGACAAATCGTCGACATTTTACCAACAAAATGAGCGGGACTTATAATCGACAAACCGTCGACATACGATTGACAAATTGTCGACATCACAACGATAAACTTGCAAAAGAATGAACCGCAACTTATTATCGACAAAACTATCGACATACGGTCGACAAATTGTCGACATTCTAGTAAGCAAAACTACACAACATCAAAACAATGGTAAAACCATCGACAAGTAGTCGACATTACGTCGATAACCTGTCGACAACAATGTTCAAGCACCAGATACCTACACATATCGACATCCTATCGACATCCTATCGACATTTCATCGACAAATAAGTAAAAACACAGAAAACACCATTGAAACATATCCAACACATACAACATGCAACTATTGACATCTAAATTCGCATATACAATCTAAAACACACAAAATCTGAAGCACATACACAAATTCGCATTGAAATTTCTAAAATTTAAACAGAAAAAAACTTACCTTTTCGTGGTTCAATGGTTCACTTCAGTGAAGTTCAGTGCTTCGTCGTCGTCGTGGTCCTGGATCGTCCTCGTCGTGGTTCGTGAGGGGTTGTGGGTTCGTGCTCGTGAGGAGAACAGAGAGAGAGAGAGAGAGAGGGGAAGTCTGGTTTGTGGGTTCGTGAGTGTGGGAGCGGGTTGTGGGTTCGTGAGGGCTTGTGGGTTGTGGTTCGTGCTCGTGAGGAAAACAGAGAGAATGAGAGAGAGAGGGAACGTCTGAGAGAGGGAAATGTGGGGGGGGGTTCGTGATCGTGAAGAGCGAGAGAGAGAGGGAGCGTCAGAAAGAGAGAGGGAACGTCTGAGAGAGGGAATTTTTAATTTAGGGGGTATTTTAGGAAACTTTTAAAATTATAGGAATAAATTTGTACAAATTATAAAGGGGTATAAATTTTGATATAGGTTGTATTATTAGGGTCAAAAATTGAAATTTCCCTTTTCCAAAGGATCACTTTCTCATTACCCTAAAAAATTTGTTAATCTTAAACAACTAAAAGATTATGATGCTTAATAGCAAATGTTATATTATTATTGATACAATTAAATATTAAGTTTCAAATAATTTAATTTAATACATAATACTATTGACATTACTTAAAAATGGCACTTTGTGATTAGTTACTGATACTTTATAAAAATTATTAGGCACTAGTGATGAAAAAGTTATTTTTTCTAAGTTATACGATACTAAATATTTAATTATACTAATAATAATATGACATCAAAAAAAATATTAAATACCAATAATATATTTTAGTATTTTTTTTTTAAATTATATGAAATTTAATTCTTAATTATACTAATGGTTATAGAGTAGAACCTCTATTTAAGAATACTCTATTCAAGAATAACCTCTAATTTGTTATAAAAAAATCAAGTCCCGATTTGGGTCAGTTATAAATAAGAATAACCTCTAAATTGTAATTAGTTATACATTTTTTAAGTCCCGTATTAACAAAGTATATCTCTATATAAGAATAATTACATCTTAATAAAATATGTACATGTATTTTGTAAATTTATTTATGTAAAATTAATAATTTTATTTTAAATTATAATATATGTATGAAATTATATTTACTCTAAAATATTTTTATTATGATATAGTATTAATGATTATTTATTGTTATTATTGTTACATTGATATTTTTTGGTTTTTTTAATTTTTTTTTTCTAGTGTAACTCTATTTAGTTATAACCTCCCAATTAGAATATAATTTACTTGGTCCCAAGTGTATTCTTAGATAGAGGTTTTACTATATTACATTTTGAAAGGTTAGCATTTTCTCATTTAAAAATACCAAACAAATGACATGTTATAATGTATATTGTATTTGTATTGAATACACCAACTATGAAAACCATTGGAAACGGATCCATGACCTCTCTTCTTCTCTCTATCCCAAGAAACAGAAGTATAGACAGTGTCAGTAGTATTATTGTCTCCATATTCATGATCTCTTTGCCCAATTTGATATTTCCCACACATGCTACTGTGGTAGCCAGCACATTTTGATTTGTTTGATACTATTGTTTAGAGAAAGACATTGTGAACTTATCCTATTATGATCATTATTTCTCAAACTAAAAAAAATAAAAAAAAAAAGCAACAACAACAAATGAAAAAGACAGTAAGACAGTCATTCATGCTTCAACTAGCCACTAAAGAAAGAAAGTTATCTTTTTCATTTTCTTCTTTTTGTTTTTGAACCAAAACAAATGTTATAATATCATTTTCTTGTTGACATCTTAATTGAGTTCTCTCTAGATTTTTTCTTTGCTCAAAAGACTGAAGAGTATTCAAAGTAGACTCCTCTCTCTCTCTCGGTCTCTCTCTTCCTATCTTCTCTTCTGAAGAGCAAAAGTCTAAGCCATTAATGCTTCACTGGCTTCAAAAAAGCACCATGTGAGAGCACTAAATGCAATACTGCATTAAATCCAGGTACCCCACTTATCATCTTCAACTACTACTAAACAAAATCTTTGGAACTTACCTTCTTCCTTGTGGGTTTTGTCTCTGTTACTTAAATCAAATGTGACATGTGCTTTGTAAGCTCTGTGAAAGAGTAAAAAAGTCTCTGCCTTTATTCTGAGTAAATTGCTGGAAAAGCTTGGTTTTTGAGCTTGTGGGGTAAAACTGGTCGTTCTTACTCTGCTGCTTTTTTTCTAAAACGAAGAAGATTCAATCATTGAGCCTGAACTTGCCACCATATTCCTGAAGAGTTTGTCAATATTCCACTGATATTATATTGGTCTCGTTTGCGTTTCCATTAAATGACAGGTCTTTATTGAGTTCTTGGGTCATAACAAGAAAAAGTGAGATCCTTTAATGGGGTGTAGTAATATGCTCTTGATTTTCTTATTTATCTGGAGTTTTTCTTTTCTGGGTACTTACCAACTTCAGTCCTCTCAAACCCAAGTTCTTCTACAGCTAAGAAAGCATTTGGAGTACCCAACAGAGTTAGAAATTTGGCAAGATCATAGCAGAGATTATTGCTTCATTTCTTCAAGTACACAAGTTAACCTCACATGTCAGGACAATGTTGTCACTGAGCTCAGAATTATTGGAGATAAGTCAATTAAGGTGAGTGATTTTAATGGCTTTGCTATTCCAAATCAAACTTTGTCAGAGAGATTTTCAATTGATTCTTTCTTTACCACACTGGCAAGGCTTAATAATCTGAGAGTTCTTAGCCTTGTGTCTTTGGGCATCTGGGGTCCAATTCCAGACAAAATTCATAGACTCTATTCCCTTGAATATCTAGACTTGAGTTCAAATTTTTTCTTTGGTTCAATTCCACCTAAAATCTCAGAAATGGTGAAGCTTCAAACTCTTATAATGGACAACAATTTCTTGAATGGAACTGTTCCAAGTTGGTTTGATTCATTAATTGATCTGAGTATTTTAAGCTTGAGCAACAACAAATTGACAGGTCCAATTCCATCTTCAATTCAGAAAATAACCACTCTCACCAATCTTACTATAGCTAACAATGATATATCAGGGAAATTACCAGATCTTAGTGCCTTAAGAAGCCTTTATGTGCTAGATTTGAGTGGGAACAAAATTACCTCATCACTATCTCCAATGCCAAAAGGGTTGGTCATGCTGTTTCTTTTCAACAACTCATTCTCAGGTGAGATTCCACAGCAATATGGCCAATTACAAGGCCTTCAAAACCTTGACTTATCATCCAATTATCTAACAGGCATGCCTCCAGCTAAACTTTTCTCTTTGCCTAATATCAGTTACTTGGATTTAGCATCAAACATGCTAAGAGGTTCACTTTCGAACCATCTAAGTTGTGGGAGTAAGCTAGAGTTCGTAGATATATCGAATAACAAGTTCACAGGTGGATTGCCTACTTGTTTAAGCTCTAAATCAGATAAAAGACTTGTTGAGTTTGATGGGAATTGTCTATCAATAGATATGCAGAATCAGCATGAACAATCACATTGTGAAGAAGTGAAAAACCAGAAGAGTAATAAACAATCTCGAGGCAATACAGCAATTCTAGTTGGTGTTATTATGGGAATAGTTGTGCTTTCTGTGCTTTTGATTATAGGTTTGCTTATTTTGTTAAAACATTTCTGTCATCGAGGAATGTCTGAACAACACTTACTGCACAAAGCTGTACAAGATAGCTCGGTTTCAGGATACTCCTTCGAGCTTTCGACAAATGCAAGTAGGTTGTCCAATAACAAAATTGTAACACAGATTCAACAAGGATGATGATCAACCAATAATGATGCCAATCTTTTTTGTCTTACAGGTTTTATTTCTCAAGCTGCAAATTTAGCCAGACAAGGTCACCAAGTATGTCAGTCCTTTTCCTTAGAAGAGTTAATAGAAGCTACTAACAACTTTGACAACTCTTCCTTTTTGGGAGAAGGATCTTATGGGCAGGTAATGCTCTCATATAGGATGTATGATATGAAAAACATTGATATCCCCAAGGATCTTTAGTTAATAGTTCTTTTTTCATGCAGCTATACAAAGGAAGGCTAATGAATGGGGCAGAAGTTGCTATAAGGTGCCTGCAATTATCAAAGAAATTTTCGATTCGAAATGTAAGACTCAGGTTGGATCTTCTTTATAAGCTGCAGCACCCACATTTGGTACGCCATTTAGGCCACTGTCTAGATAGTGGTGGCCAAGGAGATTACAATCTGAACAAGGTCTACCTTGTATCTGAATTTGTACCAAATGGGACTTTTCGTGACCATCTTTCTGGTTAGTTCCAAAGTTTTTTGTAAGAAATGTTATTTCTTTTGTATCTGATATTCATTCTCATTTTAAAATGTACAAGCATTGTAAACTACTGTTGTTTTCTCTGACAATATAACTGATAATGTGTAGAGAACAACCTGAGAGAAGTGCTCAACTGGCCACAAAGACTGACAATACTAATTGGTGTTGCCAAAGCCGTACACTTCCTTCATACTGGAATCATACCTGGTTTCTTCAACAACAGACTGAAGTCAGATAACATCTTGCTCGACCAGCATCAAATGGCGAAATTGAGTGATTATGGAATGTCAATAATCTCAGAAGGAACTGAAAATTTTGTGGTAAGGTTCTTCATATCAATTGATTAGTTCTTTTATCTAGCATAATTATTTCGCTCATTCTTTGGTTTTAACTTCTATTTCCTTAATTTGTAGGCAAAAGGAGACAATTATAAATCATGGTAAGGATTTTCTCTCATGTAAACCAGTTTATTCACTCAAATGTTTATTCTCATGTATTGATTGTTTATTCACTTGAGGAAAACTTTGTATAAACTCTCAACTATCTAAACTAGATGGAGTTTTGTATGTAACCAATTTTCGGTTTAACATTTAACAATGGGAAATCTTAATTTTCAGGCAAATGACAAGTTTAGAAGATGATGCATACAGCTTTGGCTATATAATATTAGAAGCAGTAGTTGGGCCTTCCCAATCTGCTAGCAGAGAGGCATTTCTGCTCAAAGAAATGGTATGTGCTTCAAGAGTAACATAATCTGATTCTGATCATATTTGTGCAATAAACACTGATATATCAATGCATATTTGTCTAGACAACTCTGCAGAGCCAAGATGGGCGGAAGCGAATAGTTGAACCAATTGTTCTAGCTACAAGCTCACAAGAGTCACTGTCGATTGTGATCTCCATAATGCAGAAATGCATATCTCCAGATGCAAGTCGTCCATCTTTTGAAGACATACTTTGGAATTTGCAGTATGCAACTCAAGTACAAGCAACAGCAGATAGTGAACAAAAATAAAGAGGTACTCCATGAAACCACAAGATTTGACATGCTTGAAGTAGAAGGACATGTGAAATGAGGAGGTTCAATCTAGGCAGTTCTTATAAGAACAAATAATATGATTCATTTTTTCTTGTTTTAATTATAACATAGATCTCTGTCTCCTTGTATTCTTCAACAAGAAGTCACTGCAGGGTAAGACCATACTATTTGAATATACATCAATTTGTAAATTAAAGAGAAATATCAATCAACAAGTCTTTATGATTTTCCTGTAAGGTTGTGGATTGTTTTTGTTTTTGTTTTTGCATTTTTCCTTTTTTGAGAAAAATGACCTTACTAAAACTTCTAGAGTAAACCCAATAGATAAAGCTTAAGAAAGAAAGAGTACCAAGAGATATCATTAATTAAATAATGTTTTCAATCAAGACCACTAGACAACCAAATATGGTATTTATCTAAAGTAAAAGCAAGCTTAACCAAAATATGAGCTGCACTATTAGTGAGTCTAGAAACATAAACAAAAGAAATAATAATAAACTTACTACAACAATCCATAATATCTCTAATAATACATCTCAAATCTCAATATTTGCATTTAATTCATTAAAACAATTGAGTTTTCCATACCATACAAAATGCAAGTGCAATCACCTATCCAGATTTGGAAGTCTCAAATCTTAATTAGTATTTTCTTTTAAGCTAATTAGTATTTTCGCTGACATGTACCAAATCGTGTCCTGAACTTTTAAGGTCATTGAAAATACTCCTGAACTATTGGGATTGTTGGATTTAAGGACTTTTGTCTAATTTTATTCAATTTTACTACTTCAATGATTGTTTATGTACTAAACCATATTCCTTAGACATGTACTAAATTATGTCCCCTGAACTTTCATTCAGGGTCATTTTCAATGACCTTAAAAGTTAGGGGCAAAAATCCTAATTACCCTTTCTTTTATAATATTATTGAAATGGGACAATTCAAAATTATTATAATACAAACTAGAATTCCCCTACAGAAGTCATATTTGTTAACAATATTTATATAATTAACAAAAATTACACTAATAATTTATCGATTACATTGATGAACATAAATACAAGAAATAAATCTTCATCACATCACCTATAATTTCTTCCATCTACACTGTTTTATATTATATTTACATGTGAATAATATTTGTAAGTCCTAAGTAGGAGTGAGAAAATTTCCATAGTGTTGAGTGTGACCATACTGAAAGTGAAAGAGAAAACCAGAAAACGCCATTCCAAGAACAATTCCACAGGCCAAAGCCCCTGAGAATGAGATCCCACCAATAATACTATTCCCTCTTCTTCCAATTTTGATCACATCATCATCGTCGTCGTTTTCACTCTCCCCACTCAAACAATCGAGATTTTCCACCGCCTTAAACGACATCGTTTCGTGACGATCGGTCAAACTCCCTCCGTCAAATTTCACCATCATTAACTTATTATTGCTATTATCATTTTCACTTTGCAAGTTTTTTTGGGCCTCTCCGTTGTCGTTTAAGCAAGAACAATCAGAGTCTCGATAAGAGGCTTCGAGATGTTTAATTTTGTGAGACATTTCGATCAAGTGGTCTGGTTCTGTGGGTTCGTGATGAAGAGTCAGTTCGGCCCTTAAGAGAGTTTTGAAGAAAGCCAATCTCTGTTCGAAATCGACGATGTCGGAGGGATTATGATGATGGTGGTGGTGGTGATCTTCCGATGAATTAGAAGCAAGTACTTGGCTGAGTTGGGATTCTAATTCTCGGAAAATCTTCTGTAAAAGTTTGTGATCATGTGCCATTTTTGTTTTGTATTTTTGAAGAAATGATTTGAAAAATTAGAAAAGGAGTGAGTGGCGGTTATATAGTACTGGAGAATAACGGAGAATAACGGTTGCACCTCTTCCCAAGTTTCTTCTTTTTTTTTTACTTACTAAATTGAAGTTTTTACTTCTCAATTTAATTTATTTGAATATTATTTTCAGGGTGTTAAACTTTTGGGCTTTTTGATTTTTACACTTTAAAACAATTATTTTTTATATTTTTACAAAATTCTATACAGAAACCCCTATTGCAACTAGCGCTGCAACCTAAATTGCAACAAAAAATCGTATAGAAATCCCTATTGTAACTAGCGCTGTAACCACTTCAGAAACTCAAACCATAAATTTGAAAAAAAAAATTAAAAAACAGTATATGGAATAATTCCCCTATTTTACAGAATATCTTAAATAATTATAACGTATATGACCATAAAAAAAAATTGACTAAAAAAATATTTCAAATAACAAAACAAATAAGTGTGGCACGGGGGAGGACTCGTCGAAGTCCACGTTCAGGAATAACTGAGCCTTTGATTTCTCCATTAACAAGGAATGAGAATGAAGTTGTATGCAAACAAGTCATAATGAGGGAAATCCATCGAATATTAAAACCCATCTTGCCCATTACCGCAGCCAAGTAAGACCATTCCACCCGATCAAAGGCTTTACTCATGTCTAGTTTTAAAGCAGCATATCCCTTTGTTCCTCGCTTTCGATTCTTCAAACTATGAACCATCTCAAAGGCCACCAAAACATTATCAGTAATTAGTCTGTTTGGAAGGAAAGCACTCTGAGTCTCTGAAATAACATGTGGAAGAACATGTTTTAAACGCAAAGCCAAAACCTTGGAGATCAGTTTATACACAACATTACAAAGACTTATAGGTCGAAAGTCCTTCATTGTTTTTGGCTTCTTGATCTTTGGTATGAGAGTAATAAGAGTTTTATTCAATGCAGCAGGGTTGCCTCCACAATTTAAAACATTTAGAACAACTCGCGTGACCAAAGGACCAACTGTTTCCCAGTTATGGTGATAAAACATTGCTGAAAAACCATCAATACCAGGACTTTTATCCGCCCCCATAGAGTTTAATGCAGTAGTAACATCTTCAGGAGTAAACTCATGAAGAAGAAAGTCATTGTGTTCCTCAGTAATGGTGGTTGGAATTGTTGAAAGAACATGCGATAGAGCCCAATGATCTTCATCCGAAGCTTTGAAAAGAGTATTAAAATACTGTGTTATAACCGTAGCAATATCATCCTTGGAAGAGACATAATTGCCATGTTCATCAAGTAATTTAACAATACGGTTATTTGATTTTCGAGATGAAGCTTTGGCATGGAAGAATTTTGTATTACGATCACCCGATTTGAGCCATTCCACCCGTGATCGCCGTCACAAGATGTTTTCATCGTCAAAAGTTTATCCAAGATTGCTCAATGATTGCACACGTCGTGGAGAAAGTGAATCCGGTGCAACATGCTTATCGAGTCATTAACTCTCGTATCAGGCTCTTTTAATGCGGTTCATTTCATATGACCAAACTTGCCATTGTGCCACCGTTGTAAGTTAGTTGAACAAGCATTAAGACTGTCAGCCAATTGTTGAAAAATATCACCATGAAGAGCAGAATTTGTATTCCAATTTGCTGATATAATGTCCGAACATTCTGCATCATTTAGCCAAAGTCTTTCAAACCGAAATCTTGAACGTCTTCTATCATTTTCCAACTGATCAGAAAAATTTAAAACCACACTGATTGCCCTATGGTCAGAACCATAGTAGTCAAGATGCGTTACAGTAGGCAAAGAATGAGAATCCATCCAAACATTGTTAACCAAACACCAATCCAATCTCTCCTTTAGAGCAGTAGGATTCTTTTTACTTCTAGTCCAAGTGAAATCATCACCTAAGTAAGGCAATTCATTCAACCAACATTGGTCTAAAGTTGTTCGAAAAGCAGCCATATGATTATCTTGTCTCAAGGGACCCCCATTTTTGTGCATGTGGGAGAAAATTTCATTAAGATCCCCTAAAACCATCCAAGGATCAAGTGGAGACACATCATGTAATCGCTTAAGAAGAGTCCATGTGTGCTTTTTATTTTCAGTTTCAGGGAAGCCATAAACCAAAGATAAATGCCAACGTGGTCCATCAGTACTCATCAAGTAACAGTCAAAATAATTAACATTCATTGATAGAAGAGTTACATGAACAACATCTTTCCATAACAACATGATTCCACCCTTTAAACCAGTCCTAGGGACCTCTAAACCATTACTAAAATTTAAAGACTGTTTAAAACGAGAAAGAGAATTAACCGAAATTTTAGTTTCCATAAGAAACAATACATGAGGAGCTTGCTCTTTAACCAGCAAGCGAAGACGACGGAATGCACTTGGATTCCCCAAACCACGTGCATTCCAACTGATTATTTTCATGGCGAACCGCGGGATTGCTGAGCAATCACCGCTGGCTTGTCTTGAACATCAGCAGAATCTGAAGTGGTAGAAACGGACTGATGCAGAGTGATTTCATCTGACAAAGAAGAAGTCACTTCAGTTTGGTGAGCGCGGCACCTTTTAAGTGTTTGCCTCATGGAGTTAGTATCAAATTGCCTCTTGAAAGTACGATTCGGATGAGAATTCTCTTGGCCTTGAGATGTTGTTCTCATAGTATGCAAAGCACAGAGCGCAGTGCATTAATCGCCCAGGGCATAACAAAGGTTAAGATTAGGTGGGGAAAAGGAAGGGGTCGTGTCTTGCCAAATGGACGGGTTAGGCATTGGTGGGTATGTTGCAAACACACTAGGTGAATAAGTTGATTGTCCAACTGGTTTATGTTCCACATCTGGCGTGTACACATCAAGTCGTATAGAGGAAGTTGGGTTACTGCTAGATGGAAGAATTGCTTTTCCTTTATTTTTGATGATAGGATCGGTAATGGCTGAGGTATTGGTGGATGAGATATCTGTGGCTTTGTTAAAGGAAAAATTGTTAAGGGAAGGAGGAGTGAAAATGGACATTGGTATAGATTGAGAAGTTTGTGGTTTAGACAACCGATATTAAAACCAAACTTCAGGAACAATATGAGACTTAAACCGGTGGTATTATCGAGGCTTAGTGTTTGATGACCGAATAAAAGGATGTGATCTGGCTTTGGGGATTGATCAAGAGTAGTAGAAGGTCACTAAAGTATTTCTTGCCAATCGAGTGAGTAAAGGCCAAGCATTACCCTTTGGAAAATCCGTTCGGTAACGATCATAGGAATTAGTTGGTAATCTTGATCCTTTTAGTTCAGGCCCGTATGGTAGATCAGGTTCCACTCCTTGGTCCAACTTCTCAAGAAACACATTACACTTTTGATATAGATGCCCAATCAAACCACATTCCATACAATAGTTAGGTAACCGTTCATAACGAAACTCCACCCAAAACTCGTCCTTGATCTTAGGAAGTGTAATCATCCGACCACGCAGCAGTGGTTTGGTAATATCCATTTTAACCCGGAACCTTAAAAAAGGCCCCCAACCTTCATTCAAAGAATCATCATGGACAGCCAGGAATTCACCCAAGATGGAAGCCAATGATTTAGCCAATGAGCGAGACTTACTTAGAAAAGGAAGTCGATAGGCTTGGACCCAAAAAGGAGAGAAAATCATAATGTCTGGAGTAATAGTAAGATATAATGATGGATCAAGAAGGATAATGTGGTTATTTTGGAAGTGCCACGGCTCTTTTTCTAAAGCTCTGATTCGATCTCCCTCACAGCCGAAACACAATAAGAACAAATCAGAATGATGTTCTTTGATATTAACCTTAAACCTTCCATCCCAATGCTCAGCCATCTGTCGTTGGAAAGTAGATAACCAGACTTTCCTTGTTGTAAGTACACGGGCAATCAAAATAAATTCCTCTGGAGTTTCAATATCAGTGCCATCTTCAGTAATGGCAAAAACGGTGCTTTCATTATCAGATAAAGTCATAGTGGACTTCATTTTGTTCAAAAGAGGATTCATTGGTAGATATAAACAAGAAATAGACACAGAATTATACAATAGAGATCAGGAATTCAAGGGTAGTGGGGGATCGAGATGAACATGGGGAGTTGGAAATTCAAATTAACCATGAAAATAACTGAAAAACTGCCACAGAGCATGAACATGGGCAGTACGCTCTTTTTAACTTATGTGAATAAAAAAAAAAAACTTTGGAGAAAAATTTTGTTGGGCTTACTAGCTTAGAGCATTCTCTTTTGTTTTTTTTTTTTAAATAAATTAATCACACTTGTAGCAAACTATTTGGATATTATTTTTGGATGTTAAATTTTTTTAAATTTTACAGAATATCTTAAATAATTATAACGTACGTAACTATAAAAAAAATTAACTAAAAATGTATTTCGGATAACAAAACAAATAAAAGTGTTTCGTTTCATTGTAGAATTTTTCTATTTTATTTTATCACTCTTTTTTATTATTTTTGGTACTTTTTGTTTTAAATATTAATTATTATTCAATAAACTAATTATTATCCAATATATAACTTAAAATTCATAAAAAAGATACTAATATACTAAAAAAATGCAAACATAAATTATAAATTATAAAATATTATTAAAAATATAAGATGAAATACTAAACGGGTTCCCGTCGGGACGGGGAGTGTGATCCCCGTTCCCGCCCCGTTTAACATTCGGGGACAAAAAATAATCTCCGTCCCTGCCCCCTTCCCCATTTAGACGGAGATTCAATTGAAACTTCACAGCTGGCCAAGCAGGCATCTCTCGTAGGTAGAGTGCAATTGATTCAATCGGTGTTACTGGACATTCGTTGTTATTGGATGAGTATCTTTATGCTTCAAAAGAAAATAGTCAAGGAAGTTGATAAACTCTGCAGAGACTTTTTGTGGGATGTGAAAGGTAATTCTAGTAAGATGCATCTAGCTTCTTGGGATCTTTTTTGCAAACCTAAGAATTATGGAGGTTTGGGTTTCCGGGAAGGAGCCAAGTGGAACAAAGCTTCGATTGCTAGATACATTTGGGCTATTTCAACAAAACAAGATAATCTGTGGGTTAAATGGATCAATGCTATTTATTTAAAAAACTAAGATTTTTAGGTGGTTGATAAGAAAGGTGATGTGAGTTGTAACTGGCGCAAACTTCTTAATCTTAAAAGTGTTTTCACTCAAGACACAGTTCTAGATGCTAGAAAAGGGGGAAGATTTTGGGTCAGTAAACTTTACAATTCTCTTCTTACTCTTTATGCTAAAGTAGATAATTACAAAATAATTTGGTGTAGATTATCCATACCAAAACATAGATTTATTCTCTGGCAAGCCTCTCATAATAACTTATTAACAAGAAATCACCTTTTGGCAAGAGGAATTGCCATGAAATCTACTAGCTACCCAGTTTGTGAGGTTGGTGTTGACTATCATAATCATCTTTTCTTTGATTGTTCTTTTCCCCAGCATCTCATGCACACTATCCATTCTTGGTTTGGTATTGCTATTTGGCTAGAATCTTATCTGAATTGACTTTTGTAGTTGAATGCTAATCGAGATCACAGCATGCTTCATAGGGTTGTTGCGGCTATTTGTGCGATAGCAACTTATTTAATTGGTGGAATCGAAATGCTTGTATCTTTGAGCAAAATATTTTTTTGATTTCTTATGTGAACAATTTGATTAGAATTATACTTAAAATGAGATTACTACTTCTTAATAGGAGGAATCTTTTTAAGAGGGATCAACAAATCTTTGATTTTGTTTGTAACATATAAATAAGTCTGCATTTTGTTGTTTTGTAGATACCGATTTATGTAGTATTTTCTGTCATGATTAATAAATTTTTCTCCTTTAATAAAAAAATAATTAAAAAAGTGGTATGTAAGATTATGGTGGACAATTTTTGAAGTTGCCCACGTTAGAGTAATTTTTATAGGAAAATGTGTCAAATTTTATGTAGATAAAAGAGAAAATAAAAAAATATATATTTTAAAATAATGTGTGTATTTTGAAAGCTATGGTATTGCCCCATTTAGAGATGCTCTTACAGCTTGTTCACCATTTGGTGTTCAAGTGTTCAGGGTGGATTAGAAACTTGTTTAGATAAATTTATTTGTACAATGATATGTTCATTATTAAAAGAAAATACAATAAAATTTACAGTTCTAACTTTTATAATCTGAATTAAGAGATTTAAAAACATGTAATGCATTTTAATTTAGACAACTTTTAAGACTAATTGCATTTATTTCTCAAACAAAGGAGAGTTACACCTGGCCTTCATTACAACATTAGTAATCAAAGCTCAGAAGTAAAAAGAAAGAAAGCTAAAGCATCATATGAGAATTGCATGAACACAACCTCAAATGCCCTGACTCAGTGCAAACAGCACTGTTATTGAAAGGAAAGACTATTATATTATATCACATCACATACCCTTCTCAAGCATTGCTCTAACTCTCATTGGAAGCCCATAGAGCCGAATGAAGCCAGCAGCATCAGCTTGATCATATATGTCTCCACTCTCAAAAGATGAAATGTCTTGTCTGTAAAGACTAAAGGGACTACTTCTACTTGTTACAGTCACAGAGCCTTTGTACAGTTTTAGAGTCACTGAACCTGTTGTAGTTTTTGTTATGTTCTTCATGAAAGCATCTAAAGATTCTCTAAGTGGATCAAACCACCTTCCTGCATACACCAACTCTGCATACTTGAGTGCTAGAGAGTCCTTAACTTGAATTGTTTCTCGATCTAGTGTCAACGATTCAAGCTCGAGGGCAGCAGCATAGAGGATGGTGCCACCAGGAGTTTCATACACACCACGGCTCTTCATGCCAACAAGGCGATTTTCAACCATGTCAACTCGGCCTATTCCATGCTTTCCACCAATTTGGTTGAGCTCTTTGAGTAGTGATGCAGGGGAAAGCTCCTTTCCATTGACTGAAACAGGCAACCCTGAGACTATCCCAATCTCCAAATACCTTCAAAGATAAAAACAATATGTATGTTAGTGGTAAAACCATGACAATAATTAACTCAAAATCAATGTGAAGGTGCTCAGGAAGAAAGTTACTCAGGTTCATTTGGTGCATCTTCTGGATCAACTGTTAACATGTACATATCCTTCTTGGGCTCTTTTGCAGGGTCTTCTAGGATGTCACCCTACCAAAAAAGACTTTAATTAAAGGCATGCTTAGCTAGACCATGAACAGATTTATTATCAATGCGAGTAACAAATATTACCTCATGACTAAGGTGCCACAAGTTACCATCTCTGCTATAAATGGATTTCTTAGTCACTGGTACAGGCACATTGTGTTTCTTGGCATATTCAATAGCATCCTCTCTACCAGTAATATCCCACTCCCTCCAAGGAACCACAACATGTAGTTTGGGATCTAGAGCAAAGAAAGTCAACTCAAACCGAACCTGAAGTGAATAAATTGAAACAAAAACAGAACTGAGTAAAAAAAATAAGCACAATGAATGTTTAATTCATGTTTTCAAATGCTTAAAATTGTTAAACATGCCTGATCATTTCCTTTTCCTGTGCATCCATGAGCAACAGCATCAGCTCCAACTTGTTTAGCAACATCAACCATGGCCTGTTTAATTTCATCAATATGTTACATAAATACATCATGACATGAATCAATCAACAACATAACATTGTATATTTCTGTTCAGTTACTCTTTCATTGTGAGAAGAAAAACTCACCTTGGCAATAACAGGTCTGGCCATTGAAGTACCCAATAAGTATTTTCTCTCATAAATAGCACCAGCTCTTAAACAAGGGAATATGTAATCACTTACAAATTCCTCTTGTAAATCTTTCACTACCAACTGACAAGCCCCACTAGCCTTGGCCTTCTCTTCCAACCCTTCCAATTCCTTTATACCCTATAAAAATTCCATGTTCAAGTACAGGAAAGCAATACAGAGAATCAAACCCATCAATTGTTAATTAATACCATCTAAACAACATTCCAACAAAAAAAAAAAAATCAAATTAGAAACACATACTTGACCAACATCAGCAGTGAAGCAAACAACTTCACAACCATAGTTTTCCCTGCATATATTAATACAAATTCAAAGTTCAAAACTTTAAGATATTTTATTCCATAGTTTTGTTAATGAAAATATCCCATTATTGTAAAATACGATTCTTTCTTTGTTTCTTCCAAATTAAACATAGTACCTTAGCCATGGAACAATGACAGAAGTGTCCAAGCCACCACTATAAGCCAGAACCACCTTCGTCAGTTTACCTCTTAAGCCTCTTTGTTCAGTGGCCATTTTTACAATCTCTCTCTGTTTTCTGAGGAAGAAAAAGAATAGGGTTTTATGACAATGAGTCCAAACATGAAAGCTATATATTTAATATATAATAGGAATGTGTGAGGAGAGGAGAGGGTGTCGTTTCAACCTATAATTTCATTGAATCTCTACTATAATATGCAGGTGGACTAGAGCAGTGGAATCCACCTCTTTTTTGATAGAATATATTTTTCCTTGAAAGAAAAAAAAATATATATAATCACGTGTGTAACATAGAGGCTATTTATGTATGTAGAACTTACATATAACCGTATGTAAGGCTATCTGAGGAGGTGTGTATGTTGGAGGTCTTGGGTTTAATTCTCAGGTTATGCATTGTAATATATAAATGCTTAATTCAAAAAAAAAAATATATAAAACTTACATACGATTTCATTACAAAAGGCAAAAATGTTGTTGTAACATGATAAGGTATGTTGTTCGATATTCGAGTCTTAAATTATATATAGTTGTAATATATAAATGTTTAAATAAAAATAATATATGATAAAGGATTCCCATAATAAATAGTTGGACTTCATTATAATGCATGACTACATATTTGGGTGTGTATTCAAATAAAATGAAAGTTGTTAATAATTCAATTTTTGTTTTTGTAAACAACTACAGATTTATAAATAGTTTTTACAAATTTATAAACATTTGTTATATGTTTCTACATTAAGGAAGCGTTTTGTTGGGAGGAATGAAAATATAAGAATGAGAATGAGAATAAGAATAGGAATATGAATGGAATGGAATAAAATTTAAAATGCATAAAAAAATTTGATAGTCATAGTCATTCTTTTTTTTTTAAAATGGAATAGTCATTCCACCAAAATGGTAGAAAGAGCATTCCATTGGAATGCTATTCCAATACTTCAAAATTCAACCAAACAAAGGAATGGAATAAAAATTGTTTCCTTTTCATTCTTTTACCTCTAACCAAACGCCACCTAAGTACTACATTCTATAAAACAAACTTTTTTTTCTTTAAAAACAATATCAAATGTAATTTTTCCAAGGCTCTCTCCTTTCTCCTTTCTTTATGAAATGGAGGAAAAAAAACTAATATGCTTATGCTTTACGTAATTCAGGGAAAAAGAAGGAATATTACACTATATTATTTTATTTTATTCCTCCAATAAAACCAATGCTATTATTACTTCAAAATAAATGAGAATAGACATAATATGTTGGCATTATATTGTCACTTTATATTCTTGAGTGGCACTTAACAGTGGAAATGGGTCAATTGCAACAATAACAAAAAATTTAAGATTACTATTCCCTCAAATTTTATGATTAGATGGCTAAGTGTAATTATTACTATAACTCCATTTTTAGTACTCCATCTTGAAATGGTGTAAGAATGTACATGGTCTTTTTGTTACAATATATATTTAGATGTATTCTCTAATTATTATATCTATCTCTATTTATAGTTATTCAATATTTATTATATTATTTTAGCAAATAATATAATAAATATTGACCGACTAAATAAATATGTATACAATAATAAGAGAATATATGCTAAATATATTCTAACAATAATTAGAATATATTTAGTATATATTACTTAGAATATATTTAGCATATATTCTCTTATTATTGTATATATATTTATTTAGTTAGTCAATATATGATACATTATTTTAAGAGTTTTTTTTATAGTTAAACCCTTTTAATTATTGTTTTGCTTGCATTTAATCCTCAAAGCTCAAATTTTAGTTGTAAAATCCTTTAAACTAATGAACTAGTAGTAAATTTAAGGTGTCATTCGGTTAACTATCACTATGAGCTACTTATGTGTACACTCTTGTACGCATGACCTATTTATATTAGTACACCTAATATTATTATTTAAAATTTATTTTTAAAATTAAATAAAATGATAATAAAATAAAATAAAATATTTAAAAAAAATAAAAAAATATTATAATTTTTGAATTAATTTTTATATTTTTAAAATAATAATATTAAATGTACCAATATAAATTTGACACATGCACAAAAGTATACACATAAGCAGTCTATATTGGCAATTAACTGTAAAAAATAGATGACACCTTAAATTTACAAGTAATTCAGTAGTTTGGAAGGTTTTACCGTCAAAATTTGAGCTTAGAGGGTTAAGTACAAGTAAAGTGATAGTTGAGATGGTTTAACTGCAAAAAAACTCTTATTTTAACAATCAGTTAGTTAATTTTATAGCCTAACATTATGCGTGTATCTTGTTTATATTACTATGATTGATAATGCAAAAGTCACAAAATGAATTTCCTTCATGGTACTTGAGCAGTTTATTGATCGTCATAGTCTTTCGTCTTTCTTGTCCACACACATCGCATTAAAATGGTAAAGTCGAAAGATACATAAAATCTATCAATAATATCATTCGGACCATTCTAGCTCATGCTTCAATGCCACCATCCTTTTGGCATTATGCTCTATCTATGGCGATATATCTTCTAAATATCCTTCCTTCTAAGGTCTTAGATTATTTATTACCTGCACAAATCATTTATCAAAGTGACCCTTCTTACTCGAATTTACATGTTTTCTATTGTTTATGTTTTTCATTATTTTCCTCCACTACTATCAACAAATTATAGGAACAGTCTTTCCCTTGTGCCTATCTTAGTCCGGCTCCAAACCATTGTGGCTCAAATTTCTATGATATGTCTAGTGGAAAGATAATAATTTTTCGTCATGTGCATTTTGTTGAAATTGAATTTCCATTTTTGACCCTACACAAAACCACTCCTACAAATTATGATTTTCTGAGTGATAATATTGATCCATCAATCATGAATGTTATTCTCTCAGAATCTAGCACCACCAAATCCACAACCTGACCCAACCCAACGACCCAACTCTCCACCTATTCCTCACAATGAGGCACACGCTCACACGAGCCCAGCCACCCCCACTTCTCATGCTGCTAAGTCCAGGCCCACTCCTCATGTAGCCTAGATGCTGCAGCAGCCCCCTCCAACTTCTTCTCCTATCTTGGCCTCACCCACCTCACATGGCCCAATCCCTGGCCCGAATTCTATCGTCACATACATCAATGTCAGCACCACACTCCTCTCTTAGGCCTAATAACCCCATGCTACACCGCATGACAACTTGTGCTATCAATATAAGCCAAATTCTAAGTACTCTACCAATTGTCATGCAACCACCACTAAGGACATTTTTCCTATTCTAAAAAATCATGTTAGTGCAGGTCGTGACTCAAATTGGAATCATGCAATGTTGGATGAATTTATTGCTTTAATTGATAATAAGACTTGAGTATTAGTGCCTAGGCCAGGAGATGTGAATATTATTCGTTCTATGTGGATTTTGTGCTATAAATATAATTTTGATGGTTTTTTTGAGCATTATAAGACTCGTTTTGTAGGTGACAGAAACTACAAGAGCAAGGAGTTGATTGTGATGAGAGGTTTAGCCCCGTGGTTAAACCTGCTATCATAAGAGCAGTTCTCAGTATTATTGTCTCTAAATCTTGGTCTATCCATTAAATGGATGCCAAAAATATTTTTTTACATGGTCATCTTAATGAAACAGTTTATATGCATCAATCCATGAATTTTTGAGACTAAAATCATCCAAATCATGTTTGCCTCTTAAAAAAATCTTTATATAGTTTGAAACAGGCTCTTTGCGCATGGTATCAAAGGTTTGTTGATTTTATTGCTACCATTGGATTCTCTCATAATAAGTCCAATCACTCTTTATTTATTTACAAAAATGGTACTAACACTGCTTATATTCTGTTGTATGTAGATGACATTATACTTACGGCTTCATCTGATCACCTTCCTAAGCATTTTATGACTCTGTTCGGTTTTGGGTTTGCTATGAAGGACTTAGGTCCTCTGAGTTTCTTTTCGAGTATTGTTGTTACTCGTCATACCCATGGTCTATTTTTATATCAAAAACAATATGTTGCAAAAATTATTGAAAGTGTCGACATGTCTAACTACAGTTCATGTCCTACTTCTGTTGACACTAAGTCCAAACTTAGTGCCACTGGTGATGCTCCTTTTGATGGTCCAACTAAATACCGTAGTCTTCCAGGAGCTCTTCAATATTTTACTTTCACTGGGCCTGATATATCTTATGCATGTCTAACTACAGCTCATGTCCTACTTCTGTTGACACTAAGTCCAAACTTAGTGCCACTAGCAATGCTCCTTTTGATGATCCAACTAAATATCGTAGTCTTCCAGGAGCTCTTCAATATTTTACTTTCACTGGGCCTGATATATCTTATGACGTGCAATAAATTTGTCTTCATATGCATGCTCCGACAAATTAGCATATGAGTGCTCTCAAGCTTATCATACGCTACTTTCAGGGTATTTATCCCACGATTTGCATTTGTACAAATCCACAATTGATAGACTAATCTCTTATACAGATGCTGATTGGGGTGGGTGTCCTGACACTCGTCGTTCCACTTCTGAGTATTGTGTTTTCCTCGGGGATAATTTGGTCTCTTGGTTTTCCAAACAGCAGCCAACTCTCTTCTCCAGCAGTGCAGAGGCGGAATACAAAGGTGTGGATAATGTTATTTCTGATTCCTACTGGATCGGAAACTTGCTTCTAGAGTTGCATTGTCCCATTCAAAAGGCTACTCTAGTTTACTATGACAATGTAAGTGCGGTATACTTATTCAAAAATCCTGTTCAACATCAACAGACCAAATACATTGAGATGGATATTCATTTCATTCGTGAGAAAGTGGCTCGTGGCAAAGTCTGTGTGCTTCATGTGCCATCCTGTTACCAAATTGCTAATATTTTTACAAAAGGGCTTCTACACATTCTATTTAATGATTTTAGGGACAATCTAAGCATACGAGAGTCTCTTGCTTCAACTGAGGGGTGTGTTAGAATATATTTAGCATATATTCTTTTATTATTGTATATATATATATATATCTTTATTTAGTTAATCAATATTTATTACATTAATTTAGCAATCAGTTAGCTAATTTGTAGCCTACCATTATGCTTGTATCTTGTATATATTACTCTGATTGATAACACAAAAGTCACGGATTTCCTTCACTTTTCCACATATACGTATGTAACAGTTTAATTTGTAAACATATTATTGTTGATATTTTAGATAGCTTTTTGTAAAATCAAAGTCATTATTTTGGTAAATGATCATATGAAAATGTCTTAATTTCTGGAGTAATTATAAAAAATAAAATGCCTCATTACTAATTATGAAGTAACTAGTAACAAACACAGAAATGAACCTTAATTTCCATCATATTCATGGCTGCTACTATGTAAGTAATAAACCATATACAATCTTTGTTCCAAAAATTATACATATATATAACTCTGATTATTGATGGTGGTCATGATCTTGTGATGGTGATCCATTGTTATTGTTAGAAGAAGTACTCTGATCAAGAAAAAGCTTATGATTTCTTCTTTCTCTACAGCTTAAGAACCTAATCTGCATTAAGTCAAGTAAACGTGATTGTAAATGCCTATTCATCTCCATAACATGCTTTGTCATCTTCAATGCCCAAATCCTATTCTTCATACATTTTTCCACTTCCATTTGCATGGCTGCTGCTGCTGCTTCTGGTGTCAACTCTTTCTAATCCCCAAAAATAAAAATAAAAAATTAAAAGAAAAACACATAACATGAACTCACAACAAAGCTAGCTAAAACTAAATTAACCTGTGATTGCTGCAACTTGAGTATTTGTTGGCATGAACCAGTACTGATGCTTTGAAAACTTGATGATGATGATGAGTTGGGAATAAGAGTGATTGTTTCCTTGGAAAATTTCTGATGCTGAGGATACTTGTCTAGTGAAGATGAAACCCGAAATGAGTTCATCGATTTTCGGTTATTATTCGCCATTGGAAGTAGCCAAGACTGGTGTATTACAACCAAGTTGGTTACTGCTCCTGCTTTAAATAAACAGCATATAGTAAGAAAATAGTTAATAATAGGAGAGTGATCATATTAACTGTTGATCTTCTTCACCTTTTTGGTAGTTGAATTTTTGTTTGATTTTCCATGTAGTGATATCCCATATGCAGATGGTGCAATCCTCAGATGCAGATACCAAACTTGATTGACTGAAGGTCAATGCAGTTACTGCCCCACTGCATGAACCAATAACTTGTGCAACTAAATAATGATCAGAGTAGTATTTTTTTGAAAATAATGATCAGAACAGAGTAGTATTGATTCTTAAAAAAAACACACACACAGTAGAAATGGATAGCCTTAGAGGCTAGAGCATCTCTAATGGGGCAACATCTCTAAAGGCTAACTTAGACTTTGATAAAAAATTTATGCATTTGAAACTAAAGGGTAGGAAGTGTTACTTGTGTCCTTGTAGCTCTACTAGTTGATCTTCAAAATGGAGGTTATTGATGAAAATTGTTCCATGTACAGTTCCACATATTAGAATCTGCCCAGTTGGGTGAACAACTATCTCAGTTATCGATTGTGGATAAATAATAGTTCTTGTGATCCTTCCCAACACTAAATCTGACACCTACAAAAAAACACACCCAAACAAATATACATATTTACATTTTAGTTTTTCTTTTATAAATTCTTACTTTTATTTTTTTTAATCTTTACATTAAAATCTACATTTTATATATATTCTTACTTTTGGTTGTTAAGTGTGTCAAAAACCCATTGAGACATATTATTAAAGCACACGTAATAACTAATTATTATATATCTTATTTTTAATTAAAAATATATAAATTTAAATAGAAAAATTAAATTAGTTTTTTTTAATTAAATAAATATTTAATAGTTAAAATAGTACGACTGTAACAAAATCGTACGATAATAAGAAAAAAAAATGGTGGTTATTATTACCTTGCATGTGCCATCTTTGGAGCTTGATACTAAACCTGAACTTGAGCTGACTGATGATGTACTTGACAGACCTGTTATAGGTGAAGAACTATGCTCCAAAGTGAAATGCAATATTGAACTTGAGCTTAAATCTTCCACATCTAGCAAACTTTTTATTAATAGTATATATATACTTGTTTAGTTATGATTTCTTTCTTTCTTTCTTAAACTTTATTTAATTAAATAATTAAGAGCAATTGAAACTTATAATAATCGTCAATCATTACCTAATCATAGACCAAACACATATGATGCCATCCTCTGAACCAGAAACGAAAAGAGACCCATCATCAGAAAACAACATACATGTCAAAGATCGATGATGTGCTCGCCAAGTCTTAAGCAGTTTTCCACTACAAACCTATCAGAAATTTTCAATATGAAAAATACTTATTATAATTATAAGTGTTTTTGTTGTGCTAGTTAATTAATTATACCAACCTCCCATATATAAGCATTTCCAGATAGAGCTCCACCTGAAAGATATACACCATCTTTTGTGCAAGAAAGTGGTCCAATGGCTTCCAATGGATAGCTTCTAAGAGGTGGTTGAGGCTGAAATTTTGAATATATTGTTATGTCATACTTAATTTGTATTACTCATAAAACTCGTAAAATATAAAACTCGATATTAGGTCATAAGTAAAAAAAAAAAAAATTGAGCTCTTAATTTTATTTTATTTTTTTGAACAAAAATAATTCATTAAATAGCAATATCCGCTATCACAATAGACTGAAGAGCAGAAGAAACATTGTTCTCAGTAAAAAGACGATCAGACCAAAAACAAGCACCGCGAGCAAATTTTTGAGCTTTTATTATATAAAGATAAATAATATTTTTAAAAATTATTAAAAAAAATATGTATGTTTTTTAAAATATATTTTTTTATTTGGATTTCTAGAATGAGTGAGCCCTAAAGGCGAATTTAGCCCACTTATGCCTAATGACGGCCCATCATCTTAGAAGGTGCTAGATTTGCATTTCTCTTATTCAAGGTTAACTTCTCATCCTCCAACCTCTCTTAACCTATTAGCTTCCTCAAATAAACTTATATTTTATCGGTTACATTTTCACAAATTTTGCAATGAATTAATTAATTAGGTTTCTATTTTTTTTTTCTCACTCAAATCCTTGACTTCATTGACTAAATAATTTATTTATTTAGAAAGCTATCATAACATTCCAAAACAATAAGATTTGACTTTTGACCGATTATAACGGCCAATATATACTTACTAGGCATACTAGTATGTATAATAGCAATTATTCATTCATTTCACCGAATTAATAGAAAAGTCAATGATATTACAATACTAAATGCCACCTTAGAGTTAGCATTAAATAAAGAAAAAACAAATACTTATTAAGAATAGAAAATGACATATAATTCTATTTGGGAAATGTAAAAATAGTATTATATTTATTATTTAGCATAAAAAATAATTTTGTAGTAAATTTACACTAAATTTTAACTTTATTTTCCAATACACAATTATAAAATTTTGATATAAAATTTAATATCTAATTAATGTTTTATTAAAAAAAAATAAAATTTAATAACTTTATAATCAATTTTATTATTATTTTAATATGTAAGACAATAAAAAAAAAATAATATAAATATTTCATAATTTAATGTGATAGTTAAATATACTTATAAAATAATAGAAATGACATAAATATAAATAAAAAGTAGTGCATTTATTGTGGTATAAATTTTACATTATAGCAAATATTGTGCCTAATTTGGCACAAAATTTGCTATGTGCCAAATTTACATACTTTTTTGCACATTATTGGAGCACACTTTTTGTTAAATGAATTATATTTTAGCTTTTCACCACTTATTTATACTTCAATTGGAGATGTTACCGAATTGAGTTAACATAATTTTTTTGGGAAATTTACAAAAATACTGGAATTTGAGTTAACTTTTACAAAAATACTGTCATACGGAAATCTTTTCAAAAATACTGTGTTTTTGTAAAACACCAGTAAAACACAAAGCAGAACAACTCAAAACAACAGTAGAACACTAGTAAAACACCAGTAGAACACCAGTGAAAACTTAATACAGTATACTGCAGTATGAAACTTATGAAAAAACACAGTAAAAAAGTTAAAAATTCCGCCTAACAGTATTTTTGTAAGAAAATGACAAAAGTTAGTATACCATGTAAATTTCCCATTTTTTTTTATATTAGAAAAACTCATTTGAAAAGAAAAAATATCATACAAAAAGAATAGAAGCCTCAATTCTGAAAACAAGAGAATAACTATGACTATAACTCTTGATAAATTTACCAAAAATAAAGATAATTTATTTGATATTGTAGATAATTGATTGCGGAGTGACTTTTTCGTTTTTGTATGGTTGGTTTAGTCTATTGGTCTTTTCTTGTGTCTATTTCTCTTTAGTGGGTTGGCTCATATGGGTACGTACAACCTCTACCTTTGTTACTTCAAATGATCAAATCTAATGCAACTCTCTATAAATCAAAATGACAATTAACACCTCAATGGACGAACAAACAACAACAAAGGCCAATTAATGTTGTGAAAACAGAGGTATAGCATTAAGAAGAGTTAATCAATCTCTTATCAAAATGATATAATAATTATCTATATATATATATATATATATAAACAGACCTTGTTTAAGTGCCACATGAAGATGGCTCCTCCTCCAACGGAGCCATGCCTATGAATCTGAGAAGCAAAAAGGAAGTGATTTCTCAAGCAGCACAAGCCATGAGGAGGAGAAGCACAAGTTGGTATGTGAAGGAGTTGTTCCCCTGTGCTCATGTCCATTATACTCATCCCTGTTGCCGAGCTCTTGTTGCTGCACACTACCAAAGCTTCATCACTATTACCCATACCCATAATTTATTCTCTTGTCTCTTAATTTTCTGTAAAGAAAAGAATGTCTTTCGTTTGGTTTTTTTGTAGTGTGGAGAGATATGGAGATTATTATATTATACTAATAAATAAGGAAAACATACTAGAAAGAAACGACAACTTATTTAAGAGCGTTTTTGCTTTGCATGCAAAAACAGAACACTTGCAAGGAATGAACGACACTTGGCACTTGGTATTGTCAGATGCGACAAAGTTTGTTATGGTATTCTGGCTCTTTTGATAGTGTTCTCCTTCTTCTAATCCAATGGAAATATGCCACGTCATCTTATCTTTCTAGTGGGTCCGTAAGATTTTCTGTAGTGGTCGGCTATGATTATTAATGTTACTAAAGGTAGACTTTTTATTTTTCTTAATTGTGATGTTTATGGTAGAATTTGGAGATAAGATGAATAAGGTTCAATTTTAAAATTAATTGAGGAGTAGTCTATTCATCTTATATATCACATTTTATTTGGGAAATTTGAATATCTATGCATTAATTGGAGGATAATTTTTTCCCTAATTGAATACATATAAAAATTGAAAATATGTGACAATTTTATCTAAAACCTAATACTATTCCTCCCATAACTCAACCTTATCTCTCTCTCTTCCCCATCTCTCTCTTCGTCTATCTCTCTCTCAACCGACCAAACCACAACCCCCAATCCCCCTCACCACCGCCCAAAGCCTCGGCTCCTCACTACCGCCCAAAATGCCGGTTCCTCACCACTGTCCACAACACCGTAAACACGCACCGATGGAGACTCAAAGCACCATCCACGAACCGAACCCACGCCCACTCGACCGAACCCACGCACGCACGCACGCACGCCATCTCAACCGAACTCACGCACGCACGTCGGCCGAACACCACCGGAGAAGAAGAAGGTCCGATGCCGCGCAAAAAATTCATTTTTTTGGGGTTTTTAAGGTGGGGTATGATCCCATCGGACCCCATCGGACGGGCATCGGGCCCATCGGACGGGGCATCGTGCCCATCGGGCCCCCGACTTCAAAAATCCAAAAAACCCATCGGACCCCAAAAATTTGGCATCGGGCCCATCGGACCCGATTTCAAAAATCCAAAAACATGTCCCATCGGGCGGGCATCGGACGGGCATCGGGCCCCATCGGACCCGACCCCTTAAAAGCCCAGAAAAATTGAAAAAAAAAAAAAAGAGTTTTTGAGAGGGATATTTTTTGGGTTTTGGAAAAGTGGTCATATATTATCAATGTAGAAATTATTAGTTTAGGGAAAAAATATTAGGTATATGTAAGTATAGAAAATCAAATTTCCCTTTTATTTCTATGCATTAGTAATGTGTGACAAACTCTAATAGTATATGTGAAAAAAATTAAGACTAAAGTGGATAATCATATTAATTAAAATTTAATCATCATTTAATTAGTAATAATAAGAATAACAAACACGCAATAATAATTGAAAAAAAAAATAAGAATGAATAGAATATTATAAATTTTAAAAATAATTAAAGCAATAAAATGATAAATTAACTTCAAGATATAGATTGGTTCAAGTTCGATAGATTGATGTGATCTATGACTCTACTCTAGTTCTGCAATACTACCAAATTCTCTTTATTGATTGAACAATAACATGTATAATACAGTCGAGAGGATTCTTTGTTAGATTCTCTTAAAGTGTTTCAACTCTCACACTTAGTCAAGAATTTTTATCATTCACAGAAGATTTTTCATACAAAACTCAAGCCCAATCTCTCTCTTTTCTCTATACTTCTCTCTCCATCTCTGAATCCCTTTCTCTCTCAAACTCAAAGTCTCCTCTTAAAACTCATGGATGTTGGGGTTTGGGATTTTGAGGGTCCCTGAGCACTGTGGAGACCACCGTTTACCCAACAGTGACCAGTGACAACCCTTTAGTGTTGGGCTGAGCTAAACACAAGAGAGAGAGAGAGAGAGAGAGAGAGAGAGAGAGAGAGAGAGAGAGAGCAAATTTGAAAGAGAGTAGTCAGACCTGGTGTTCGTCGCATGGGGTTCATTGGGGTTGTTGGGTTTATCGCGGGGGAGGAATGACTCTGGTTCCAATTGCAAGGGAAGAAGAAGAAGAAGAAGAAGAAGAAGAAGAAGAAGAAGAAGAAGAAGAAGAAGAAGAAGAAGAAGAAGAAGAAGGAACCCCGGTCCTACTGGTCTTGATGGTTCCAGAGGAAAATAAGAAGAAAAAGAAAGGGAAAAACAAGAAAAACAAACAAATAAAAAAGAAAAAAAAAATATTTCTTTTAGAAAAAAATAATTTTTATTTATTTAATTATTGTTTTATTTTATAATTTTTAAATTATTTTTTAAAATATTTAAACAATTAAAATTATGTGGACACTAAAAATTTGTCACGTGTACATCAGTAACACTGTGACATGCCTACTATGGCACTTAACAAAGTCTTTTGAACGGAAGAAGTGAATAGCTAACAAAAGTAAGATTTGAAGAGTTTTACCAAAAAAAAAAAATTAATTTATGTGGTTAAGTATCACAAATCGTTTAGTTAAGATAATTTTGCCACCAATATCTTTTAAATTTTCAAATTCAAAATGATAAAGTGGCACAAAGGGAGGTACCTTGTTACCCAAGAAGGGATGATAATGATAGGTAAGAACTCACATATGGTTTGATTTGTAATAGTTATTTTCTCAAAGTGATTAGAGTGTTAAAACGTCTCTCTATAAGCCTTTACAAGGTTTTTTTTTTTTTTTAGTGTAGCGTAATGGTATTTTACAATCATATATTAGCTTAATAGCTTAAAGGTCCTGAGTTCGAACCCATGACCTCTCCTTTTTCCCATCCATCCTTCACCACTAAGGTAGCCTTTACAAGGTTTTGCTATATAATATAAGTTTTATAATTTTTTTTTTTTGTTGTTATTTTAATTTTTTTGAACAATTTTAGTGTTTTTACAATTCTTTTTCATAATTATATTTAGGGAGTAAAAGAAGGTGTGAAAAATCTCAGGATAAACTAAAATGATTTTTGGCATGTGAACTAAATCTTAGGTGGTTGACCAAGAGTTTTCCCTTTGGTTAGTGTTGACGCGGTTTTTCGTCAAAGGATTTAAGAATATTGTAATCAAACAAGATGAACACGAGCAATTGTAAATTAAAGTACACTGCTTTGTGAAATAAATTTTTGACAAAGATGAATACAGATTTATAGTGGTTCACCCATTTTCAGCAGTAATAGGCTAGTCCACTTGGAGTGTTATTGATCCCAATACTTGAGGAGGGTTCTCCAGAGTTATGTTCTCCAAGAGTTCAATCCATAAGTGAGTTATTAGAATGATAGAGTGAGAGCTCAAGAGAATAATTTTGTGATAATCAAAATTTGGGTCCCTTTACAAGTGACTCCATTCCCCTTATATAGGTTTTCATCTAGAACACAGTTAAATTTTAAAATCTCTTAACCTCAGAAGCACCTTTCTGTAACTATGGACGGGTTAGGTTTAAAATACAAAATGATAACAAAAATTATATTCCAAAATAAATATCTAGAATAATGATAAAAGTTGAATATATATCTTCAAGGTCATGTTGGTAAGTCATGAGAGGCACTTGCAGCTGAGATGAGGACATTTCCTGTAGTACCCTAGAATTAAGGAATGGATTAGCAAAACCCTAATTAGATAATTATGAATAATTGAGGAATTATATTATTATATAATTCAGTATATGTGAATTAATTTGATTAATTATATGTTAAGACCCTGTTGGTGAGCCAGGGGCATTTTAGTAATTATGACCCGAGAAGGGTAAAATGATGAAATTAATTTAATTACGTGCTTAATGGAACTATATTATCATGTAGTATGACTGTGTTGTCTTTTCAGGGGTGTTCTGACAGGTTGGCGCGGTATAGTCACAACCGGGTATTTCGGGCCGAACCGGGTTCGGGCCCGAAATATAAATTGGATTGATTTATTTGGCATTATTATTTATGGGTGATAATCTGAATTTTTATTTGAAAATAATTGAGTATGAATTCACTAGAATGCCCTTGTATGTGTGAATAGGTGAAAATTGGCCTTAGGGGCAAAATGGTCTTTTGACCTTATTTGATTTACTTTAATAAAAGCTGAATTTTGAGGAAATGAAATTAGAAATTCTGGGTTCTCTCTCTCTCCTTAACCCGACCCCCTCTTCCTCTCTCTTTATCATCTTCAATATTTTACAACTTTGAAATTAAGGCTTGGATTGGAGAAAAGTTAAGGAGTTTGGGTGATTTTGGTGCTTGGAGCTTAGAAATTTGTGGTAAAACTTCTTGATCCTTTTTGTTTAATGATTAAATTCTGGTATGTGAATATTTTTTGACTTTAGGTTTGATGTTCTTGATGTTCATTAGAGATTTGATGCATGTTGGTGAATTAGTGGTGATATTGGTAATTTTTAATGTGTTTGAGCTATTGAGACCATATGGATTGCAACTTGAATGTTGTGTGGGATTATTAGAGTTTGTTTTGGTGTTTCCATTATCTTATGCAGCTCTGAATTGTATGTTCTTCTTGAGCTTGTGTTTGAATTTAAAGATTCAAGGTTTGAGCTTGAATTAGTGGGAAATTTAGCTCAATGTTTGGAGGTTAATTTTTATATTGATTAAATCTGATTTTGGTTAAGGATTAATGCATGAATTTTGTATTTTTACCCTATGTTTGGTTGGGGTTCGAAATCTAGGAAAGGTTGGCATTTTAAGACCTTAAAAATGGAGTTTTGGGGTGTTCTAAACCCAGTCGTCGCGACGGGATTTTCGGCCGTCGCGACTGGATTTGGCAGTGAGAAATTCTGTTTTTCTCAATTTTGTTTTGGCCATAACTTTTGACTCGGGACTCCGTTTGGGACGTTCTTTATATCGTTGGAAAGCTCGTTCCGAGCTCTATTTGATTATCTGTGTTTTGAATGCCATGTTTATATTTTGTGAAAGTGAAATTGGGGATTAACCCTATTTGTAAAATCCCGGATTGTGTGACTAGGATTACCGGCACCTGATCAGGAGCACCCAGGGGTTTGGAATCTCTGTTATTGCGGGACAACAGGTAAGACAGTAGTTTGCACGTAGAGTATGCGTGGTGGCACTTATGTTGAATGTGATATATGTGAGTAATTGCAACCAGGATTAGGGTTATTACCCTAACATGAGCGGTTTAATAGCCTAGGGTTATTACCCTAGTGATATATGTTGTGTAATACTATGCCATGTCGGATATATCTATATATTGGAATTATGAATTATGCGCTTAAGGCATAATTAAACTAGACTCGGTAAGCTAGTACCTTGAGTTTAATTTTAATGCGGTCTAGGGTTATTACCCTAGAATATTATGAGTCCAGTGAAAGCATGAGTCAGGGTTGATAATCTTAGTAAATGTCATCTAAGTATATAGAAATGTATTATATGCGTGATTACATAGTATGCAAGTTAGGGTTATTACCCTAAAATTATATATGTTGTAGTAAATATTGAATACACGCATGTATGTTAGAAGTTATGTGTTTAAGACATAACTGGATTAGACCTGGTATGTATCACCAGGATAAACCACCGAAAGAACGTAATACATGGATTACGTATATACATGAATAGGGTTATGCGAGCAAGGCATAACTAGGTTAGGCTCGGTAATCAGAACCGAGGTAAACCCTACTGAGGCCTTATTGTATATAGACGTGTGAGAGCAACACGTAGGTCTACGCCACGTAGACATAAATAGGCATGTGAGCGTAACATGCAGGTCTATAGCAAATAGACAAATAGTGTGGTGACACTAATAATTATGTGTTACATATTGAGATTAAGGGTTATGTGTCAAGGCATAATCAAGTTGGACTCGGTATCTAGAGCCGAGATGAACTATTCTAAGGCCTTATTGTAATTAGACGTGTGAGAGCAACACGTAGGTCTACGCCACGTAGATATATATAGATGTGTGAGCGCAACACATAGGCCTACGCCACGTAGACATAAATAGGCATGTGAGTGTGACATGCAGGTCTGTGACACACAGACATATATGAATGGCATTACTGTTTAAATAGCATGATGAGCATATTATATTTGTTATGATTTATACTGTTTTGTTGGGCTTGGCTCACGGGTGCTCTACTGTGCAGGAAAGGGTAAGTCAGTGGCTGATCAACCATGAGTTTGAGGAGCAAAACGAAGAATGTACATGTTCAAGCCATATCAGACCAAGCGGGTTAAGGGTCTATCAGTGTTGAACTTTTGAATTCTGTTTTGCCGCTTAGGTCGGCTAGAAAGAAAAGACTTGTAATAAGTTTGTA
Organism: Cannabis sativa; assembly: GCF_029168945.1. Taxonomy (NCBI): domain Eukaryota; kingdom Viridiplantae; phylum Streptophyta; class Magnoliopsida; order Rosales; family Cannabaceae; genus Cannabis; species Cannabis sativa. The sequence goes on along the minus strand of NC_083603.1, from coordinate 44,090,075 downwards.
ATTATTTTTGGGATCCCAACTATTTTGAAAAGTTTAAATATATTAAAAGTTTATTTTCATTCTGATTAATATAAAAGTTTAAATTCTGCGCTATTTTAATTAGTAATCCCGATTAGGGGATTAGGGTTTCATAAGCTTTTTGGGTAGCGTGCCTAATTATTTAGGGCGTTACAATTTGGTATCAGAGCGCCAAGGTTTTTAAACTTCCCCGTAGGCCAAATTTGAACATGTACATTCGTCGTCAGAGAGAAGCTCGACTCATGGTGCAGTAAGTATTGAGAGTAAATACTTGACTGTATGTGTGATCATCTGTTTACCGCTTTCCATTTTAGGCAGTATGCAAGCATCTAAAGTATGTATGTGTTATGTGATGCCATGCTTTAAATGCTATTTGATTAATAAATATTTGTATGGGGTAAATAGTTGAGTTAGGGTTTAAGGAAATAAGTGCGTAAGTGTGGTATTGGTGCTTAATTCGCTGGGGTTGTTGATTACATGGGTACTAGTAATGGACCCTCCGCAATCATCTAGACCACAGGGCGAGCAAGTAGAGCCTGGGGCTGCCCAAACCAATCCACCGGCACCGCCTCCACCTCCGTAGGATCCAGGGGATAATGCGGGGGTTGGTAATGCTAATCCTCCTGCTGAATAGCAGCAGATGTTTAAAGAAATGTGAAGTGTCATACTTTGTCAAGAAGAAGAGTTGCGACGATTAAAGCAACCGGCACTGCCTGCCCCTGTTGATCAAGTGTTACCACCAGCACCTATGCCAGTGGTGGGTAACCAGGGGTTTGTTATGCCGCATAGGGACTCGGTATTTGAGCAGTTCGTGAAGCTGCAACCTCCGAATTTTCTGGGAGGTTTTGATATAATTAAGGCCGAGCAGTGGATGAGCACTATTACCCGTATCCTGGATAATATGGTAGTGACGGGAACTGAAAGAGTGAACTGTGCAGCCTTCATGTTACCAGATCATGCCCGCGTCTGGTGGGATATCGTGGGCCAAACCCGGGATGTCAGTATAATGACCTGGGAAGAATTTAAAAGTTTGTTTGAGGAAAAGTTTTACTACATCGCTATGAGAAGTTCACACATGGAAGACTTTGTGAAGCTTACTCAGGGAAAGATGTCAGTGGCCGAATACACCCTGGAATTTGACCGGTTATCTAAGTTTGCTGGTGATCTGGTGCCCACAGATTTCACTAGGAAACAGAAATATGTGAGAGGATTGAATGCCACAATCAGTCGGGACTTGAAGATTACCACGTCACATGACGCTTTATATAAGAAAGTGGTAGAGCTAGCCTTGATTGCTAAGGAGGCTGAGCAACATGTAGCAAAAGAGCAGACTGCAAAGGATGCCGCCACGGCATCGAATCCTCCTGCTAGTGGTAATGTCAGTAAGGGGACCGACAGTGGCAACCCTAATCACAAATGGAAGGCTGAGGCTTCCGGAACATCAGGGAGTATTAGAAAGCTTCAGGGAAATTGAGGTGGCTGTCAAGGTAAAGGATCCTCTTTCAAATCATATCTAGAATATTCAAAATGCAATATTTCCATTAGGGTGAATGATGAGCCAAGGTTGCATATTATATTTGATATGGATTATATGAATCGGATGTTCTAGGATTACATAATCAGATGTGTGATCGTGTTAGTCGATGACATCTTGGTGAATTCTGGTTATCTTGTGTCTCTTTCTTGGGGCACGTAGTAGATAAAGATGGGATCATGGTGGATCCGGCTAAAATTGAAGTTTGTTCGGGATCGGCCAACACCAAAATCGATTCTTGAAGTTAGGAGCTTTTACGGGATTAGCTGGGTATTATTGCCCGTTTGTTGAGGGTTTTTCAAAGATTGCTGTACCCTTAACGGGGCTGACCCGAAAGAACCTGAAGTTTGTTTGGACAGATCGGTGTGAGAAAAGTTTCCTAGAGTTAAAGCAATGCTTGATTACCGCTCCTGTACTAACTCTTCCTTCAGATAAGGAAAAGTTTGTGGTATTTTGTGATGCCTCGAGACAGGGTCTCGACTGTGCGCTTATGCAGGCTAGGAGGGTAATAGCTTATGCTTCTCGGCAGTTAAAGGAGTACGAGCAGAGGTACCCTACTCACGATTTAGAACTCGTAGCAGTGGTATTTGCGCTAAAGATTTGGCGGCATTACCTTTATGGCGAGAAATGTGAGATATACACTGATCATAAAAGTCTGAAATACTTCTTTACCCAGAAAGACCTGAATATGAGACAGAGGCGTTGGCTAGAGTTGGTGAAGGATTATGATTGTGAAATCCTTTATCATCCTGGTAAGGCCAATGTGGTTGCTGATGCCTTAAGTAGAAAGGGTCAGAGTCAGTTGAGTACTGTGAAGCAAATCTCTCAACAGTTAGCAAATGAAATGACTCGAGCTCAGATTGAGTTGGTTGTAGGGCAATTGGCTAATATTACTCTGCAATCCACTCTTCTAGAGAGAATTAAAGAAGCACAAAAGCAAGATTCGGAATTGATAAAAACCCAAGCTAGGGTTTTGGCTGGGAAAGCTAGTGATTTTTTTTTTCAGTGGATGAAACGGGAATGTTGAGATTTGGGAATCGAGTTTGTGTGCCTATGGATGAGAACATCAAGAAAGAGATCATGGATGAGTCTCACACGACTCCTTATTCAGTTCATCCAGGGTCGACAAAGATGTACCAAGACCTGAAAACCATGTTTTGGTGGCCAGGCATGAAGAATGACATCGCTGAGTATGTTGCAAAGTGCCTTACATGTCAGCAAGTGAAAGCTGAACACCAACGACCTGCAGGGTTGCTGCAACCACTGAAAACACCAGAATGGAAATGGGAAGATATAGCTATGGACTTCGTGGTAGGTATGCCTAGAACCACGGGACAATTTGACTCTGTGTGGGTCATAGTGGACAGGTTTACAAAGTCTGCTCACTTTTTACCTGTTCGGACGAATTTCTCCATTGATCAGTATGTTGAGTTATATGTTAGAGAAATTGTGCGTCTGCATGGTGTCCCCAAGTCCATTGTGTCGGTTAGAGATCCGAAGTTTACATCGAGATTCTGGGAGAGTCTGCATCGAGCTATGGGTACTCAGTTAAAGTTCAGCACAACTTTTCATCCTCAGAGGGATGGACAATCCGAGAGGACCATTCAGATTTTAGAGGACATGCTACGGGCATGTGTGCTTGACTTTGAGGGATCATGGGTAAAGTACATTCCCCTAATCGAGTTTTCTTATAATAACAGCTATCAGGCAACAATCGGGGTGGCTCCTTATGAACTTTTATATGGAAGAAAATGTAGATCACCCATACACTGGGATGAAGTGGGTGAAAGAAAGTTCTTGGGTCCCGAAGCTGTTCAGAAAACAAGTGAGGCAGTTGATAAGATTAGAGCGTGAATGCTCACAGCTCAGAGTAGGCAGAAGAGTTATGCTAATCCAAAGCGTCGAGATATTGATTTTCAGGTCGGGGACATGGTATTTCTCCGAATATCTCCGATGAAAGGCATAAAACGCTTTGGGAAGAAAGGAAAGCTTAGCCCGAGGTTCATTGGACCTTTTGAAATCCTTGAGAGGATAGGGCAAGTAGCGTACAGGTTGGCTATGCCCCTAGCGCTGGCAGCTGTACATAATGTGTTTCATGTTTCAATGCTTCGGAAATATGTCTCAGACTCGTCCCATGTTCTGAGTTATGAAGCATTGGAACTTCAGCCGGACTTGTCATACAAGGAACAACCAGTGCAGATACTTGATAAAAGAGAAAAAGTCTTGAGAAGCAAGACAGTGGCACTGGTGAAAGTACTGTGGAGAAACAGTAAAGTAGAAGAGGCAACCTGGGAACTCGAGACGGATATGCAGCAGAAATATCCGGAGTTGTTCAGGTAAATTTCGGGACGGAATTTCTATAAGGAGGGGGTAATTGTAGTACCCTAGAATTAAGGAATGGATTAGAAAAACCCTAATTAGATAATTATGAATAATTGAGGAATTATATTATTATATAATTCAGTATATGTGAATTAATTTGATTAATTATATGTTAAGACCCCGTTGGTGAGCCAGGGGCATTTTAGTAATTATGACCCGAGAAGGGTAAAATGATGAAATTAATTTAATTACGTGCTTAATGGAACTATATTATCATGTAGTATGACTGTGTTGTCTTTTCAGGGGTGTTCTGACAGGTTGGCGCGGTATAGTCACAACCGGGTATTTCGAACAGGGTTCGGCCCGAAATATAAATTGGATTGATTTATTTGGCATTATTATTTATGGGTGATAATCTGAATTTTTATTTGAAAATAATTGAGTATGAATTCACTAGAATGCCCTTGTATGTGTGAATAGGTGAAAATTGGCCTTAGGGGCAAAATGGTCTTTTGACCTTATTTGATTTACTTTAATAAAAGCTGAATTTTGAGGAAATGAAATTAGAAATTCTGGGTTCTCTCTCTCTCCTTAACCCGACCCCCTCTTCCTCTCTCTTTATCATCTTCAATATTTTACAACTTTGAAATTAAGGCTTGGATTGGAGAAAAGTTAAGGAGTTTGGGTGATTTTGGTGCTTGGAGCTTAGAAATTTGTGGTAAAACTTCTTGATCCTTTTTGTTTAATGATTAAATTCTGGTATGTGAATATTTTTTGACTTTAGGTTTGATGTTCTTGATGTTCATTAGAGATTTGATGCATGTTGGTGAATTAGTGGTGATATTGGTAATTTTTAATGTGTTTGAGCTATTGAGACCATATGGATTGCAACTTGAATGTTGTGTGGGATTATTAGAGTTTGTTTTGGTGTTTCCATTATCTTATGCAGCTCTGAATTGTATGTTCTTCTTGAGCTTGTGTTTGAATTTAAAGATTCAAGGTTTGAGCTTGAATTAGTGGGAAATTTAGCTCAATGTTTGGAGGTTAATTTTTATATTGATTAAATCGATTTTGGTTAAGGATTAATGCATGAATTTTGTATTTTTACCCTATGTTTGGTTGGGGTTCGAAATCTAGGAAAGGTTGGCATTTTAAGACCTTAAAAATGGAGTTTTGGGGTGTTCTAAACCCAGTCGTCATGACGGGATTTTCATTGCCGTCATGACCGGATTTGGCAGTGAGAAATTCTGTTTTTCTCAATTTTGTTTTGGCCATAACTTTTGACTCGGGACTCCGTTTGGGACGTTCTTTATATCGTTGGAAAGCTCGTTCCGAGCTCTATTTGATTATCTGTGTTTTGAATGCCATGTTTATATTTTGTGAAAGTGAAATTGGGGATTAACCCTATTTGTAAAATCCCGGATTGTGTGACTAGGATTACCGGCACCTGATCAGGAGCACCCGGGGTTTGGAATCTCTGTTATTGCGGGACAACAGGTAAGACAGTAGTTTGCACGTAGAGTATGCGTGGTGGCACTTATGTTGAATGTGATATATGTGAGTAATTGCAACCAGGATTAGGGTTATTACCCTAACATGAGCGGTTTAATAGCCTAGGGTTATTACCCTAGTGATATATGTTGTGTAATACTATGCCATGTCGGATATATCTATATATTGGAATTATGAATTATGCGCTTAAGGCATAATTAAACTAGACTCGGTAAGCTAGTACCTTGAGTTTAATTTTAATGCGGTACAGGGTTATTACCCTAGAATATTATGAGTCCAGTGAAAGCATGAGTCAGGGTTGATAATCTTAGTAAATGTCATCTAAGTATATAGAAATGTATTATATGCGTGATTACATAGTATGCAAGTTAGGGTTATTACCCTAAGATTATATATGTTGTAGTAAATATTGAATACACGCATGTATGTTAGAAGTTATGTGTTTAAGACATAACTGGATTAGACCTGGTATGTATCACCAGGATAAACCACCGAAAGAACGTAATACATGGATTACGTATATACATGAATAGGGTTATGCGAGCAAGGCATAACTAGGTTAGGCTCGGTAATCAGAACCGAGGTAAACCCTACTGAGGCCTTATTGTATATAGACGTGTGAGAGCAACACGTAGGTCTACGCCACGTAGACATAAATAGGCATGTGAGCGTAACATGCAGGTCTATAGCAAATAGACAAATAGTGCGGTGACACTAATAATTATGTGTTACATATTGAGATTAAGGGTTATGTGTCAAGGCATAATCAAGTTGGACTCGGTATCTAGAGCCGAGATGAACTATTCTAAGGCCTTATTGTAATTAGACGTGTGAGAGCAACACGTAGGTCTACGCCACGTAGATATATATAGATGTGTGAGCGCAACACATAGGCCTACGCCACGTAGACATAAATAGGCATGTGAGTGTGACATGCAGGTCTGTGACACACAGACATATATGAATGGCATAACTGTTTAAATAGCATGATGAGCATATTATATTTGTTATGATTTATACTGTCTTGCTGGGCTTGGCTCACGGGTGCTCTACTGTGCAGGAAAGGGTAAGTCAGTGGCTGATCAACCATGAGTTTGAGGAGCAAAACGAAGAATGTACATGTTCAAGCCATATCAGACCAAGCGGGTTAAGGGTCTATCAGTGTTGAACTTTTGAATTCTGTTTTGCCGCTTAGGTCGGCTAGAAAGAAAAGACTTGTAATAAGTTTGTAATTATTTTTGGGATCCCAACTATTTTGAAAAGTTTAAATATATTACAAGTTTATTTTCATTCTGATTAATATAAAAGTTTAAATTCTGCGTTATTTTAATTAGTAATCCCGATTAGGGGATTAGGGTTTCATAAGCTTTTTGGGTAGCGTGCCTAATTATTTAGGGCGTTACATTTCCTTACGTCGTAAAGACAAACATGTTAAGGCCCTCTTTGGGCCAAGGTGATGGACGTGTGAGGCCCCTTTGGGTCGAGGTAACGAGGTTCCCTTTTGGGCCAAGATGACGTTGAAGTCGAGATGACCATTTTGGTCCGAGGTGATGGAGGCGTGATGATCGCCATTTGGTTCGAGGTGATGGAGGCATGATGCCCCATTTGGGCCGAGATGATGGAGGGGTGAGGCTCCCTTTGGGTCGAGATGGTGATGGTGTGATGATGGTGAGAGAGTGATAACAATTAGATAGTTGTTTCTATTTAACAAGTGATTCGAATGTTGATTAGAGGTTGTTTGAAGTCAGAATCGTAGTTGTAAATATGTGTGTGTCGTACTAGCTTGATTCATATTTTTTGGATTTTTAAAATACAGATCATGTTGTGCTGACCCATAAAAAAATATGGGTCGTGTCATGTCGTGCCATAAAAAATATAGGTTGTATTGTGTCGTGTAATAATTTTATAGGGTAGGCCCAACACAGCCAGGGCTGGCCCAAGCATTTTGGATACCTTGTGCAAAATTTTAAAATTGGGCTTTTAAAAAAAAGTGTACATTAAAACTACAATTCTATTACTAGCTTTTTTTTAAAAAAAAAAAAAAATCGTTCATAAATTTTCAATTATAAATTTTTTATTTATGTATATATAATAGAAAAAAAAAATAGGTTTTTTCTTTAAGAAAAAAGAAAAAAATTGGGCCTTAAAAAAATAGGGGTCTTGTGCAATGGCCCAAGCTGCCCAATACTTGGGCCGACCCTGAACACGGCCCGCAAGTCCGATAATTTTGTGTCGTGCTTTATTCGGACTAACCTATTTTTCTTAAATAGACCAACATAATTTCTAATACAAGTTCAAATTCTTGCTCCATATTTTTGTATTTTTATTATAATTGATGAGCTTAATATTAAAATATATGTGTATTTATTATAGATTTTATAACCAGTATGCAAGAGCACGTATCGCAATAAGTAATATTTAATATCAATCCCACATAAACTAATTTTAAGTTGTTAAATACTAAAATATTATCGTTCTTTCAATTGAAGTTAGAAAAAATTTAAAAATTTAGAAAATTAAATCCAAAATTCCAAAGAAATCAATACGAACACTTGGATTTAATTATTCATATGGTTCTTTCGAATATTAATATAAACTATAAAGAATTAGAAGAAAAACTTATTTATAAATATAGGTTCAATTAAATCCCTATAAAAGAGAATTAGTTTATCAACAAGAAATTAATTCATAGGTTTCAATCCAAAAGAAAAAGACAAAAAGAGAAGAGAAAAAAGGTGGCGTTTTGTTGGAGGTAATGAAATGAAATGGAATGGAAAGAAAATAATTTTCATTCAATTTCTTTGTTTGGTTGCATTGTAAAGTATTGGAATGGCATTTCAATGAAATACTCTTTCCACCATTTTGGTGGAATAACTATTCTATTTTTAAAAAGAAGGAAAGATCATTCCAATGTAACAAGAGAAAAAATTTAATGATTTTTTTATCAATTTTTTTATGCATTTTAAATTTTATTCAATTCTATTCCTATTTCTATTCTCATTCACATTCTTATCCTTATATTTTCATTCCTCCCAACCAAATGCCACCTAAATGATTCACGTCTTCAATCCTTCAAGATTCACTTTTTTCTTCCGTTTCTCACCAAGAATGTGTTTCTTGTATTTAGATTTTATCTCTTATGAAGCCCTAATTGAAAATAATGAATTCTCCCTATTTTTGGCTTGAAAATCATTTTATTAATTTGTAAAGCCACATTGGCTCGTAGAAATTTCACGTTGGCTCATAATGTATTCTGTCTAACACATTTTCCCTAACTTGACTATCGTTAGTAAAAATAGCATAACTTTCTCCTCCGAACTTTAAATGAGATGATTTGAGTTGCGTTGAAAATCTCAAAAAGAGCTCTACAAAGTTTATTCCCAAAGATTTTCTAGAATTTACTCAGAACGTGGTTTAATTTTGACTTAAAGTTTCAGCGTCGTGTGAACTAAAGTTGAACCATCACAAAACTCGTGCAAAAATCATTAAATCTAACTCAACTTTGTATCTTCAGTGAGTTTTTCAACAAAAAACATTAAATTAAATATTAATTATAAATATTAAAGAAAATAAATTTAAAACACACTAATAACCAATCAAAATCCCAAAAAAAATAATAATAAAAGTAACTCTATTTCGTAAAGTTAACAGTATTATATAGTTCTAATTACTTTTATATTTTTTCAAACAATTATATAAAAAATAAATACAATAATTTGAATATTACTATTATTTTAATTAATAAATAAATATTTATTATTATTAAATTATTAGGTTTTTCAATGTGTCATGATTTCGAACTAATATATTCGTGCTTATGTGTCGTGTTTTCGAGTTTGTCGCGTCATTTCATGCCTAAGCTCATATTTTTTGTGTCGTGTTGTGCCTAAGCCGATATTTTTTTGCCTCGTATCTAAGCACATATATTTTTTGTGTCAAGTCATGCTTGTGCTAATTTCGTGCAGTGTCAAAAAGTCCAATCTATATCTACTTGTGTCGTGTCGTGCTTAAGTCAGTATTTTTTCGCCTCTTATCTAAGCACATTTTTTTTTGTGTCAAGTCATGCTCGTGTTAATTTCGTGCCATGTCAAAAAGTTCAATCCATATTTACAACACTAGTTAAAATTACTTGTCATATTTTCTTTCTTTGTATAAGAAAATATTTATCCTGGTCTAGTTTTATATTACAAGTGGTCTTTTAGTATTTCAAGTGAAATGGTGATGAGATTAAATTACGCTTGTTTTATTGGATTGTATGGTAAAGTTTTTTTTTTTTTTTTGATTCTTTATTGCTAGTTATGGTATTGAATAATTCTAACCTACATAACAATGACTTTGGAGTTATATTTTTTGATATTAAGGTTTTATTATTTAAATTTTTGAGGTATTTTTTTTCACATATTAGTCAAAATTTTAATATTAAGGCTCATAAATTGGCTAAATTGGAGAGACAATGAGCTTTATTGATGGTAAGAAATTCCTTCTATTGGTAACTCATTTTCAAAGCAAATTTAATACAATAACGTATTCTTAAAAAAATTAATGCTCTACCATAGATCACATTATTTTGTAACGCAGATTAGGGGTATAGATAAATTTTTATAAACTATTCAATTTGAATAATCCGTCCAAATTCAGTCGAAATAATTTGACAAAAAAATACAAGGTGAAAAATCTGATGAAAATATAACTCGCTCAATCTTTATATTGGATGTGTTGAAAATAATATCAACCCATCCAATCAATCCGACCTTGAATAAAATATAACATAAACCGATCAAAGCTACTGATACCCTTATGTTTACTAATAAGTAATGAGAATCAATGGTAAGAGATTCATTTCCTTACATTTGTTTATTTAATTTATTAAATTTAAGAAAGGAAAAACTTGATGAAATAAGGGAAAAAAGAAAAGAAAAACTTTCCCCACCAATTTTCTAAAGAATGTCATTAAGGCTAATGTATTTTATTTCTTAATATCAAATTTATAATAACAACTTTATCCTTTAAAATATATCTTATAAAATAACTGATATATATATTATAGTTTTAACTTAAAAGAGTCATTTAGTCAATTTAAACATTTCGATTACGTTTCCTGATAAAATAATAATAAATAAGATAAATCACTATTATTCTATTTAGGGGTGTTCATTAAACCGCTCATACCGCCCGCACTGCACCACATCGCAAAAAAAATACGGTTCAAAATTCTCTACGGTGCGGTCGCAGTTTGAATTTTTTCTAAACCGCGTGGTGCGATGCGGTTTGCGGTTTTGAATAGTTAATATGCGGTTCAAAATGCACCGCACTGCATATTATAAAAATATTAATTTTTATATTTATTTAGGTCCAATATAACCTAAGCCCATTAATTATTGTATTGTTGAAACTTGAAACTTTTTTTTCATATTTATTTTCAAACCTTATGGTATTCTTGACAAGTGTTGCTCAAACTTTGTTGTATTTGTGATAGTTTAATTATTTAGTGATAATCCAAACTGCAAAAACTGCATAAATCGCACTGCACTGTACTATTTTTTGCAGTGCGGTTTTTGCGATTTTTTAGTTTCGCGGTGTGGGTGCGGTTTGAAAAATTAAAAAAACTGCATGTGCGAATTAATTTAAAAAAACAGTCAAAAAATGCACCATTCGCATTGCGAACACCCCTAATTCTATTTTCAAGCAACTTTAGTAAAATTACGAATTGTATTCCATTGTAATGTATAGTGGGTCCTACGTACTTTATTATCTTTTAATATTTTTTGTAACCGGTTGTTCTAAGTTTATAAGACCGGCTAATAAATAAATTTCTTTTTGATTTATTTTATTATATTTTTGTAATAATAATTTATTTATTTAAGGTACAATTCTTTGTTAAAGTTGACAGGAGCAAGGACAGAAGTACAACAGTTGATGGTCCTCTTTTGTCAGTTCAAAGGGTAAAATTGTCTTCTCAAACGTGGTTTTTGGCGGACTTTGTGAAATAATTTCATAGTACAAAATTCGGCATATGTAGAACGTGGTTTGGTGTAATGTAGTATATTAGATAGATGTTTTAGTACATTAAAAAATTTATTGACCTATCAAAAATGCTTAAGACATGCAAATGTAAATATTTTTGCTGTACTTATTTTAAATTGTATTCTTATGATATAAAAATCTATTTTTGGATATTTAATCTTATTTTTTCTTTGTTAATTAATTTATGTTACTTATTAATTTATTTTTCATCAATATAGTAGTACTTGTTATTAAAATTAATCCCACGTTCTCTGAAGTCACTTTAATATTTTAAATTAGTAATAAGTAAAGTTGTACATAAAATAAAGTATAACTATAATATAAAATTAAAATTTAAAATTTAAAATCAAGTAAAATCAGTAGGTATTAAAAATATTTGAGATGGATACTTTATTTACAATACTTTAATTAATTATTATGAAAATACATAATTGAAAAAGTATAGTTTGAATTATTATTTATTTTTTTACATAACAAATAATTTTATGCTATAACGTTTTTTTTATAACACTAATAATTTTTTTTTATTATTAACTTTAGTATTTTAACATTTATAAAAAAAATTATATTAAAGAATTTAATGAATAAGTGTTGAAATTAAGATTTATAATATTCTTTTTTTAAAAAAAGTACAATATAATTTGAAAAGTTATTAAAAAGTACAGTATAATTTGAAATTAAAAAGTACATCAATCAATATCAACTTTTTAAAAATAATGATTTTTAAATACAATATGAACCGGTGACCAACTTATAAAATTTAACTACTCCTACTTTAATCTTAGCCTTCAGATCGGGTCCCTACAAATATTAATTATGATTATTTTTTATTTATTTAGTTAAATTTCTTCACTACTTTGTTTGGATTCTAAATAGTGTCTACTCCCTTTTCAAAAAATAAAAAATAAAAAAAAATAGTACTCTAGTTTTTTTTTTTGAAATGAGAATAGTACTCTAGTTAACTTGCCATACCTGTGATATTTTCTGGTTACCCATACCATTTTGACTCTCAGGCTCTGACACTGAATAGTCAAACCCATTCCTCCTGAATCTGGATCACATCACCATCATAATTAATAATGGGAGGTAAATTTCAGACTTCAATTCCTTCTATTACAGCTTTTCCTACCATTCATTTTATCCTAATTTTGTTCCTTTGTTGTGCATTTTCCTCAGATTCAGAATCAGCTTCTCCTTCACCGAGTTTATGGTTGGCCCCCAATCCGAGTAAGAGATGGGGAGAATTGTTTTTCCTTTTGTACACTCCTTTCTGGCTCACTCTTTGCTTGGGCATCGTTGTTCCCTACAAGCTATACGAGGTTCGCTTTTACTTCCTTTGTAGTTGGTTGCCAGACTCTGTTTGGTTCATGGGAAAGTGAGGGAACCATAGGCTGGATTTTGATTTGGGCCGTATTATAATAATATTCTTGATTGGATTTGTGTTGTGGTCCTTGCAGAGATTTACGGAATTGGAGTATTTGATTCTGGGTTTGGTTTCAGCTGTTCCTTCGTTTCTTATACCATTAATATGGGTTGGAAAGGTAATATTCTCAAAATGTATATAGTGGCAGTGTATAAGGATGTTAGTCTTGTTGACAATTATGGACTGTATGTGTTGATTTCATATTTGTTTCGTTTTACTTAATAAGTCAATTCATTGTTCAGATATATAAATTTAATAAAAGAATAGAAGAATTTGAAAGAATCAGCTTTCACCCGAAAGTTTCACATACCAGCTTTGAGGACTAGTAAACGCTTGTAAAACCATTTTGGGGTTTTAAACTTCATTTAGTTTCCATTTCCTTACGCAATTTTGGCTTTATTTGTACTCTATGATGACAATTATTAGCAATTAATCTTATAAAAGCACCTGTTTTAATTGGTTTTTGGTATACAATTTTATGGTTTGCTGTTGGATATTTGTTGCAAACATGCAAAAGAGTAGTTGTTATTTTAATATCCGATGCTCTAGGTCATATTTTACTTGTTTTAATTTAACATTTCCTCTCTGAAAAATTTTGCAGGCTGATAGAAGCATTTCATGGAAGGATCGGTATTGGGTCAAGGTAAGTATCTTAAAATATTAGTATGATGACCATGGATTGTTTGCTTAGTACCGGGGACATGCCATATGGTTATTGTGTTTTTTCACTATGGTGATATGTTTTGTCTGTATAAAAAAACACAGTTAAATTGTTTGGATTGGAACATATCAATTTTCACACTTCTGTTAATAATCATTTGTTTCTGATATTTTGTGATCTTTTACATCTTTTTCATATTTGTAGCACTTGTTCTATAAGTGAGGCTTACCAAAATCTTAAATGGGAAAATTAAAGCATAGAGTGTTCACTAAATTATCAAAGTTTTTTAGCTGGTACATATCAAAGTTTTTTAGCCAGGTTCATCTTAAACAAAATAAAACATAGTAATCAGAATATTTCCTAGGAAAAGCAATACTATTCTTTAGGTGTTATTTAGTTTAGTTGGGTCATAGGGGGAATAATTCAGCACTTTTACCTTTCCGTAGTTTATTCGATTGAAGGCTTTTATCATGCAAAGACTCTTTTGGAATTTTGTGTTGAAATGCAGTATCTCTTAAAAATTAGTGATACAGGAATTTGAGAAAGACTTCAGTCTTCATAGATTTTGTGAACTTGTTAGTAGAAAAATTCTTTTAATTTTTTGCTGTGTAATACTCTTATCTGAATGTGTTGAGGCAGGCTACCCTTTGGATATTCATCTTTAGCTATGTTGGTAATTACTTTTGGACACACTACTTCTTCACAGTACTGGGAGCTTCATATACATTTCCATCATGGAGGATGAACAATGTAAGTTTAAATAATGTAGAAGAAATGGGCAATAGGTCTGATTATCATCTCTCCTAATAAGTGTATGTTGATGTTTATGTACAGGTACCACATACAACTTTCCTTCTTGCTCATTGTTGCTTCCTGTTTTATCACGTAACCTCGAACATTACACTTCGTAGATTGCGGCATGCCATTGCTGACATGCCTGAAAGAGTTCAATGGGCTATTGAGGCAGCATGGATTTTGGCACTTTCTTATTTCATAGCATTTCTGGAGACTTTTGCTATTGCTAATGTATGTTACTGCACCTTGCTCTACGTATAGTAGTATAAATAGATTAAGATCCTTCTTTATGGTGGCTGGCATATCAAGCCCAAGCTAGTGATACAGTACAGTTTTAGATTACTGCTGTTTTGACTAGTCTTGGTTATCCCTCTGCATTTGCTGTTTATTGCCTTGGTAGTTTTGGCAATCCCCTTTATTTACCTTCTGTTTCATAATGACAGTAAACCCATATGTTGTTTTCTTCTGCTTCTGTTTTTTTTTGGGGAAGGCTACAGCCCCTTTGGAATTATTCCAGTTAGAGAATAGTGTATTTTAATTCAGCTAATTCTCATACAGAAATTAACAATATTTTGCTGCTCATTGTACAGTTTCCTTACTATGAGTTTGTGGATCGGGCAAGCATGTATAAAGTTGGGTCTTTGTTTTATGCCATCTACTTCGTTGTGAGCTTCCCAATGTTTCTAAGGTAAGAACCTGTTTAGCTAAGATTATTTGACTAATTTCAATTGCGTAATACACATAAATTTGCAAGACAAGTTCCTTTTTAAGTCAATATAGGATTGAGTTCAGTGGACTTTGGTTCATCTTCGTTTTGCAGGATCGATGAAAAATCTGGTGCTCCATGGGACTTACCTAGAGTTGCTATAGATGCTCTTGGTGCTGCAATGCTGGTCACCATAATACTCGATTTATGGCGCATCTTTTTGGGACCTATAATCCCAGTTTCAGACACAAAACAGTGCCTTCAACCAGGACTACCATGGTTCCATGGACATTCCACTGAAGTTTGACCATTGCATCTGCATAAGGAACCCGGGTTTTTGCTAGACCAACCGCAGAATTAACCTGGAACCGAGCTCTATGATTTATTGTGGACCCACTGATGCTGTAGTAAGCTTAAGCCATAACTGTAACAAAGACCTCACTAATGTAGCTTTCCCCCCTTTTAGGGGCAATGAGAGAATTGCAGGAGGAAATGTTTCATTGTGCTTGCCTTTCCTGAGTTTGTTTCACTAGTTGAGTTCTCCCTATTATTCTTTGTTATCATTTCTCACTCAGTTACCATCATTACCAAGTGGCAAATGCATCAAACATGAAGGTCAGAGCATGGCACCATTGGACTAAAATGTTTATTATCCCGTATTTTAATGGGAGTAAGAGTAAATATTTGATTGGAGGTAATGAAATGGAATGGAAAGGAAAGGAAACAATCTTCATTCCTTGATCTGGTTGCATATTAAAATGTTGGAATGACTATTCCATTTTGAAATGGAAGGAAAGACCATTCTAATGTATGATGAGAAAAAATTTAATAATTTTTTATCAATTTTTTCTTTTTATGTATTTTAAATTTTATTCCATTCCTATTCCCATTCTCATTCTCATTCCCATGTTTTCATTCCTTCTAACCAAACGCCACCTTAGTGTTAGGCACTGTTATTGTTTTATGTATTATTTCCTAATTTAAAATTAAGGGTATGAGAATTCGAACCCCTCTATCCTTTCTTTGTAATGAAACTCGAGAAAGTAAATCATTAGTTATGCCACCTTGTTTTAGAATAATTAGGGTGTATTTGAAAGTAACCGTCTAATTAGTAAATAGTTTAATTATCAAGAGTAATTAGTAATTACATATAAATTCTTAATATTTTATTTGAAAATAGTTAGTAATTACACTTGAAAAATAATATTTTTTTTTTTTGATAAATAATACTTAAAATGGAAAGTTGTAATTACTCTTAATTTTCACGAGGCCATGAGAATTAGCCCTTAATTACTTTTAATACAATATTATGTTTAGTATTGACTTATATTAATAAGTTGTGTAAATATGCCATAAACTCGACCTCGCATATCCTCGACCTTAGCTCTGGGCGCTAAACATAGACTCGAACCCTGATATTGACCCTAGCCTGATCTTGGACCCGGTCGACACAGACACTTGCCACAGACTTTAGTCACGACCCCGGACGCCAAATCCCCGCCATGGGCTCGGACTTGGATGTTAGCTTTCGACCTCGATCCAAACCCAGGTTTAGACCCTGACCCGAACCTCAGGCCCATCACCTGACCTCGAACCTAACCCTAATCTCGGACTCCAGTCTTAGACCATTTATAAGTATTATAATACAAGATAATATGAATCATTTCTTATGAATTAATAATATGATTTATATTATATTAAAATTTATGATGGTAATAAATAATAAAATATAAAGTTTTATCCTAACATAGTGTTTCTTCTTATTTAATATACTACGATTCTTATATAGCTTACCAAACGAAACGAGCTATTATTGTGTAAACATATTAAATTATATAATTACCTTTAATTACTTCCAAATTCAATTACACCATAATTTTCTAAATACACTCTTTAATAATTAATGAAATAAATAAGAACTTTTAAAATATTTATTTTTTATGGTTTATTTTTTTAATAATACAATCTTCAAAAAACATCCAATTTTTAAAGTTTTTAGTTCAAAATCACATTTTTTTTTAATAAATAAAAGTTATAGTAAGGACATAATTTTTTTTTTTTTTTTTCATTTAGGGCTTGTTTGGTACGCCGTATAAGGATCGTACTGTATTAAATAATAAATAACACTATGTTTAGATTAAGCAATGTATTGTATTAATTATTACGACCAAATTTTTTTAATACAATGTATGTTGTATTATTTAATACATAATAAATGACCCGTATTAACTTGGATTATAATATTAATAAAGAATTTTGGGTCAATACCGATCCTGAACCAGGACCCGGACTCGGACGGTCGGACCTGAACCCAGACCCGGACCCCGGCCCGAACTCGGACCTTGGACCCAAACGCCGGACCCGGACCCGGACCCCGAACCCGAATCCGGACCCCAGACCTTGACCTAAACCTGGACCCGAACCCGGACCCGGACCCGGACCTAGACCCCGGACCTGAACCCGAACTCGGACCACGAACCCGAACCCGGACCCGAACACAGAACTGGACCCCGAACCCAGTGCGGGTGGTGCAGTTTTTGATTATTTTTTCAAACCAACCCGCACATGCAGTTTTTCTAATTTCTCAAACCGCACCCACACCGCGAAACTAAAAACCCGCACCGCAAAAAATAGTGCGGTGTGGTGCGGTTTTTGTGATTTATGCGGTTTGGACTATCACTAAATAATTAAACTATCACAAATATAACAAACTTTGAGCAAAACTTGTCAAAATACCATAAGGTTTGATAAAAATATGAAAAAAAAAAATTAAGTGTCAACAATACAATAATCAGTAGACTTTGAGTTGAACATTTACATATTGGACCTAAATAAATATAAAAATTGGTATTTTTATAATGTGCGGTGCGGTGCATATTAATAATTAAAAACCTCAAACCGCACTGCACCACGTGGTTTAGGAAAAATTCAAATCGCGATTGCACTGCAAAATATTTCAAACCGTATTTTTTTTGCAGTGTGATGCGGTGCGGGCCGTTTGAGCAGTTTGAGCAGTTTGATAAACACCCCTAAATTCCACGTATGTATGGGGTGTGGTGAAATTATTTTACTTTCGAGTGTTTACAGCGCACGTGCGAGTTCTTACCACCCGTGTCACCGTATGTGTCCGTAAAAATTAAAATGATAAGAAAGATATTTCTGAACCTTACAAAAAAACAATCCTCTGAAACTCTCCTTCTCCTTCTCTCTTTCCCGCTCTGAGCTTAAGCTTAATTCCAGTACTGGAAGATTTTTCTAGGGTTTCTCCATTCTCCTAACACATATGAAGCTAGAGCTTTTGGGAGGTTTCTCTCCCTCCTCCTCTTCTTCTTCTTATTCTTCTCACTCAGCTCCGTATTCACCATTCTTCTCTCCCAAAATGGTCGCCTTGGGTTCTCTTTCGCTTTGTCCTTGTAGTCTGCTATGGCGCCCAAACTTCACTAGGCGCTCTGTTTCCTGCTCTATTGACACTCCCAATGCTGTAGGTGCGTGATTATAGTGGAGGTTATCACTCTTTTTAAATCCATTTGCTTTTTTTACTTATTTTCTCTTGGTTTCATTGTTTGATTTTAAAAATGTTTTATCTGTTTGGTTACTGAGAAATGGAAAAAGAAAAGAAAGTAAGCTATAACTTTGTTTTGTTTTTATTTTTTAACTAAGGAAAGTGATTGTTGTACTAGGCTAAGTAAGTAGTCACTTGATGTATGTCATAAGTAGGGAAATGAATTTTCTTAAGCTTGAGCCTTTTTGTTTATTCACTGAAATTGTGCTCGTTAGGATAAGATAAAACTTAGATATGGTAGTTATGTTTGACATGTTCTTTTTCTTCACTTTAGGTGCTTCTAAATCTAATGTGTCGGCCCAGAGAAGAAAAGGGAGAAAAGAAGGTCCTAGGAAAAGTATGGAGGACTCTGTTCAGCGCAAGATGGAGCAATTCTATGAAGGGCGTGAAGGCCCACCTATTCGTGTTCTTCCCATTGGAGGCCTTGGTGAAATTGGGATGAATTGTATGTTGGTTGGAAATTATGATCGATATATTCTCATTGATGCTGGTGTCATGTTTCCAGAGTAAGTTTTTATACAAAATATGTAAATTACGGTCTTGGTAGTACTAGTTACTTTTAGATTAGTGCAGTTTAATGAATGGTTTTTTATGGAGTTTTCTTCTCCTCAAACATGGTTTGGATACATTTGCGTTTTGCATTGTTTATGTTTGTTTTAAACGTTTCTTGTATTGTGTATCTTCTTACTATCCATAACAATGCTAAAATGTTTTTTCAGCTATGATGAACTTGGAGTCCAAAAAATTATCCCTGATACCACATTTATCAAAAGATGGAATCACAAAATTGAAGCGGTTATCATTACACATGGTCACGAGGATCACATTGGTGCGTTGCCTTGGGTAAAGATTCTAGCTGTTTCTTGCAGTAGCATTTTGGTTGATTCCAAACCTATTAATTATTTTACTCAAAAGAGTCTAGTCCCTTATTCTTTCTTCTGTTTATTTTTCTGTTGAAAGCTATAAATTTAGGCAAGAGTGTTCACCGATTTAGCTTGTGTCATCTAATAATCATATATCTCCTAAGTTTCCCAATAATAAGGGCTGTTCTTTTTTTAAAATGCACGTGAATAATGGCTGACTATGCATTCAGACTTTGGATCCTTCACACTAAAACTTCATTGTCTTTCAAAGTTTATTGTTTTGGTAGTTTAATTCTTCATTTTATTTTGCTACATGTATTTACATTTTGTTCCACATTTCTCCTAAACAGGTGATTCCAGCTTTGGATTCCAATACTCCAATATTTGCATCATCATTTACCATGGAGGTACTTGTCAAAATTTTAATTTACACAATGTTATTTACCTACTGCAATTCACCAAATTTGCTACTTTTGAGAGTATGGATGTCACTTGCAAATGTATTTTTTTTTGGCCCCCTCTTAGAGTTAAATAGTTTAAAGGTAGCCCTTGACACTATTTGTACATTTACCTTCGGTTCTTCCTGTGCCTCGTATCGTTTACTATTGATCATTACATTTTGTTTTTGGTTTTGAAGCCTTTATTTTCTCGTTTCTTTTTTGTTATATATTTATTCTAGTTATAACCAAATTCTGTGAAGATTCTAAATCTGCTCACCATGAAACATTCTAAATTGCTCTTCCTTTAACAGCTTATCAGAAAAAGACTTAAGGAGAATGGGATTTTTGTTTCATCTAGACTTAAAGTATTCAGAACAAAAAGGAAATTTATGGCCGGACCATTTGAAATAGAACCTATACGGGTCACCCATTCTATTCCTGATTGTTGTGGGTTAGTTCTTCGCTGTGCTGATGGTACAATTCTTCATACCGGGGACTGGAAGGTAACACTTTCTTACATGCTTTCTCTATGTCATGTTTTCATTTCCAAGCTGTTTACAGTCTATACTTGAACAGATTGATGAGTCACCATTGGATGGTAAAGTTTTTGACCGTGAAGGTTTAGAGGAACTATCAAAAGAAGGAGTGACATTGGTAAGCCTCTGGTCCACGATTACATACCTTTCTTCCTAAATTTTTCATCATTTAAATGTTGAAGTATGAACTGTTAATTGCCTTTTGGCTGAGGAATATGTATGTGCTTGTTCTGTTGTTGAAGTTTGTGCAGCCTTCCTTCTCTTGGAAGTTTGTACAAGCGAATATGTTAAATGTTTGCAGATTAGTATTTTCTGAAAACTTATTGTCACAGAAAAAGTTATAGTTCTCACTCTTTTCTTTCAGATGATGAGTGACTCTACAAATGTTCTCTCACCTGGAAGGACAACAAGCGAATCTCATGTGGCAGATGCACTGTTGAAACATATCTCAGCTGCTAAAGGAAGGGTTATTACCACTCAGTTCGCATCAAATATACACCGTCTAGGAAGTGTGAAAGCTGCTGCTGATTTAACCGGTCGAAAGCTGGTACTTGTTTTTCTTTTCCCAAAATGTGTAACACCATTTGGGGCTCCATATATTACATTTACTTAAATTAGTGTTTTGAAAATAAATGTCCGGGGTGCTTTTATCATTATTATATCAGGTATTTGTTGGTATGTCTTTAAGGACATACCTTGATGCAGCTTTTAAGGATGGGAAGGCGCCAATTGATCCGTCATCTTTGGTAATACTGCCTAAATCCAAACTTCTTCAATTGTCTTGTCTAAGGACTGTAATAATCCTGCACTTCCCTATTTTTTGGGTCTCTTTTAGTATTTGCAATGTTAAACAATGTTTAAAAAAACGCAAATGAGCCTTGAGGCGTTTTTTTTTTGTAAGGCGAGGCGTATGAGGCGTAAGCCTCAAAAATTTATAGAATCAACACTTTTAGAGCACCTAAGAGGAAGAAGAAACAGCAAGCTTTTTTTTTTTTTTTTTCGTGGGTTGAACTTGAAGCAATATGCAGCAGCTGTGGGCTGCTGTGAAGAAAGAGACGAGCTGCTATGAAGAAGATAAAACTAGGGTTTTATTTTTAAGTTTTATTTGGGCTCACTTAAGTATTTTATTAGGCTTTTTAATTAATGTTTATTGGGCTTTTTAAAAATTTTTCAAGTCTTTTAAATTAGGCAGCAGAAAACTAAATTTAAAATACCAATTTGGGCCTTTTTTTAGGGCTGAAATAGCCCATTTCACACACAAAATTTGAGGCGCACGCCTCTTACGCCTCAACGCCTCACGCCTCAACTCAACGCCTCACCACATGAGGCGTACGCCTCACTTCTTCTCAGCAAGGCGCACGCCTTGAGGCACTGTTCAAACGCCTCAGCTTGAGGCGCGCCTCAAAAACGCCTTTTTAAACATTGATGTTAAATATGCTTTCTTTTGTCAGTCGAAGTTAAATATGTTTGTAAAAGGAATTATGTCCAACATTTTTTCATTTATTTTTCCCTAGGAATTTCGCTTCAGTTTTTTTTTTTTTGGAAAGATTGCTTTCAAAAATTGCGCAATTGGCTACATATCATATGTGTTAGGCATTTGTTTCATCTTAAAACATTGTTGAAAGTTTAAGTTTGTGATGACATCAGTTTTCTCTTTCTAATAGATTCGTCTGAAAACGTTGCTGGACTTTTAAGTTTGTGATAGTTTTCTCTTTCCATTAGGTGAAAGTGGAAGATATTGAAGCCTATGCTCCAAAGGATTTGCTAATTGTCACAACTGGCTCTCAAGTAAGATTATCTTCATAAACTCCACCTCCACTGCAAAATAGATTTCAATACTATCAGTGAGCCTGTTGGTGTTTGTAACTGAGAATGCTATTTATCAGGCAGAGCCACGTGCTGCTCTGAATCTTGCATCTTTTGGAAGCAGTCATTTCCTCAAATTGAACAAAGAAGATTTAGTCTTGTATTCAGCTAAGGTAATGGAACTAAATTTCATTTGTACCATTTTCTAACTTGATTAGCACTCAAATTTTCACTTCTGATCATAAAACTACAAACTTACCAATAAAATGGAGTGCATTTCTCCGATAGTCTGATTGCATTTAGAGATTGTTGAATTCATTGACTGTTTAATTATACCGTTGCTTTCTTTTCTGTTTTTACTTAAGGTGATTCCTGGTAATGAATCTCGGGTAATGGATATGTTAAACCGCATATCAGAGATTGGATCAACGATAGTTATGGGTAAGAATGAGGGGTTGCACACATCTGGTCATGCCTATCGTGGAGAATTGGTTAGTTCCTTTGCATCTCAATTTTAAATCTTTATATGTTTTTTTTTTGTAATGTGTTATCATCTCTAGTGAGCCTGCAATGAAATTTATGTTATAACTTGATGAACTGTAAGTCTGTTACTGTTAGAAACTAGTTATGTAAACTTCTCCCCCTCTTTTTAACACCCATCTGTAACTGCTGAGAAAAACACTTGTATTTTTATTTGATTAAGGTAGCTGGTAGTTAAGCACCATACGTCCATTTACTGTGTTTTAATTATTCCTAGTGTAAAGGCCGTAGAATTTAATTTTCAGTTTACTTGTTAAACGCAAAAAAAAAACAAAAAAAAAATTTACTCTTCTAACAGTAGCATACATTTTTATTATAAAAATGTGCATAAAAATGTGCATTTGTTTCTTGTTTTTATCTTATATACTTCCAATGGTTTTGAAGGAGGAAGTTCTAAGGATTGTGAAGCCACAACATTTTCTGCCAGTACATGGAGAACTTTTGTTCCTCAAAGAGCATGAATTGCTTGGGAAATCAACTGGTATCCGGCACACTACTGTGAGTCAACTCTTTCCTTGCTAAAGTGATATAAATGATCAACAAAAACTTAATTTAGAAATAACATTTGTTCTTGGGAAAATCTTCTGTCATCGTGGTATAACTTTATGATGACCGCTGTGGGAGACTCCGAGACTATTCTGATGTTCTTCTGTTGCTTGATTCTGATATCTTAAGTTACAGTTGTGTGATTGTATGTTCTTATTTAATAATAATAATAAAAAGTTCTTTAAAATTAAAGATTGACTTCTATATCAATTTCAGTTCTTATTCTATTTTTTTTTTCTTTTGTTTAAAGATAAGCTCATTGCACATTGTCGTTAGCATCATATGAACATTGACCATGCCATTGATTGCAACACTGTTCTATAAGAACTAGGATAATTTTCATATCATGAATGGATATTCTAGAAAAAATCTTCTCTCATCATGGTATAATTTTATGAACAATTAGAGACTATTCTGATGCTTGACATAATACAATTCTTTGTTGTATGCATGATACTGCAAGTTTTGAATTTTACTTCTGTAACCTGAAATGCATAGTATATAAAAATGTGAATTCTTTTGCTCCAGGTTATAAAAAATGGAGAGATGCTTGGGGTTTCTCATTTAAGAAACAGAAAAGTTTTGTCCAACGGTTTCATCTCACTTGGGAAAGAGAATTTGCAGGTTTGTGTTCGCTTATGCTCATGTCAAAAAATTATTGGAAATATTCTGACAAAGGTTTTTGGTGATGCAGTTAAAGTATAGTGATGGTGATAAAGCATTTGGAACATCAAGTGAACTTTGTGTTGATGAGAGGTTAAAAATTGCATTAGATGGCATTATTGTGGTCAGGTAGATAAACTATTAAATCTTCTAATGGGTTATGCATATTCCAATTTTCTACTAAATAGCATGCTGATGCCTATTGTTTTGCAGCATGGAAATTTTACGTCCTCAAAATGTGAATGGGCTGTCTGAAAATACCATAAAAGGAAAGATAAGAATCACAACACGATGTTTGTGGCTGGATAAAGGAAAGCTATTAGATGCACTTCATAAAGCTGCGCATGCTGCACTTTCGAGCTGCCCTGTAAATTGTCCTCTAGCTCACATGGAAAGAATCGTATCCGAGGTCTTGAGGAAATTGGTAAGAAAATACAGTGGTAAAAGACCAGAAGTGATTGCCATTGCTCTGGAGAACCCTGCAGCAGTTATCTCGGATGAAGTCAGTGCAAGACTATCTGGCAAGTCCCATGTTGGTTTTGAGACTTCAGCATTGAAAAGAAAGATTGATGGACACCCAAATAAGGGCAAATCAAATAAAGTGCAAGCAGAAGCAGAAGTAGCAAACCGCAATTCAGTTTCGGACATCAATTTGCAACAAGATTTGGAAGGTTCTCATCTGGCTCTATAAGTTTGCATTATTTTGATGCATATATTCTCACCTCTTTTCTGTCAATAATGATTCTTTTTTGTTTATATATATTTACTTTCTTATCTTGGTATGATCATCAAAATAATAGTTGATGGTGTTGAAATGGAACTACTACCCGAAGAAGAAACTACAACTTCGACTTTTGATTCAGACATATTATCTTCTGATTCAAAAGAATCAGATGAGTTTTGGAAGCCATTTACTACTGGGTCAGCAATACCTGTTGACAATGTGGTAGACGAAAACAATGACTCTATTTCAAGTCAGGAACAAAGTCTACTCGAGAATGGTGCTAAAGAAAGCATCGAAACAACAACGGATTCTACACCAAAGCCTTCCAAACCTGTCAAACGCAATAAGTGGACCAACCAGGAAGTTATGAAGTTGATTAAACTGCGAGGACAACTAGATGGAAGATTCCAAGTTGTGAAGGGAAGAATGGCCCTATGGGAAGAAATATCTAAAGAAATGTTGTCTGATGGGATGAATAGAAGCCCGGGACAATGCAAGTCTCGATGGACGTCTCTGGTTCAGGAATACGAGGTTTGTTGCCCCTCCTTCCTGCTTTATGTCGTTTAATTCACAATCTATTATTCTAACTAATACTATTTTCTTTATTAAAAGGATACCAAAAGTGGTAAGAAAAGCAACAAGTCATGGCCATATTATGAAGACATGGACACAATTTTATCCGATTCCGAGGCAATAGCAGCATAGTGGTTGGAAGAAAAGAACACAGTGAAATGAAGGTTTGATGGAGTTTTTGGTAAACATTATTTGTGACCTTAAACAACATAAGACCAGATGACAACATCTCATAGTAGTTGAATCATTGTGTCATGGTTTCAAGCTGTGAAAGCAAGCACTTGGGTCACAACTCACAAGAACAAAGTCGAAAAGGGTATATCATCATCAAGTTATATACATTTTTTTTGTAGCTATAGGACCTCTGTACATCGTCATTAATTGGATAGATGGGCTTAAGGGGTAGAGTGGAATTTTGTTGTGGGGGAAAATTATTAAAGCTGAAAGGGTCGACCTTTCTTATAGTTCTTATAATTTAATTTTCTGGATAAAGAAAATTTTAAAATTCTTATTAAAAGTGATGACTCGAGATCTAATTTTGTTTTTACTATTAAAGATAAAATGTTTTATTTAAATAAAATTAAAAATATTTCATATCAAGACTTCGTTTCTGCTTTGTCCATCATTAAGCTTGAGCTCTTCTTATTTTTTATTTTTTATTTTTTTTCTTAATCCAAAGTGTCTCCAATCTTGACTATCTTTTTTTTAGTTAAAAAATAAATTGATTTTATTTAATTAATATCAAGTACGTACAGATGTTATAAGTTCAAACAACTAAAAATAAAAATATGCATCAAATATGTTATCTATTGTATTTGGTATTAGAGTGAATTAAGACAGGTAACCTTAATATTAAATTATTTATGGATTTGCCACTGCTTATTTTAATGTTTAAAATGCTAAGGGATCTTTGAAATATTTTTAAGGGTAAATAATATTTTGGATTTTGTGTTTTGTAAAAGTTATTAATTGGACCTTATATTTTGTTAAATGATAAAATGGACTTTATATTTTTCAAAATAGTATAAGCTCAATTTTTTAAAAATTTTATTTTTTAATATAATCAAGTTTAAGACAATTTCTAACACGAACATATACAGAAAATGTGACCAGTTTTGCCATAACATCTCTAGATCAGATTGTTATTAAGTTTTATTTTGACAAAAAATTAATTCAAGGTTTTATTTGTACAATTTTAAAAAATACAGAGTTTATCTTTTCATTTAATAAAATAGAGAGTTCAATTGATAACTTTACAAACTACAGTCCAAAAATATATTTACTATATTTTTAATACGCTCACTGAAGTAAATACAGGAGTTATTTTTCCTATTTGTCATAGGCATACATACATGCTAGCTTCTTCTTTTTTACGTGAACATTTATCTATTATTTAGTATTGGCTTCTTCTATTTGTCCTCCTTTTTTCTTTTACTCTGAAAGTTTAAGATTATCTGATAGCTAATTAATTAATTTTAGATTTTCTAACACAAATATAAACACTTTAAATGTAAATGAATAAACACAGAAATTACAAGTTTCCCCTGACAATAGAAACTCATTCAAACTGAATATTTCTTGGGTCCCCAAGAACCGGGTAAAATAACATTCACTATGAAATCATCCAAAATACATTT
Source organism: Cannabis sativa (assembly GCF_029168945.1). Taxonomy (NCBI): domain Eukaryota; kingdom Viridiplantae; phylum Streptophyta; class Magnoliopsida; order Rosales; family Cannabaceae; genus Cannabis; species Cannabis sativa. Next base: position 44,063,190 of record NC_083603.1, on the reverse strand, counting down.
CCAATTATAATTCACAAATCAAACAATGTAAACTGAAATGATTTCATACAAAAGTAACTAATAAACTTAATTACAATTAAGAATAAAGATCTAAGTCCCCTTATATCTGAGAAGACAAGATCCCTTTGCTTCCAACAAGCTTTCTTCAGCAGATCAGTCTGAACTTTCTTTAGACATTGTAGATCAACATTCCTTCTTCAAGCCTTTATCTAATGAATTACAACCTGAAAACACACAGAATACACATAAAAAGATTTTGCCCTAACAGAGCAAGAATCTCTAAATGATTATATCAAAGATGAAGAAGAAATTAGAAAAAAGCTAGATCAACTTTTTATACCTAACATTTTTGAATAACCAACCTAAACAACAAATAAACCAGCTTAGCCATGTTGGCAAAAAGCTAAACAAAAAATGCAACGAACTAAAACTTGACCTAGCAAAAGATAAATGAAAACAGATTTAACAGATGCATCTAACACAGTCTTAAATGCACAACTAATAAAGCTAAAAAAGATGCAACTAAACTGCCAGTAGACAAACCAACAACTAACATAATTTTCCATAAAAAATATGGCACTTACAATCTTCCATTTGGAAAATTATGGTCAATGCAATCAACAATATAAAAAAGAAACTAACAAAAATCAAAGATGCTAGGCTATCACAAAAAACCAATATCTCCCCCCATTGAGAAAAATGAAACACTCCCACCATGGAAACTATCCCTGGGAAGAGGTCTCTGTAGGAAAAATAATGGAACAACATCAAGATGCTCCCCCTAGACCTGACCAGACATGTGAACACTCAAATGGGAAAACTCCTCTTGAATTGAAAAAAAAATAACCCACAACCCATTTAGAGATAACCCAAGCCCATTAACACAAACAAAAACCAAGAACAACAAAGCTCTTCCAGATTATAACAAAGACACATGTCAATATATAATCTATATTATATACAATACCTTCACTTAAATGTCTCACTACATCAGTAATCTGAACCAAGATTACTTGCACCAAAGAATGGGCATTAGTGAACAATACTAATAACCACTGATTGAAGATTTTATAACTTTAATATGTTGCTAACTGTTTTATTCATAACTATGTGGTCTTAGTTCTCTGTACAAAATGACAAAATCCATCCAATGCATCTTCTTCGTCTTCATCAAAAACGGGAAAACAATTATTTTTGAAGAAGAAACAGACCAACTTGGTGGCCAAAACAAGGGACCAGTGCCCAGGTTGACACCTAGTGCTGGCCTAGTGCCCAAGTTGACACTTAGTGCGGGCCTAGCGCCCAAGTTGACATTTTGACAACCTAGAAAAATTTCAAAGAATTTTTCCGAAAAGTCTTTTGGGCATATTCTCTATTTTCATCAATGATTACGATTCAAGTATTTCAAGGGAGCAAATGGAACTATCTAAGGGCCGAAAATTGGACCCAACACCCAAGTTGACACCTAATACTAGGCCTAGCGCCCAGGTTGACATAACTTGGGCTGTTTCCAATCCTTTTTCCAAAATAGTGTTCTGGCATTTTTTTCGTCATCAGAAATAAGGAAGATACAAGTAAAATTGAAGAGAAAATAACAATTACATGGGCATCAAAACTGAGCCCCGCGTCTAGATTGACAATCAACTTGGTGTGTTGGTTTCGATCATCCAAATGCAAATTCTGCTACGAGAATTCTCTCCAAAATGGTCAAAAATTGGGTGGGAGACCTTGCCCTTGATTTTAAGAATCTTAGAAGTATCAAAACGGCATACCAGAATCTTCGAAAAAGAGCACCTAGCACCCAGGTTGACAAATGGCCTGGTGCACTGGGTTTTGCTTATTCGATTCTAATTTCGTCTCAACCGTTTGTCTAGTTTTTTATAATGACCGAGAGCTATGAAATCATAAATTCAAATTCACAATTTTATATTTCACTTTCTGACAAAGTGACTTACTTGGAAACTGAATAGTTTCAAGTCTCCCGTTTTCACAGGATAACAACATCTTCGAGAAATGGTGACTAACTTTACAAGAATGTAGAAACTAGTTAAGTGATGTCATAATATTACTTAGACTTAAAGTACATCCTAGACACTATTTTGGCTTGCCCTAATGTCCAGGTTGACGTCACATGTTAACCTAGGCTATGGGAGCAGCCCATCCTTCAGTAAAACGATCATAATTCACTCAATATTGATCCAATTGATTCGATTCAGCTTGCGATTCAAATCTATTTCAATGCTCTATCAACTCATGTCTCACACTTGAATTTTAATTATGAAGTTATCGACTCCAAATTTTATCCTCAAGAGAGATACGAATTTAAGCTGCAACTTACCCGAAGTCGGTCACACGTATGCAATTCAAGCTTTAAATATTGACGATTGACCTCCAAAGTTAATTTCACTATTAGATCGTCATCTACACTCAAAAATAGCCTAAATTTATTTTTTCATATTTTATTATTATTTTAATATGGCCTCCTTTCCTATAAAAGGAGAGCTCCACTAGCTCATTTTTCAAGTTCAAAAAAGTACACATAAGGTCAGAGCATCTCTCTCTAGTTTCTCTCTCTAGAAATTAGAGTGCCAAGACTTAGCTATTTTCTGTAATTCATCTCGTGAGAAATAAAACTTGAAGTAGACATAACTCCATTACTGTTGCGATATAGGGAGTGAACTACTATAAATCGTTGTGTCTATCTTATTTATACTTACTTATAATACATTCTCGCCAATCTAGCGAGCGGGTGTGGCCAAATATCTGTGTCTAGATTTTTGCATCAATATGTATATACATGTACAATCCATATTGGCAGCCACATTAGACCATAATGGTTATGTGTTACTAGCCGCGTATGTAAAATGACAAACTAACGGAAATTTTGTGGGACGACACCTTAAAAATGATAGAATAGTAGTTTGATAGGTTTTCTCACTAAAATTTGAGCTTAAAAGGTTAAGTGCAAGTGAAATGAGAGTTGAAAGGGTTTAGCTGCCAAAAAATCATAAGTAAATGCATACCAGTATAAATAAATTTGTTACAGAGTGTTTTAATCAAAATAATTTTTCTTAAAAATTAGGTTGAACCAACTTTAATTTTTTAGTTGTATATTCTTCATAAATTCTTTAATAAACTAATTTGAACTGTTTATCAAATACCTTATATAACAAAACTTTTTTTAAAAACAACATCTATTTTTTAAAAAGTTGTGCCAAACATGCGTCTTTTATCAAAGTAATTTTGTTTTTGTTCAAAAAAAAATTATGCTAAACATGTGTTTTGGATGCCTCATTATAGTTGGTCGATTGATTATTTTTCTTTTGTCATATGTGAATAATAAAGTTGTTATTTTTCACTTTTGTTGAAAGATCATTGACTAATTGTCATTGATAGGTGGACTCTATGAGAGTTTCATTTAGTTTAGAAACCTATTTTACTTTATACTTTTTTGATGCTTTATGGTTGGTGAGTTATTAGACCCTTAGTTGAGGTTGTTGTTAAGATTTTTTTCCTGATTATTGTAAGCGACTTAGTAAACTTATTTTTGTCGATCCTGCTCCGTGAGATATTTTCATGTAATGGATTATGTTCGATTTGACTTTTTCTTTTTCAAATTAAAAAAAACCGAAAAAGAAAAATATAAAGTGAAAATGAAAAGTTTGTAAGCTCTAGAAAATTAAAAGAGTAAATCTCTCTCTCTCTCATGTATTTGTTAAGTAACTATTTTACTCAAAAGCACCGACAAAAAAATAAAAAACAAACTAGCTTTACCAACATTTAAGTGACTTGGTTATAAAAAAGAAATTAAGTGACTTATTATGCATGTTCATAGTATATTTTATGAGTAATTTAATTTTGGAATCACTTAAATTGCACACAATTAATTGAAACTCAAATTAGTGCTTAAACTATAACTAATTAAGAAGAAAGTTATATTTTAAGAGTAATGCTTTGGACTCACTCAAATTACACACATTGAGGTGTGGTGTCATTAGATTAGTTTGCAGCCACATATATAATTTATTAAAGAGATGAGATATTTATGTATAAAATATACTATTTTTGATGTATTATTTCAAAGATTGAATAATTAAATAAAAATAAGATGGACAAGAAAAAAGATGATATATTGTTGTTGGATATATAGAAGTGACATTTTGTTTTAATAAATTTAAGTTGTGTAACTTAATTTGAGTGTATTTGAAACATTACTCATCATATCATTTTCAAAGTTGTAATGATTAAGTTTTATAGCTTGCTCTGTATTTTAGAAGTAAAACAAGGTGAGTTCTTGTATTTTTGTTATTTTTTATTCTTTGTATTTATCTTGAATCTTCTAAGATATAGAAAGAGATTAAAGGAAAGAAGCAACATTAATGTTGATTGGGTCCATGAGAAAAAACAAGATAATACATTATGAAAGGAGATAATAAAAGAGATTGAAGTGATGTGATATATTTTTCTATTTTTGTAATGTTATAGTTGGATTTTTGTAATTAGATATAGGGGTAATTACAATTAAATATTCAAAATTTTGAGTTTGTAATTATAAATCTAATAATTCTATTTATTTTAACAGCATAAATACTTAATGTTAGTAAAATTAAAATTTTTATTCAATTTCGTTAATACAGATTTCATTTTGAATTTATTAAAAAAAGATTTAAAAATAACTCATATTACATGTTTATGTATTTATTGGTAGTGATTTCATATAATTAACCTTTCTCAACTTTATTATAACGTTTCTAACTTTCAATTAAGAAAAAATAATTAAAAGAATACCATTCTATGATTGATTGGCTTAGAAAGCTATATTTTGAGATCTTTCTTTGAAAACAATTCCATTCATACAAGAAAGATATAATTATATCATAAAATCTGTGTTTTAAATTTTTAATGAGCATTTTCTTTTGAGACTTAAATTATTTTAATGCATTGAATGATTGATTATACATAACAATAAATTTTTTGTTATTATTAATTAAAATAATAATAATGAAATCTTATACCAATTTAATTATATTTTTAAAATATATAAAATTTAATATAGTGTAGTATTTATTTATAAAAAAAATATATTTAATTAATTTTATTGAACAATATAATAAATAAATAAATTTAAATATTTTAAACAATATAATTAATAATTTTTTTTTATAAAATATGATTAATTAATTGAATTAATTTTTAATTCAAATTCAAATTAAGATATATAAAAATAATTATTTAACTTTGTTGATAGTTTTAAATTAAATTTAAATATTTAAAATTATTTTTTTTTTTAAAAAAAGACAATTAATTGATTGGTTTAAGGTATTATATGAACCGTTAACTTAAAAAAATAAACAAAAAATAATTGAACCAACAATTTCTGTTAAATAATTTCTTAACAGAAAAAATTAAAAAAAAATGATAAGATATATATAAATATATATATTTATATATATATTTACATTTTTTTTCAATAGACTTGACATTATTTTCAAATTTGTAATAAGTTGAATTGTTGGTCTGAAAGAAAGATTATGAGAGTAAATACACATAGAATTGAATTGATATTGGTGCAAGTACAAATTATTATATATTTAATCTAATAATTATTGTAAAAATATTTTTTTAGAATATGTGAGAGAAATGTATGGTAAAATTGGTCCATGTGGTATTCTCCAACTAAATTGGAAGCTATGGTAAAGTACTATGTGTGAATTTATTAAGAGTTTGAATGTTTGAAAAGGAGAAGCAACATATTTGCACCACAAACAAAGCAAACCTTTAATTTTTCTATATAATTAGCTAACCTCATTTCATTGCCTCTCTTGCCTATAAATATTAAATACTTCTCTTTCCATTTCTTAATCTCAATCTCCAATGGCTAATCCAGAAAAAGAAGTGTTTTTCAACAACAACCATAATAATACTATCTCTTGTGATTTTCTTGAGAACATTCTCTCAAAACTCGATACCAAATCTCTTAAACTATGCGAATGCGTCTCGAAATCTTGGCTCTCTCTGCTAAGAACTCCCTACTTCATCAATCTCCACCTCCATAGTCAACAACCTCATGTTGTTTTCCTCAAAAAAAAGGTAAGGAAATTTTATCACACTTTATCCATTTGTGATGGTGAAAATTTTGCCGAGATTTCTTTACAAAAATTTCCCTTTATTGAGAGGGATTACTCATCTCCATTATTTATGGGAAGTGATAATGGTGTGTTGGGACTTTTCTGCTTTAGAACTGATGTGATTCATTTATGGAATCCCACCATTAATGAGTATAAAGAATTGCCTATTTTTCTTGACTCGAGCTGTGTTGACTCTGTGCTTGGACTCGGTTATGATCCATTAACCAATGATATCAAAGTTGTTAGGTTCACATCTCTAGATGAGAATGGTGTTGTTGGTACCCATAATTTGTTCAAACATGGCAACCAAGTTTGGATTTTTAGTTTGAGAAACAATTCATGGAAAAAAATGGCTATGCCTAACATATTTTCAGAATTTGAAATTCCTATTTCTGATATAACAATTTCTGTTGGTTTGGGTTGTTCCATTGTTTTAAATGAGTGTATTCATTGGATGGTTTGGTTTGTAAACAGAATTGGTTATAACCAATCATCTTTAGGGATAGTTTCTTTTGATATAAGTAATGAGACTTTCAAGCATATAAAGTTACCTAAAACTGTGAAACTTGAAAGAGATTATGGTAACAACCTAGCTAACTTTTCTGGGTTTCTTTCCTTTTTCACTTTGAGTGAATTTCAAGTAGTTGAGATTTGGGTTATGAAGAAATATGGTGACTCAGATTCTTGGTTCAAATATTTGTCATGCAATTTACTCACTCTTCTTCCAAATAGGTTTGGTCAAAGTTGTAGCTACATTCCAGTTGGTTTTTTAAGAAATGGGACTCTTGTAATTTCTTGTACTGAAACTGATTATTGGTATTGTTATGATACCAAAAGTAGGAGGGTTGGAAATGTGAGTAAAAGATTTGGTGTATCAGATTTCACTACTTATGTTGAGAGTGCTTTTAAGTTAAATGATTGAGTAACTATAAATAGTGGCTTGGTGTATTGTATGTATGTGGTTTCATTATGTATGTATTCATTTAATCTTACTGTGTAGCTTGAATATAGTTTCTCTATAATATATTCCAAGTTTATATACATATTCTTTTATTTTTCATTTGTTTGAAGATATAATTTGGTTTCTACTATTTTTTTTTTATCAAGAAAAAAATAAATTTCATTAATCACAAGCAAAATACAAACAAACTATACAAAACAAAAGGCAACACTAAACCGCCCCAACACCGAAATGTATTATAATTTTAAGGAAAATTTACAGCAAAAGTCTCTTAAAAAAATTCTCTTCATATATTAATTAGTTTTTATTAGTATAATTTTAACATCTAATTTTTTTAACTATTATAATTAATATTTTGTATATTAACTATTCCCAATTAAAACATTTTATTAAGATTTTTTTAGCATAAGATTTTAATGGTTCATATGTTCTTTCCACTTTTATAATGTTTTCCATATTTTATTACTTATTTGACAGTTTATTAGTATTGTTTTATTATTAATTAATTTTTTTTATCTTTAAAGTCTAATTAATTATTTATTAGTATTATTATTAATTTTTAGTAAGTTACATAATCTTTGGTTTTTTATACTATACTTTTTTAAAATATATTATACTATTTTCTAGCCTATTTCTGTATATTTATAGTATTTTCACTTTTATTTTTGGGACTTTTTATTTTTACACTTCAAAACAGATTTTTTTTTGCATTTTTACGGAATTCTACATTGAAACCCCTATTGCAACCAGCGCTGCAACCTAAATTGCAACAAAAAATCGTATAGAAACCCCTACTGCAATTAGCGCTGCAACTACTTTAGAAACTCAAACCGTAAATTTTAAAAAAAAAAGTTTAAAAAAATAGTATATGAGGTAATTCCCCTTTATTTTTTTCGTAATTATAATTAAGATCATATAAAAATATTTAAAGTATATTAATTAATTATCGCAACTACTTTAGAAACTCTAACCGTAAATTTTTTAAAAAAAGTTTTAAAAAATAGTATATGAGGTAATTCTCTTTTATTTTTTCGTAATTATAATTAAGATCATATAAAAATATTTAAAGTATATTAATTAATTATCTATTTTTATCTTATTTTAGAATCATATATTAAAGTATATTGATTATATATTTATTTTGTTAGTAGTTTCCCATTCAATAATCTTGATGAAGAAACTATTTTCTTGGTGAGTTTTTCGGCGATAATGCAAATTCTGACGACTTTTTCGGTACCGGCAGCTACTCTGGCGACTTTTCGGGCAACGATCACAACAAACTTTAAAAAAGTCATCGGAATTGGCATAATTGCTGGAAAAATTACCAAGAAACTAGTTTCTTCATCAAGAAAATTCTTCATCAAGAAACTGATTTCTTGGTCATTTTTCTGACGATTTTTTCGGCACCGGCAACAACTCCGATGACTTTTCTAACAACGACAGCTACTCTGGCGACTTTTCCCGTACTGACAGCAAACTCCGAAAAAATCGTCGAAATCGGCATTGTTGCTAGAAAAATTACCAGAAGAAACCAATTTCTTGGTGATTTTTTCGGTAACAATGCCAATTCCGATGACTTTTTCGGCGTTGACAACAACTCCAGTGACTTTCCCGGCACCGACAGCAAACTCCGGCGCATTTTCGGTGATCAAGGTAGTTTTATTTTTTTTAAAGAATATGAACAAAATTTTAATATTTTTTTATAGCAATTCAAAGTGGCATATTCCATACATGTTAAGTTTTTATTTTAAATACCATATTTTTTTTCTTATTACGTTTCATTACCATGTTTATTTAAACTAGTTTTATTTTTCCCATATTTATGTAAATACCTTTTTTTTTTTTGCATTCTAGCCCTTGTTTTAAAAATTAATCTTATATTTTATTTTTCAAATTAAAATTTATCATAAAAGTAATAATTAATTTAGAACACTAACATAGTAGAAAATACAAAATTACAATTTTTAAATAAAATAAAAAAAACATAACATTAAGTTATAAAACTAAAAAGAACAACATAAATAAAAATAAGCATTAAGTAAAATAATAATTTAATAAACGCATGATTTTATTTAAGTTTTCTTTTTTTTTTTTAAAAAAAAAAACATGAATTTAATAGATATTTTATTTTACTAAATTATATCATAAATTAGTTATTTTTGGATTATTAATATAAATAATATAAAATGCAAAATATATTTATTTAGTAGGATATTTGGTGTAAATTATTAGAGTTATTACACCAAAAATTGAAGATCTTATATCAAATTGGTGTAGATTCTACACCAAATTACTCTAACAATTGGAGATATTTTAGAAGGTCGATTTACTTTGTCTTGTTATTCTCTTCTTTTATTTATTTTTTATTTTTTTATTTTTGGTGAAAATCTCGTATAAAAAAACAAATCGCTTATCTTCCACATTAATACTAAATAGATAATAATTACTCTTATTTCATAAATTTAATTATTTTTTATTATAATTTATAAATTAAGAGCTTTACATTATAAAAATAAATAAGAAATTGAACGACTAAATTTTATCCAAAAAAAAAACTGAACGACTATTTTTTTTTTTTTTGAAATCACATTCCTTCCTTCAAATATTATATTTAAACAATAGATTTTTTTTTGTTTGACTTTTTATCGAAAATAAAAAATAGATATTTTTAATTAGAAGAGAAAACATAACTTTAAATTAAAATTAAACAAAAAAGATAATAATAATAAAAAAGTATATGTTGATTTGAAGTAGGAAACCTCACACTATTAATATGTAGTTGTGAAAATTTCACTTTTCTTATTCTTGGCTTCATATCTCAATTCTCAATGTCTTCTTTAGAAATTTTAAAATTTAAGTCTCCAATAATGGCTAATCCTGACAAAGAAGAAGAAGAAAGTGTGGTTTGCAATGATATCGCTTTTGATTTACTAGAGAACATTCTTTCTAGACTCGATGCTAAATCTGTGAAAAAGTGTGAGTGTGTATGTAAATCTTGGCTCTCTCTACTAAGGACTCAATATTTCATGAATCTCCACCTCAACCGTCAACAACTACCTCGTGTTATTTTTCTCAACTATAGAAAAACATCCAACAACCATGATTTATCAATTTGTAGTTTGAATAATGTATTATTTTCAGAGATTTCCTTAAATCAACTTCCCTATTTTGCCATGAATTCATTATCGAATGATCAATTATGTTCTTTATCATTTATAGGCAGTGATAAGGGCATAATAGGAATTTCTGATCACAGGGTTAATATATTCTGTCCCTTGTATTATTTATGGAACCCAACTACTAATGAGTCTAAAAAACTTCCTCCTTTAGATTTTATTGAAGATAAATCTTATCGTTTACGTGGACTTGGCTATGACCCCTTAACCAATGATTTCAAAGTGGTGGTTTTCACATCTCAACTTAAAGAGGGTCATAAAATTGGGATTTATAGTTCGAGAAGCAATTCATGGAAAGCAATTACAATGCCTAACCTATTTCCAGAATTTGAATCTGTTATTGTTACACCATTTATGAGCATGTCCATTAATGTTAATAACTTCATTCATTGGTCTATTTGCTATAAAAATGGTAATACAAGTGATGATAAAGATTTGGAGTTTTCTACAGGAATAGTTGCTTTTGATATAAGTAAAGAGAAATTTAATCTTATAAAATTACCTCAAGTTAAGAAAGGTAATGATGGTGTGGACATAGCTAAAATTTTTGGGTGTCTTTCTATGATATATGTGGATGAAGATACAGTATTTCACGTATGGGTTATGAAGAATTATGGTGATTCTAATTCTTGGTACAAATATTTGTCTTTTAGTTTAAATGAACTTATTCCAACTAGGTTTAGTAAATTTTGTCGAATAAGTTTTTTGAGTGATGAGATTATGTTAGTTAATTTATTTTTGACTGGTTATTTCTGTTGGTATAACTCCAAAAGTAAGATGATTGAAATTTTAGGTGAAAGATATCCAGTGTTTAGATTCACCACTTATGCTGAGAGCGTTTTCAGGTTAAATGAGTCATAATTTGGTATATATGTTTTAAAAAGTGAATTTACATGCACTTTTGCTGGGTTAGTTTTATTTTAGTTATCTTTTGGTATTTCTATAGTGGACATCCTATAAGGGTTAGAAGTGTACTTGTTAGTTTAAGAAGTGGCACACATTATACCATGGGGTGTTACAGTACAGTACATTACATTTTTTTTTTTATTATTTTATATAATTTTATTTAAAGATTTGAAGAAGTCTCCTCACTTATTTGTTGCATCTTTCACACTTCATGCCCTTTTATTTTATTTATTTATTTTTTATTTTTTGCTGAATTATCATTTTACTTCTTTTATACCTATACCACAAAATCAGTAAGATGAGACTTAAAAAATGAATTAAAAGTAATTATGGTACGTTTGAGAAAATGAGGAAGAATTTGAATCCATCGTCTTCAAGAACTCAGAGACAAAGTACCCATATCCCACTTTTGTTGTTGTTGCTGCTGCTGGTGCTCACAAGCCAAAGGCTCCAAAATACCAAAGAAACAAGAACCCATTTTTCGGAAAGAAAAAAAATGATTTTTCTCTATTTTTTTTTTTTTTTAAATTTTCCCCTGTATTGGTAGTATTGTTTATATCAATGTATTTATCATATATACAAATCATTAATTTTAGAAATAATTACGTAATTACATTTTCACGTTTAAAGAATTTTTTTTACATTTTTACAGTTTTCAAATAAAAAAAAAACAAAAAAACTATATAAAAATAATATGAAAATAACATCAAAACAACAACAAAAATAACATAAAGATAACGAAAAATTAATAACAAATTAACATAACTATAAAATAAAAATACCATATTTTCTTTCAATAAAATAAAAGAAAATTGTAAAAATTTTTAAAATTCTATAAAATTATATTTTTATAATTTTTTTATTGTTTTTGTTTATTTGTGAAATAATCCCTTAATTAAATTCTATAATGCACCCCTTAAAAAGGATACACTGATACATTTTTATATGTTTTAGTATACTAAATAATTTTTTAATCAAATTTTTTCTCAGATTAAAATTTTTTTCTAGATGCCGAAACAAATAGAGGATAAATCAATACATTCATTTCATTTTAAGGGGTGCAGTGTAGAATCACCTCCAACTATATAATAGAGTAACTATATAATGGAGTGTTGGTATTCTTTGCTAATTCTCTTTAGATTTCTTCTCAGGATTCTAATGGCTAATCCAGAAAAAGGAGTGCTTTACAACAATATCCCTTGTGATTTTCTTGAGGACATTCTCTCAAGACTCGATGCCAAATCACTCAAACGATGCGAGTGTGTCTCCAAATCATGGCTCTCTCTGCTACGAACACCATATTTCATCAATCTCCACCTACACCGTCAACTGCCTCGTGTTGTTTTCCTCCACAAAAGGAATAGAAGGTTCGATCCAACTTTATCTATTTGTAATTGGGAAAATTTTGTTGAGATTTCTCTACACAAGTTTCCTTTTTTTGAGATGAATAAACCACCGTTGTTATTAATTATGGGCAGCGTTAATGGTGTATTATGCCTTTTGGACTTAACCTGTCAAATGGGATATTTATGGAATCCCACCATTAACGAGTCCAAAAAACTGCCCTTTTCTCCTCAGTTGGGACGAAATCGTTCTATACTTGGGTTGGGCTATGATCCCTTTTCCACTGATTTCAAAGTCGTAAAAGTCTCATCTCTTGATGAGAATGGTGTTGTTGGCCCTAATAATTTTAAAATGGGTAATCAAATTGGGGTTTATAGTTTGAGAAGTAATTTATGGAAAATAATAACAATGCCTAACATATTTTCAGAAGTTGAATCTTACTCTACTTCTGATATAACTATCAATACTCATGTGGGCTGCTCCATTGTTGTTAATGAGTGTATTCATTGGATGATTTGCTTTGGCAATACCACTGATTATGACCAATCATTTTTAGGGATAGTTTCTTTTGATATAAAAATGGAGAAATTTAAGCTTTTAAAGGTACCTCAAATTGTAAAAGTATCCCATGCTAGGAAGCTAGCTAAATTTTCTGGGTGTCTTTCTTTTGTTACTATGAATGAAGTCCAAGTAGTTGAAATTTGGGTTATGAAGAAATATGGTGACTTGGATTCTTGGTTCAAATATTTGTCTATCAATCTACTCAATCTTCTTCCAAGTAGAGTTGGTGAGTATTTTCCAGTAGGTTTTTTGAGCAGTGGGATTCTTGTTATTTCTTGCACTGATAGTGATAATTGGTATTGGTATGATACCAAGAGTAAGAGGCTTGAAAGTATGGGTGAAATAATTGGTGTGTCGGCCTTTACAACATATGCTGAGAGTACATTTAAGTTAAAGGGTTGAGAGTTTGTACGGTCAGAAAATATGGATTTATGGTTCATGGATCATGCATATTAGCAGTTGGAATGTTTTTTAAATGTAAAGATAGTGTTGATTTGTGATGTTGGCTAATAATTCTTCAATGAGCTGCTACAAATCTATTGCTATTTACTGGTTTATTGATGGAACTTGCTGGTTGGTAATACTTTTTTGGACTGTTATTTATGATCCTTTGGGTGCCCCATAACATGAGCCTAACTCTTTGATTGAGCTCCTTGAGTAGGTAGAAGATTGGGCTACTTTGACTGAGACTCCCTGTTAGGTGATCCCTTGAAAAAGTCTACTCTTTGTTTTTTAGAATGGTTAATGAGTTTGTGTTTATTAGTTCATATATGTGTTGTGTTGTAATATTAGATGCATTAGAGTTAGGATGTTTATAAAATGTAAAGACAGTGTTTACTTGACCACTTTACTTACATATAGTTCTACTTGGTTTGCTTCTAAATTCTTCCATTAGCTACAAATTTAGGTTAGGTAGGTACCTGAATAGCGACTTGTATGGTATATTCACTTCTAAATGAAGAATGTATGTGACAAGGGATAGTGGAAGAAAATAAGAGTCAAATATTGTATAATATATGCTTTTAAAAAAAAAACCAATATTGTATGATATATTCACTTCTAAATAACATTAATGCATCTATATTCACTTCTTATGGTAGTTCTCTGATTAAGTTCTTTTAATTTTTCTGTTTGTTGTTGTTTTCTTGATGTCTTAGCTTTTGTTTCGTTTGTCGACCACTCTTAGAGTATCTCCAATTGTATATTATTTTACTAAATTAGTATGAAATCTTCACACCTTATACTAATGGCACACTAAATTATGTACTAAATTAGTGTATACTAAATTCTATACTATTAATAGTGTTGAATTTTGAGTCTATACCAATTTAGTGTTATTTTTTTTTTTTTACATTCTAACTCTTATTTTAATTTATTTTAAAAATTAATCTTACATTTTATTTTTCAAATGAAGATTTATCACAAAAGTGATAATTAATTTGAAACACTAACATAGTGGAAAATACAAAATTACGATAACAAAAATACTAATATTAAATAAAATAAAAATAACATAACACTAAGTTATGAAACGAAAAAGAACAATATAAATAAAAATAAGCATTAGGTAAAATAATAATTTTATAAACGTGCGATTTTATTTAAATTATTTTTTTAAAAAATGTATAATGTTTTATTGATTTAATAGATATTTTATTTTACTAAATTATTTTAAAATTTAAATTTTTACTAGAAGTCATTATATAATCATATCATAAATTAATTATTTTGAATTATTAATGTAAATAATATAAATATAAAACTTTTAAGTAAAATATATTTATTTAGTGAAATATTTGATGTAAATTATGAGAGTTGTTGCACAAAAAGTAAAAGATATTATTAAATTAGTGTGTATTGATTCTATATCAAATTAATGTAACCATTAGAGATTTAGACGGTCTATTTACTTTGTTCTGTTTTTCTTTTCTTTTCCTTTTTCAGTGAAAATCTCGTATAAAAAAATCTCTTATCTTCATCACATTAATACTAAATAGATAATAATTACTCTTATTTCATAAATTTAATTAATTTATTATAATTAATATATTAATAGCTTTACTTTATAAAAAAAATAAGAAATTAAACGACTAACTATTTTTTTTTTTGAAATCACATTCCTTCCTTCAAATACTAAATTTAAACAATAGATATTTTTGACTTTCCTAAAAAAAAAATAGATATTTTTAATTAAAAACATAACTTAATTAAAAAAAAAAAGATAATAGTAGAAAAAGATATGTTAAATGGGATATCTATGGAATCCGAAGTCCAAAGAACTGCCCCTTTTTCTTCAGTTGGGACGAAATCGTTCTATATAGATTTAAAAGTCGGAAAAGTCTCATCTCTGGATGAGAATGGTGTTGTTGACACTAATAATTTTAAAAATGGTAATTAAATTGGGATTTATAATGGAAAAGAAAATAATGGTGTTTACTTTGTCCTGTTTTTCTTTTCTTTTCTTTTTTTTTTTTAAATAAAAATCTCGTATAAAAAGAAAAAACAAATCTGTTATATATCTTGATCACATTAATACTAAATAGATAATAATTACTCTTATTTCATAAATTTAATTAATTTTTATTATAATTAATAAATTGTTAGCTTTACATTATAAAAATAAATAAGAACTTGAACGACTAAATTTAAACAATAGATATATTTTTGACTTTTCTTGAAAAAAAATATAGATATTTTTAATTAAATGAGAAAACATAACTTTAAATTAAATTTTTAAAAAAAGATAATAATAAAAAAATATATGTTGATTTGAAATAGAAAACCTCACACTATAAATATGTAGCAGTTGAGAATCTTACTTCTCATATTCTCTGCTTACTATCTCGAATTCTCAATGTCTTCTTTAGAAACAACATTCTCTTTTGTGTCAATTTCAGAGTCTGAGTCTCCAATAATGGCTAATCGTGAAGAAGAAGAAGAAGAAGAAAGTGTGGTTTGCAATAATATCTCTTTTGATTTACTAGAGAACATTCTTTCTAGACTCGATGTTAAATCTGTGAAAAAGTGTGAGTGTGTATGTAAATCTTGGTTCTCTCTACTAAGGACTCAATATTTCATGAAACTCCACCTCAACAGTCAACAACTACCTCGTGTTATTTTTATCAACTATAGAGAAGCATCCAACAGTCACGACTTATCAATTTGTAGTTTGGGTAATGGATTATTTTCTGAGATTTCCTTAAATCAACTGCCCTATTCTGCGATGGATTCATCATCGGATGATGATGAATCGTGTTCTTTATCATTTATAGGCAGTGATAAGGGCATAATAGGAATTTCTGATAGTAGGGATAATAAATTGAGTCCCTTGTATTATATATGGAACCCAACTACTAATGAGTCTAAAAAACTTCCTCCTTTAAATCTGATTGAAGATGAATATTATCGTTTACGTGGGCTTGGCTATGACCCCTTAACCAATGATTTAAAAGTGGTGGTTTTTACCTCTCAACTTAAAAAGGGTCATAAAATTGCGATTTATAATATGAGAAGCAATTCATGGAAAGCAATTACAATGTCTAACTTATTTCCAGAATTTAAATCTGTTAGGGTTACACCATCTATTAGCACGTCCATTAATGTTAATAACTTCATTCATTGGTATATTTTCTATAGAAATGGCAATACAAGTGATGATGAAGATGATCCGGAAATTTTTACAGGAATAATTGCTTTTGATATAAGTAAGGAGAAATTTAATCTTGTAAAGTTACCTCAAGTTGAGAAAGGTAATAATGGTGGAGACATAGCTAAAATTTTTGGGTGTCTTTCTATGATATATGTGGATGAAGTCACAATAGTTCACGTATGGGTTATGAAGAATTATGGTGATTCTGATTCTTGGTACGAATATTTGTCGTTTAGTTTAAATGATCTTATTCTAACTAAGCTTGGTAAATTTTGTCGAATAAGATTTTTAAGTGATGAGATTTTGATAGTTACTTTATTTTTGACTGGTTATATCTGTTGGTATGACTCCAAGAGTAAGACGATTCAAATTATAAGTAAAAGATATCCTGTGATTGAATTCACTACTTATGTTGAGAGCGTTTTAAGGTTAAATGAGTAATAATTTAGTATATATGTTTTAAAAAGTGAGTTTACATGCACTTTTGGTGGGTTTATTTTAATTTGTTTAGTTTTATTTAGTATTTCTATGGTGGACACTTAGAAGTGGACACACTTCTTGTTAGTTAAAGAAGTGGCACACATTATATATGATGGGGTGTCACAGTATATATATTGTATTTTTTTTTATTATTTTAGATAATTTTATTTAAAAATTTAAAGAAGCTTCCTCACTTATTTGTTGCATCTTTTATACTTCATGCCACTGGGCATCTAATCTATCATATCTTCTTTTTTTTTTTTGGCTGAAATATCATTTTATTTCTTTTACAAAAAATACTGTATTCACCCTATGCCACAAAATCAGTAAAATGTGACTTAAACTAATTAAAAGTAATTATGGTAAGTTTGAGAAAAATGAAGAAGAATTTGAATTCATCGTCTTCAAGAACTCAGACAAAGTACCTGTCCGACTTGGGTTCTTGTTGTTGTAGTTGCTGCTGCTCCAAAACAATGTCATAATTAATAAGGTGTTTTTCCACTATATACTGAAATTTTCAATTTTTTTACTATTGTGAGGCGAATTTTTTTTTCAAAAATACTGTGTATTGTGTTAAGTTTTTACAGTTGTTCTACGATTATTTTTTAGTTATTCCACTGTTGTTTTAAATAATGTATTAGCAGTTGGAATGTTTTTTAAATGTAAAGATAGTGTTGACCTTCTTGACCAGTTTTTATAGTTTTGGAAGCTTGAACTACATGGCACATGCTGCTCTACTTGATTTGTTATGTTGGCTGCTAATTCTTCCATGAGCTGCTCTACTTGCTGGTTGGTAATACTTTTTTGGACTGTTATAACATGAGCCTAACTCTTTGACTGAGCTCCTTGAGTAGCTAGCAGATTGGCCTACTTTGAATGGTCTTGACTGAGAGTCTGAGACTCCCAGTTATTGGTGATCCCTTGAAAAAGTCTACTCTTTGTTTTTTTAGAATGGTTAATGAGTTTGTGTTTATTAGTTCATTAGAGTTAGGATATTTATAAAATGTAAAGACAGTGTTTACTTGACCACTTTACTTACATATAGTTCTACTTGGTTTGCTTCTAAATTCTTCCATTAGCTACAAATATAGGTTAGGTAGGTACCTAAATATGGTATATTCACTTCTAAATAAAGAATGTATGTGACAAGTGACAGTCGAAGAAAATTAGAGTCAAATATTGTATAAATATGCCTCTCTATGAGGTAGAGCCAGGAGCAGTAAGTTCACCCTCAACAAAGCTATACTCCCTTTCCGCCAGTTCGAGTTACCATTGTTGATCCAATATATTCACTTCTAAATAACATTAATACATCTATATTTACTTCTTGGGATAGTTTCCTGATTAAGTTCCTTTAATTTTTCTGTTTGTTGTTATTGTTTCCTTGATTTTTCTGTTTGTTGTTATTGTTTTCTTGATGTCTTAGCTTTTCTTTCGTTTGTCGACCACTCTTAGAGTATTTCTAATGGTATATTATTTTACTAAATTAGTATAAAATCTTCACAAATAACAGAATGTTAGTTGAGAAAGTAACTCACTAAGCTTCTCTTGACACTGCTGACAAGTCATAGGCTCCAAAACAATGCCATAACAAATATCAAAGAAACAAGATCCCATTTCTTGAAAAGAAAAAAATGATTTTTTCTAATATTTTTTTTTAAAAAAATTTTCCCTTGTATTGGTAGTATTGATGATATGAATATATTTATCATATATATAAAGAAATAAGTTGTAGTACAATATTATCTATTAAATTTTTAATGTGTGTTACTATATTATGCATAGAAAATCATTTAATCTAATTACAATCTATTGATTCAAGCTCAATTGATCTAATAGAATTGGATATCCTATTATAATTAGATTGGATTCGGATGTAAATATTAAAAATCTAATCGGATCGGATCGGTTGTTGGATGGGACATCCGATCTAGTGGATAACTGACCAAAATGATCCAATTTTTATCCAATAGTCATCCAATTATATTTATATATTTTTAAAATACATTTATAATTTTATATATTTAATATATTTTATTTAAAAATATATATTTATGGCATAAAAAAACCCATATAAATGTAAAAAAAAAAAAAAAAAAAACCATAATCCTATAGTGTTATTTACTTATACCATAAAAAAGTAAACTATATCCTCAATTCCCATATTTATAAAAATTCTCCTTTTACAAATGGAGTTTTTTCACAAGCTCTAAGAATGCCAAGAGTCCCCTTTGTAGCAAGCTCAATTACTTCTACCTTGCATCTTGAGAAACATTTAGGGGTTTTTTCATTAATGTACAACAAAAATAAATATATTAGGAAAAATGTGCAAAAAAACTTAATTATAAAAACTCATACATTTTAATAACATATTTACTAATATTTATATCATTTAATATAATATTTACTAAACTTACTATAAATATATATGTATACATAATATGATTAAGGAGCATTAATGTGTAGTCATTATATATAACATGTGACTTTAAGTTTTATTATTAAAATATATATGGTATAAGTACATGATGAAAAAAATGAAATTTAAATATAATAATATAAATTATTATAATAATATATTAATAATATTAATAAAATATATAAAATATTAATAAATTTATTAATAAAATATTTTATTTATAATAATATCATTGTTAATGTTTAAATTATTATAATTTATAATTATAAATATAATAATGTATTATGTTTATTATAGTAATATTTTAAATTTTTTTTAATAATAATATAACATGTTTATTTGAAAAAAAAAATAAACACTTTTACACAAAAAATATGCTAAATATTTTTTTGTTATAATATAATGTTAATGATTTATTTTAGTGTGATTTATTATATATTATATTTATTTATAGTATATTTATTATAAAATATACGATTTATTATATATAAATATGTTGTTTTATAAAAAATAAATAAACATGTTTAAAAATAAAATAAAATAAATAATAAACAGTTTAATATAATAAATATACTATTTTTTTTGTATAGTACTATAAATGTTTATTATCCATTTTACTATAATTTATTATAAATATATGTTTATTTTAACAGAATATTTAATAAAAATAATAAACAATAATGTATTAATAATTTATATTTATGTTTATTTAAAATTAAGTAGAAAAAAACGTATATCTTCAAAAAAAAAATTAAATAAATAATAAACAGTTTAATATAATAAATATACTAATTTTTTGTTTAATATTAAATGTTTATTATCCATTTTACTATAATTTATTATAAATATATATTTATTTTAACAAAATATTTAATAAAAATAATAAACAATAATGTATTAATAATTTATGTCTATGTTTATGTAAAAAATTAAGTAAAAAAAAAAACGTATATTTTTACTAGATATAAATATATTTTATATTTATAATTAATCTATATTTTTTTACCAATATATATCTTTATTATTTAATAATAAATCACATATTTATTAAAAAAAAAATAATTTCATAAAATTAATTAAATATTTAGAATAATCATGATTATATATGTATTGATTTTAAAAAACATACCATGCAGTTGTTAAGATGGATTATAGATGTGATTTGTATGCCTAATACACATTTTATTATTTATTAGTAATATCCTTATATTGATTATAGTTTGTAATTATTAAGTTATTTTGAAAGCTTACTCATTAATATCATACAAATTAGCCATAAAAATAGTTATAAAAAGGATAAAAATCTAATTATGGTAATCATTCTCATTAATACATCCAATATAATTAAATTAAAAATTTGTATGATTTTATGTAAAAATGTTTTTAAATGTATACATTGTAACAATTATTTTTTTTGCACATTTTTTGTAATTAATTAAGAAAATGTATATATTTATGTAAAATGCCCAAACATTTATGTAGGTTGATATATATAAGATGAGTATTATTATTGGATACCAGTAGTACCCACCACTTTTTATAGATAGCGCCCCACGATTAATTATCGATATTCTTGAAAAGTTATTTTTTTTAATTTATGTGAAATCCGATACTTAATTACACAGATAGCGATAAGACACTGAGGAGGGTACTTGGTACCAATAATACCTTTTAGCATTTCTCGTATAGACATTTGTTAACTTGAGGGTCAGTGGCTGAAAGAAATGCAGGGAGACTGTTGAAAACCCCATCACATCCATAGACAGCAGAATCAAAAGAGTTTTATTCCATTAAATTTGCTATAAATAAAATGAAGCCTTTGTTGGAATTTATTTTACCAGGATTTTAGATCTACTCACAAGTATGTTGATTAACACCCTAAATATGAACTTTCTAAAACGATAAATAAACACATATAAAGTTAAGAAAACCTTACATTGATGGCAGCGGAATAATGTCTCCTTCCACTCAGATCTCTAACCCTTGTATCCTTTCTGTCGCAGAGTATTATCAAGATCTGAGCCTGAATGTCCTTCTCTTTGTGTGTGATCCTTCACAGTCTTCCAATCTATGATTGAGGTACCACTTGCTGTGTGTGGGCACTACTCTATCACTAAGGTTCGAAATTTATGAAGAAGAAAAGAGAGAGAGTTGATTTCTGAGAAAAAGGTTATTCAATATTGAAAACTTGTTATTTGACTGAGCCATCACTTTCTATTTATAAGCAACTACTAGGTTTAGGTTAGTAATTATTTGGCATTAAAATAATGAAAATATCAATTTGAAAAACCATCCTAAGTGGCCGGCCATAGGTGTTAATGGGCATCACTTGATTTTTGCAGTTTTCACAAATTTTATATCTATTTTCTCAAAAACACCAATTTTCCAATTCTAAACATTTAAATGCCAAAACTAATTATTTAATAACTAAAATAGATTATTAAATAATATTGTCATTTAATTTAATTATTAATTAGACATATAAAGTCTATTAATAAATAAATAAACCTAGAATCTCTTTTCTTTACAATTTCGCCCCTGCTTAGTGAAAATTCACAAATTAGACATAGTCTAACTTTAGAATTATAATTGATTAATCATAAATCAATTATTGAGTCTAACAAGCAGGATAGTCTTAACTAGAATGGGGACCATGGATCTATATGATGAGCTTCCAATAAGTGAACCGAATTTACTAAGTAAATTCCTACTTATTAATTCTTCATTGAATCCACTCTTAGAACTTAGAATTGCACTCTCAGACTTATATAGAGCATATTATATGTTCCACGATATAGATATGCTATCTCATTTAACCACTGCTATAATCTTATTGTGATCAAAGATCCTCTATATAGATGATTTACATCGAGATGGGATAATTTTACCGTTCTCACCCCTCAACGTATTTTGCCCCTTAAAACACTTAGCTACCTGTAAATGATGTTTAGTGATCTAAGAATTAGTCACTTAAACAAGAGCTCATCCATTTACTTCTATTTAGCTAAGCTCGAAGGGAATCATCACTTAACTTCTATACACCAGTAGAAGCTATAGATTCCATATTTATGTTCAGCACTCCCACTCAATCATACTATCATGTTCCCAAAATATACGTATCACCCTGACCCAAAAGTAGGCTTAACTAATAAATCAAAGAACATGAATAGTACTCCTGAGTTGAGCCTAAGCATATCAGGACTTAGATTCTTTTAATCTTAAGATCAACTACTGATATTGACTTGGAAAGATATGACGGTAAGTTTATAATATCTTAACTAAGTTGCAATATCGGTCCAGTCCTATGTATACTCCATACATTCGAAACTAGTATACTTTACTAATGTCCTGGAAAGAACATAACACTTACTCCAAGTGTAAGTACACATCATCGCTGATTATCACATCAGTGTAAATCCAAAACACTGATGAAACAGGGACTTAATCTTTTGATTCATATGATCACAATCACATTCTACTGTGTTGACGATACTGTAATTATGAATAAACATATGATCTGGACTTAACAGATTTTGTGTGTAAATATAATAAACACATTAAACCATTAGCATGTAAAATTCATACAAACATAAATCACTTCAAATTTCTTATATTGATAACTAATCAGATTATAAATGGTTTTATTTAGGGCACAAAACCCAACAGCCTTTACTTTCATTTTCTTCATTTTATGCTCCTCTTTATCTAAGTAAATGAAGACTGGGAGTAATAAAATGAACTTATAATAAAAAGAGGGACTGGTTGTCTAAGTATTGCATTTTAAGGACCACAACTGTAAGGTCTTGTAAACAAATAGTTCTATTAATAATATGATGATGAAACGTTTTGACATATGTAATTATTATGTATACATTAATTAGGCTTAGAACCAGTAAAAATGTAGAGTCAAAATGCTTAGCCTAACTATGTATAAATGTTATTATTATTAATTACAAGTCGACAATCAAACTAATAAAATATATAGGCTTGTTAATGAGATATTAGATATTGAAGAACCCCTTTTCCTTGAGGCTTTCTACAGTGTCTCTCAAGCTCACTTCCAATGGGATGAAATTGACTCCTACACTCTTTGCTTTCAATTCTGATACTTGATACTTTGACATTACAGGTTGAGCCTCATCTTCACTTCTACCAATAATAGTAATAAAATTAAATTATATAAATTAATTACAAAGCAATGCAATTTCATACTATAAAAATATTCTACTAACAACTTGTAACTAAATGTTTGTAGATGTAACTTGAAGTGACATTTAGTAATAAGAAATTTAAATTGTGAATATAATTATATAATTCTATGGATATCTATGTTGCATATATAATTATCTATGGTAAGTGAGCTTACTTTTCAGGAACACTGAAAGCAGGGTAGAGATCTTTCAATATCTTAAAAATATCATAAATGTGTGCAACACATCCAACTAGAGAGTATCTTCCACTAGCTGAAGCAACTTCAAATGCTTGAATGTGTGCATTTGCAACATCTCTAACATCAACAAATCCACAAACACTACATGGAAAAGTTTGAGCTCCTACAAATATATATATAAATACAAACAAAGTAGAATGATCATGATATCATAATGTGATTACAATTTTTACAAATGTATGGAGTGAAAGTACCAAACTTTACCGTTATTAACAAGATTCATAATCAACTCCACACTACTATTAACAATTGGTGACAAGAGAGGACCAATTGCTAATGCTGGATGAAGAGTGACCAAATCAATCTGGTTTTCTTTCGCAAATTTCCATGCAGCCTCTTCTGCTAGAGTTTTCGAAAGTGGATAATAAAGCTGCAGAGGAATAAAAATATACTGTAAACTGAATTGATGCAAACTCAATATGTAAATGAAAGATTAAAGGTTTTGAGGCTGTTACGGGGTAATTGAGGTGAATTGGTTTCCTGGGAAACTTTAAGAAAGAAAAAGTTTTTACTGTTCAGCTAAATTACAAAAGATATTATAAGCATGAAATAACAAGAGTACCTTCAAATTCTGACAAAGAATAGGATCAGAAAACCATGTCTCATCAACAACCACATCAGAGGTAAGTTCTCTTCCATTTAGTAAAACTGAAGCAAAGGAAGATGTTATAACCACTCTCTTTACAGATGGAGCTCTTGCACATGACCTCAGAACATTCAGTGTCCCATTCACTGCTGGCTTTATTATTTCTGCCTGAAAATATGTAGTGCAAAAAACCACAAGTCATTGTTTGTGTAAACCTGCCAAATATTTATATAGGCTGAAACATATATATAAGATATAGACATATGTTTACTTGAGGATCAGTGGCTGAAAGAAATGCAGGAGAGGCTGTATGAAAAACACCATCACATCCTATGATGGCAGAATCAAAAGAGCCTTCTTCTAATAAATTTGCTTTGAATAAATGAAGTCTTTCTTTAGCTCCATCTAGTGCAACCAAATGGTCTGTTTTCTTTGAATCACCTACACCACATATTATCAGTAAACAGATTAGATAGAATTTCAAGAATTATGAGATTAATATCTTTGTTTTTGGCCAAAAAAAGACATAACCCCACAATTTGGCAGTGCTTTTTTTTTCTCTTCCCTTCAGAAGAAAAAGAGAAAAAGCAATGATTTTGAATCAATTTGAAAAGGAGCTAATAAAGAGAACTTACTTAGATTACTGATAGTGGCTTTGACAGTGTATCCACTTTGTAGTAAGAGCTTCACTAGCCATGAAGCTATGTAACCTGAGGCTCCTGTTACACACACCACTTTTCCTACTTCACTCATCTCTCTCTCTCTCTCTCTCTCTCTCTCTCTCTCTCTCTCTCTCTCTCTCTCTCTCTCTCTCTCTCTCTCATGTGTGTTTATTATTCACAGCATTTAGGAATTGTAGTTGTTTCTACATTGACATTGTTATCTGTAGAGAATATGGAGAACAGCTTAGTTCATTGTTTTCAAAATATATCATATGGATAACAGCTCAGTTTCATTATTTTCAAGTCAAAATTCAAAAAAGGATACTTTTCCTTCCAAAGTCAACAAAATAATGCTTTTTGATAGTTGTCTTTCTGCCTTGGTTAATAATAGAAACTACTTAAACCATTGAACATGACTCATTGATATATCAACCATATGATGGAAGAAAGTATTTCAAATAGATGCATCGGTCACATTAATACTGGTGTCTGTTTTTGATGCATAGATAATACAATTGTTTAGATTGACTGAATTGTAAACTGTTCTATAACGAGAAAATGAAGTTTTATTTCATTGAAATTATATGTACAAAACATAGGAATCTATATTGGATAACTTGTACAATTGGGAAACTAGAATTAAGATTAATTATATACTTAATATACAACTAACACCCCCCTCAAGTTGGAGCATAGATATTGATAGTGTCCAACTTGTTACATACATAATCAACTATAACCCCATTCAAAGCTTTCGTGAAGATATCCTCTAGTTGTTCTTCAATCTTTACATGTTTGGTAAAAATCAAAGCATTCTTGAATTTTCTACAAACAAAATGACAATTAATTCCAATGTGCCTAACTCACTCGTCAAACACAAGATTAGATGCAATATGATTAAAGAATTAAAAAAAATGTAATTTGTATTGACAACTTCTAATTATTTAGTGATAGATTTTCTTTAGTTGTGACAAAAAGTAATATTCAATGACAAAACATTTATTAACAGAAAAATAGAAACTCTAGAGCGATTATGTCAACTTACTTTTCAGGATATTCAAAGCAAGGGTCTTTTGGAATCTTAAAAAGATCAGACGTGTGTGCAAGACATCCAACTGGACAGTAGCTTCCACTAGCTGAAGCAACTTCCATTGCTTGAACGTGTTAGACAATCATATGCTTGCAGTTACAAGAGGAAGAACAGCTGCTGTATGCCATGCAAATTTGCACGCAATTGTATAATGGCCTGGGAAAAGAATTTGAAGAGAATGCACAAAACTAGGTCCCTCTTGCTCTTAGCACCAACAGTTGAGAGTAATGATATTAATTTATCCAGTGTAACCGAAAAAATCACTCAGCCTTGTGTACTAAGCCAACTGCAACCAGGTACTTTCTTAACTAATTTCTCTTTCATTTTGTTCCTCACCAGGGAAACATCCAACCAACGGTCTGTGGCAGCATAGATATTTGAAAGGAGAACATAATTACCAGCATTTTGAGGTTCAAGCTCAATCAACCTACTGGCAACTAACTCACCTAGCTCCATATCACAATGTAGCTTACAGGCCCCAAGTAGAGCACCCCAAGAGGTAGCACTAGGCTCCATGGGCATTGAACATAAAAGCTCATAAGCTTCTTTTAACCTTCCTGAACGGCTGAGAAGATCAACCATACAAGCATAATGATCTCGTGAAGGAACAATGGAGTACTCATTTTCCATTAAACGAAATAAGTGCCTACCCTCCTCGACCAGCCCAGATCGGCCACAAGCTGTCAGGATTACTGTAAAAGCCACCTCATCAGGAATTAAACCTTCATTTAGCATCATATTGAAAAGGGAAATGGCCTGTTCCCCACAACCATGTACAGATAGCCCCTGCATCAATGAACAATACGAGATTAAGTCTCGCTTAGGCATCTGATCAAACAAGTTTTTTGCTCTCTCTATGTTTCCACATTTAGCATTCATGTCAACAAGAGCTGCAAGAACATGAGCTCGACCAAGATCAATTGAACTTTGAGTGACATAATTATCAACCCATTTTGCCAACTCCAAACTTCCTTCCTGAGAACAAGCTGACATCAAGCTCACCATTATAAACTCATCCGGTTTAACATTACAAGAATCCATTTCAAGAAAAATGTCCACAGCCTCTCTGGCCTGACCATTCTGAGCATACCCAGATATCAATGCCGACCACGCAACTATATCTCTATTAGGAGCTTGGTCAAACAAAACCCTTGCAGAAGCCATATCACCTGATTTTGCATACCCATCAATTAAAGTGGTAAAGGAAACCACATTCTTCTCAGGCATCTCTTCAAAAATCCTCCTAGCACTACCCAAGTCACCCAATTTCACAAACCCTCCAATTATGGCATTCCAAGAAGGCACATTTTTCAACGGCATCTCATCAAACAGCTTCTTTGCCTCCACCAAGTCTCCATAAATAACATACCCAACAACCATAGCCGTCCAAGTAACCACATTTCTCTCAGACAAACAATCAAACAGCTTACGGGCACAACCAATCTCTTTACACTTGCCATACAAATCAATCAAACTTGTACTCACAAAAGCATCACACTCAACCCCACACCTCAATGCCAACCCATGGAAGGTCCTTCCTTCTCTAACCTTTCCCTCACTTGCACATGCCTTGATGACAGAAGGGTAAGTGTATCTATCTGGAACAGCCTCCTCTCTCTTCATTCGAATAAAAACCGAAATGGTTTCAGCAGAGCAAGACTTCTGGCAGTACCCTTTAATGACAACATTCCATAGAAAAGTGTTGGGGGAGAAAACACAGTTGAAAACGCTGGCAGAGTAAGATAGAGTGGATAGAGTCTGAGAGAGGCAAATGAATTGAGATATGATAGTGTGGTCTTGCTCTAAACCACTTCGGACAATTTGGGCATGGACTTGTTGAAGATGGCTTGGAGTTTTACAGGCCTTGATGAGAGCTTGAATTGAGGGCAACGAGTGTAGAAAGTTTGGGTATGGCATGGGATAAGCGACTGAATTTATCATTGAAAAAAAAATGGTTGAATTCAATAATGTTTGAATAAAAAAAGAACCAAGAAAATTACAGAGAGAAACAAGTGACCACAACTGGCAGCCCAAAATTACAATAAATTTATTCTTACAGAACATCAAATTTGGTAGCAGCAACAAGTTCCACACTTCCAGTTTTTAAACATAAGAACTATAAATTTATTAAAGAACATCTATTTCTATTCAATTTTGATATATATAGATATATATATTTATATATACATAAATGTGGGATCCTTTTTACCTTTGAATCAAATGAAGATGTTTCCGACTGCGATGGAGAAATAGAGAGGATGAGGTTGAGCTTTTCGGCTGTCTTTGTTTATTAATTACAAAGAAATTCTAAAAATATTGATGTTACTTGATTTGGGAGAAATCTTTGAAGGTGGAAATTTGGGTTTTTTGGAGCTAAAAAGATTAAAATAAGCCCTTGGCGAGAGCCATTTCAACATTTTCAGATACTATTTCGAGCAATTCAGAGAAATGTGACTATAAGACTCTTCATTTCCATCTCCCCAAAATCTAGGGTTATTGTCAGTTCATTACCTTCGAGAGACGAAGGAAATAGATCATATTTTGCAGAAAGCTCAAAACCCCGCCCCAAGTCCATGCCGAAACAGAGCAATTTCGGAAATGGCGTTGTTGAGTTGGAGTGACGTTTTTCAGTAAAACGACAATGAATCCAAAACGTCTCTTAAGCCATTTTGATACAGATGAAGAAGGGTCATGCAATCAATTGCAAGTGCAAACAATAAAAATAGAAACTTTTCTCCTTTTGTTTGTCTTCTTTGTTTTCACTTTGATTTTCTGTTTCTCATGTCATCTGGGTCAATTCGAAGGTGGTTTCATCAGTGATGATCACTGAGAATCAATGATATTCATTTAGAATAATAATTATAATAATAATATATCAGAGGTGCACAACATACTTTTATTTTGAAGATTATCATACTTGTACTTGTACATTGCTGAAATGGATAGAATTCTAATAGTTTTTGAGGCATTTAGCCATATAAAGATCATACAACTTAGAAGTAACATTGTTGGGAAAGACTTTTCTTTATCAGATCAGATACTATAAAGACCCTTTTCTTTAAGGCTTTCAACAGTGTCCCTTAAACTCACTTCCAATGGTATGGAGTGTAAAATTCCTAAACTTTTCTCTATCAAATTTGATACTTGGTAAGTTTGCATGAGAGGCTCATCGATTTCGCATCTGCCAAACAATAAGAACTATCACTTTAATACATATTTAGTGATTAATAATTAGGTCATAATAAGCAAAAAATTTAGTGTTGTTACCTTTGAGGAATGGTGATAGTAGGGTAGAGCTGTTGTAAAATCTTTAAAAGCTCAGAAATGTGTGCAATATATCCACTTAGGAAATATCTTCTACCGACTGATCCAGCTTCATATGCTTGAATATGTGCACTTGCTACATCTCTAACATCATGATATAAATAAACTTTATTGGGAAATGTCTCAGCTCCTGCTTATGAAAATAAGTTAGATTTAAATCTTAAAACACAGAAAATGGCAAATAAAAATAGATACCATTTGTGAGATTCATGATGAGATTAACACTATAATTCATGGTAGGTTGTAAGAGAGGGCCAAGTGTTACTCCTGGATGAATGGTGATTAAATCAATTCCATTGTCTTTTGCAAATTCCCAAGCAACTTTCTCAGCTCTGGTTTTTGAAGCTGCATACCACATCTTTAAAAACAAATAAAATATGAAAGATTAGACAAAAGAGAAGAAGAGATGAGCTAAAGCATCAAGGCTAATTAGGATTTTTACCCCTTAAATTTTAACATATACCAAATCATGCTCTCTGAACTTTTTTAATTAAAAATTCATCCTGAACTATTGGGGTTGTTAGATTTAAAGACTTTTGTCTAGTTTCATTCAATTTTACTATTTTAGTTATTGTTTATGTACTAAACTATGTTCCTCAGACTTTGATATCTACCGAATCATGTCCCTCAAACTTTGACATGTAGTAAATCATGTCCCTGAACTTTCAACTATGTTAGAATTTTTTTACTAAAATTAGATAAAAGTACTTGAATTCAACAATCTTAATAGTTCATGAAGCATTTTTAACGACCTTAAAAGTTCAAATGGCATGATTTGGTACATATCAAAGTTTCAGAGGAAAAAATCATAATTACCCTAAAATCAATTACTCGCACCTTCAAATTTTCACAAAAAACAGGATCAGAAAACCATGTCTCATCAACTACTACATCAGGGGTTCGAGGTTTGCCATTGACTAAAACTGAAGACATAGAAGATGTTATAATCACTTTCTTTACAGATGAAACTTTAACACATGATCTCAGAACATTCAGTGTTCCTTTCACTGCTGGCTCTATTATTTCTGCCTGAAATAAAATTCAATTTTGAGAACCATTACAAACTGATTGAAACTTAGTTCTTTCAAAGTTTATATAGGAATATTTTTGTACCTGTGGATCAGTGGCTGAATGAATCACAGGAGAA
The DNA here is from genome assembly GCF_029168945.1 of Cannabis sativa. NCBI lineage: Eukaryota > Viridiplantae > Streptophyta > Magnoliopsida > Rosales > Cannabaceae > Cannabis > Cannabis sativa. Next base: position 44,032,307 of record NC_083603.1, on the reverse strand, counting down.
GCTGTATGAAAAACCCCATCACATCCACTGATAGCAGAATCAAAAGAACCTTCGTCCATTAAATTTGATTTGAACAAATGAAGCCTTTCCTTTGCTCCATCTAGTGCTAGTAAGTGTTCTGTTTTCCTTGGATCATCTACACATGAAAAGGGCTTAAATAAATAAATATATTTATATAATAAGAATTACAAAAATCTGATTTTGGATTGGGAGCTAACATGGGTCACGAACAGAAGCTTTGACAGTGTAACCATGTTGTAGTAAGAGGTTAACCAGCCATGAAGCTATGTAGCCTGAAGCTCCAGTCACACACACCACCTTTCCTTGTCCACTCATTCTTTCAATATTTTCAAATCTCAGAGATAAGAGACTCACTATGTTTTAACCAGTTGACATTTTATAAACATATTCATGAAGAGAGAAGTAGAGAACAAAAATTAAGGTAAAATAAAGAGGTAAAATAAAGGGTAAATACGATTTGGACCTGTATTTTGCAAAAGTTATTGATTGGACCTTCTGTTTTGTTAAATGATAAAATGGACCCTGTATTTTCCAAAATGGTAAAAATAGGATCTTGAACTAATTTTTTGTCAAAATAAAATTTAATAATAATTCGATCTAAAAGTGTTATGACAAAACTGTTTACATATATTCTATATCTGTTCGTATTTTCAAGTTGGTTATATTAAAAAAAACAGTTGTCACAAATTAAATTAAGAGCTCGTTTGGAACATGGTATTAGGTCGTATTGTATTGTATTGTATTATATTGAATTGGATTATATATCATATTTTTATATAATACTATGTTAAACTTTAATTTATACTAAAATATTATATATTTAGGTGTCCATAAAAGCTAATACCACATATAGTTTTACATAAAAATATTACATAAAATACAATTCAATATAATACAATACAATACAATGCGACCTAATACGGCGTTCCAAACGAGCCCTAAGGGTCTTATTTATACTATTTTAGAAAATACAGGGTCTATTTTGTCATTTAACAAAACAGAGAATCCAATTAGTAACTTTTGTAAAACATAGGGTCCAAAATGGTATTTATAAAACGATATTTTAGGCTTGCATAAAGTTAGTATCTATCTGTCTATTAATTTTGGACTTTTCTATATCATTGTTTAATCAAAACATGAGAGCTAAATAATTATAAAAAATTGATTTCTGATGATCTCCCATTTAAATAATGAATAAATAATAGCTAGTGGCCAATGTGTTTTTTAGTCTCACTTTGGTTTATTGATTTGATTATCCAATTGCATATAAAGTTGTCGTTTTAGTGGTATTGCCGTATTCCATTAAACTTTTTCATCACTTTTGTTTGCCTGAGTTTTTTCTATTTTTTTTTTTTTGGTCTCGTATAGCATTATTTCAACCTTTTATCTTAGATGGGGTTTAGTTAAAGGTAATTAAATGAAATGAAAATGAATTGATTTTTGTTCTATTTTTTGTTTGGTTATATTTTTAAGTATTATAATGTCATTTTACCATTGAATTTGGTGGAATAGTACTTCTATTTTAAAATAAAAGAATTTATTCTAATTTAAAATGAGAAAAAATTTAATAATTTTTTTATTATTTTTTGTGTATTTTAAATTTTATTTTATTTTATTTTTGTTTTTATTCTCATTTACAATTTATTCATGTGTTTTTATTTCTCCCAACTAAAATACCCTAAATGTAAGAGAAATGCTAAGAGATGACTTTAAAGTGTCAAGTGCCACATATAGCATTATTGATGCATTATTTTTTATTTTTTATTTTGTTTGAAAATATATTGATGCATTATTAGATTAATATGAATCTTTAAATATATACATGAACAATCTTAAATGAATGTAGAATATCCTCTATTTTCATATATAAATATACATATATATTGAACATATATATTTATATATTCTAATATTCTCTCACTTAATTAGTATTTAAATTTACTACTTAAATCCAATATTATTTATTACATAATAAACATATAAATCATAGTAACAAGTACTCATTAAATAGCGAGTATTAGCTTTCATATATCACAATATATTTATTATATAATAATGTACTTAGTGGCAATATACTTAAGAGAATAAACTTTAAAGTATGTTTATTCTAGTCCTCTGAAAATAATTTTCTCAGATTAAAATTAATTAGATGCACATGAATATGAAAAAATATCGAAATTAGAGTTTCATTGAATAATTTAATTGTACAAAAAAAACTACAAAAGGAAAAATTGAATCACATGTTTACTTTATGATCCTTGAATTATGTTGCAACATGCCTTTAATCAACGATACTGCAATTATACAATTCAGTGTTGTGTGCTTAACGACAACTTATCACGTATTTTTATGGATAAATACTTAATGTTGATATACTAGCCTCGACTACAACTATTATAGTTCTTAGTCATAAATACTATAACTGAATTTATTGTAATTCTTAATGGCCTTGTTGTCGAGCAAATTTCGCAACACCAAATATATATGATATTATCAATAACAGAAAGAAAACTATATGAAGAACAACTGCGAGTATTCAACCTAGAGTGGCGAGTACTCAAACTGGGAATGAGAAATGCTTCACAGAAAACTGGAAATAACAATAAGACAGAGGATTATAGTGGTTCAGTCAGATCACGGTCTGCTTAGTCTACTGTAGCAAGAGTTTCGTAGGTGCCATTTCACGGTGGATCGCCCCTTTATATACAAAGCAGGTGTCTGATCAGTTATACAAGGATTGCATTCATTGTCAATCCGTTTTTACACATTGAATTACAATAATTAAACTAAACAACGTTAACATTAATAAATGAACGGCAGTTACTAAGCTCATCAGCGTATGCGTCTTCCGAATCTGCGAGTTGACTGTTCATATTCCGATGTTAAACTCGCAGGTCTATCATTACGTTTAGGATGTCTGCGTTCTTAGATAGTCGCCTTTGTGGACATCGCATGACGAGCTGACAGAACCTAGACATGCGAGTCTATATTGGTTTATCGAGGCGACAGGGTCTTTGGGACCAACGCGTATTATAGAAAGTCGGTCTTCGTGTTTATATAAGGATATAGAGAGGGTACTCGCACATAGTTCGATATATGCGAGTTATTCTCTTGTCCCATATAACACGAGTTATGATCGTGCGATCAGACTTTGGTCATGCTTGCTATATCTCGCTGATTCTATCTTGGGCGAGGTTTAAAACTTCGAAGAGACTCTCATGGACATCTCAGCTTTCATTGGAAATCTGAGTACACGTGTCCTCTAAACAGGTGTTTGGTCTCAAGTTTCTAGGTGAGAGAAATCTCACTATAACAGGCTTGAAAAATATAATTCTGAACTCTAGGCCTAGTATGAAACTCTATAATACATCATAAGAGATGTATCCTCAAAACAATAAATGAATCTGACTTCTATATTGGAAAGAAAATTAAGGTTCTCCTCGATACAACCTAATGGTAATCTTAAGAATGTAATTAAATATTGATTTATGTGAATCAATATAATGAGTGAAGTCATAATTTAAGTGGTTAACTAAATTTCCAAAATATCAATTTATTTCAATAAAGTATCTATAAATATAATCTTTAGTATCTTAAAGATATATCATCACTTTGTATGAAAATGTAAAGTGTTCTTAAATTAAGTTATTATGATATAACTTAACATTCCTATTATTCGTGTTTCTAGAAGAGAGACACATGTACTTCCAAGACCAAAATTCAATTAACAAAGGCCCAATTTATAATCCCAATAAAGATAATGGATTGAATTTATTAAGTCGGGCCATCTAGGTTCTATGACAAGAAGAGTCCAACAAAGAGAGCATCCGAATACCCACTAGTAATGCTTCCAGAAAGATGATAAATAGCCTCTAGATGTCAAGGTTAATTCAGTGCTCATTTAATAAAGAATCCCATCATATCAGGACTTTGTTTCGAAAGTTAATTCCAAAAATCAAGCATTCCATACAAGGAAATATGGTGATTATCAAACAGTCATCAAATTACATTTATTATACGTGGAAATGACTCACGTTTTCCACCTGTTGTCAAGTAAATTACACGTAAGCATATAACAATAGCCTCATGTGCTAGGCCTCATCAAATCGACCTAAATGTCATTTATATAATTTGTATTTACTCCATCAGTGGGCCACATTTATATAGATATCCTAAGCCAATAAATATAATGATAATCCTTCATGCAAAAGGTTGAAAATTTATTTCTTACAAGTTAAGGCAAGAAATAGGGTTCATAAAACGTGAACAAATACTTGTGTAGTACTCAAAGGCTTTTCTAGCTAAATAATATTGACTAGTGAACTAGAGCTCGTTAATACTCGAATCACGTCAAAATCCTCGTCTAAATCTTTATATTTTATTTATTTTCTTTAGTTTTATTATATTTTATATTTGTTTTTCAATATCTCAGTAAATATTTTGATGCTTTCATTGAGACTGAAGAAAGATTTGATACCAACGTTCCACACTATAACAATGGTAGTCACCAGAACCACCGTCTCTAAATCGACTGCTCATGGTGCAACTTCGACCATGGATGATGTTGATCCACCTCTACCACACATGCCAAGAAGGGTGTAGCTAGGGATAGAGAAACGTCTAAAGTGGACAGTCGTCCTGCCACAAAGAATCAGCAGTGGGAGAAGCAAGTGATCCTATTGACGAGGATGATCAAGAAGACCAGCATGGTGATCCTAAATATGATGGTAATAATAAAAATGAGGACTAATATTATTACGAGCGAGATCTCGAAGTAATTCGGATGGCTAAGGAGCTTCTTGAGACTAAATAAAAATTGGCAGCCCAGTAGGTATTTTCTCGTCAAATACAAATTGCAAACCCAAATCAAGCTCGAAGATGAAGATCTTGAAGAAAATGATCTTGAGGAGCCTACTCTAGAAAATAACACTACAAAAAAGGCTAATCTTACAGATCCTGGAACTTCTGATCCCACAAGGGACAAAGGAAAAGGTGTTATGAAGGAACCTGCAAAAAAGACTGCTCTAAATTCTCCAAGGTTCAACAAGAACGTATCCAACCAACCTACACAAAAAAAGAAGGTTGTCGATACTCTAGGGCAAGGTCACCCGATTGATCCACAAGGCAGAATTGCACAGCAGAAAAAACTACCCTGGTGATTTTGTTAAGCAGAGTGAAAGAATGAAAGAAATTTTCCCTGAAGATAGTATGTCAATAGCAGACCTCCAGGAAAGCTTGAATGCAAAAAGAGATCAATCAAAAGGCAAGAAAGAAAATCCTTGTAGAGGCGATCTCAGGAATAGTATCAACCATGAAATCTGGGAACGCGAATACCCGGACGAACATACTAGGCGGCTGGATTATCAAATTACCGCATTGACTAAGCTCATAGAATGTTAAGCCTGGAAACAAAGCGAAGCCGTGTCAGATTCGGAAGAGGAGGATTTGAAACCGCATACTAAAATAATAATAGAAGCATCCTTGCTAGAAAATTTCAGAATGCCACAAATGGAATTATATGAAGGCAGAACGTGTTAGGGTTTATGCCCTGAAAATCTTGTAAAGACATTTTTGATTATTAACAAGAGTTGAATATCTTGACATATGCATGAATATTAAATTATTAATATCTAATATTGAATAATTTATATATAAATATCAAAAAAATTCTTTATTCATATATGAGATTGTGATTTGTAGTTGTACGAAGAATTAAAATCACGTACCCATGAATAAAACAGTCAACAACATAGTAAAGTTTAGGAACCTTTAATCAATGGTTGCTAGTGCGATTCACTAATGCCCGTTATTCTGTGCAAGTAATCTCGATTCAAATTACAATTGATAAAGTTGTATATTAAAGCAAGAGTTGCAATTATAAATAAGTGGAATTTGCTAAGAGGGATAGATTAGTTATGAGATTATTAGATCAATTGTAAAGTGTGATCTTTGTATCATGAGGTGACAACCCTAGTTGATTTGTAATGTTTATTGATTAATGATTTTTTTTTTTTTTTGAAGCTTTTTCATTTTTACATTTCAAAATAATTTTTATTTTTTTTATTATTATAGAATTCTACATAGAAACTCCTATTGCAACTAACGAAGCAACTTGAATTGCAACAAAAATCCGTATAACAACACACATAAAAATCACCAGAGAGAAACCACCTTAGAAATCCAAACCATAAATTTGAAAATAAAAAATAAAAATACTATATGGGGTAATTTCTCTTTTTTTTAACACAATGAATTCTTGATAAAAAAAAAATAAAATTAGTCTTTCTATTTTTACACTTTAAAATAATTTTTTTTTATATATATATTTTTAAGAAATTTTACATAAAAATCTAATAACAACTAATGTAACAACCTACATCTTAATCAAAATTCATATATCAATTCACATGGAACAAAATGCAACTTGGGGTGTTGCCCTAAAGTCTCAACTCAGTCTCTATTAAGATCCATCTTCAAGTAAAAGGTAAAGTAATACATTTTCATAATAAAAAATGCAACTTGGGGGTATTGCTCTTCAAACCCATATTTGAATATTTCTATATAAATCTATTTGATATGTACATTGGAAAAGTTAGAAATTTAAGCTAAATTTTAACTATGGTGAACATAAATTAACAATTAAGGAAGAAGAAGAAGAAGAAGAAAGGGCGAAATCGAAGAGAAGAGAAGAGAAGAGGAGATGTACCCGCAAACGCGGAGGCAGTTAGCAGTGACGGCGGCGTTGTTTGTGGCAGGAGTGTCGTTTATGGGCGTGGGAGCTCACCTTGCCTATTCCAATCTCGACGCCGAACAAGCTCGCCTCAAAGCTCGTAGGGATTTCGTCAAAGATCGCCTCAGAAAACTCATCGACGAGGACGACTGAACTTCTCACAATACTCTGCAAGTAAGCATAGGCAAAAAAAAAACGACAACATTTACTATACACTTTTGTCTGTCGTTTCTTAATACTCTTTCTCCTCTTCTTCTAGGTTTGTTCCTCGTTTTGATATGTTAAATATGATTTATATGAATTAACATGGTAAAGCAAAGAAACACTCGTGAACAAAGTCAACGACCCATTTTCTCTCTAACTAACTAAACTCCTCTGTTGTCTTATCTCTTTCAATTTCTCAGTCTGGGTCTCCAATGGCTTCTCTCCAAAAAGGTGTGTTTTACAATTACAACGATATCCCTTGTGATTTTCTTGGGGACATTCTCTCAAGACTCGATGTCAAATCTCTTAAACGATGCGAGTGTGTCTCTAAATCTTGGCTCTCTCTGCTAAGGACCCAATATTTCAACGATCTCCACCTCAAGCGTCAACTACCTTGTGTAGTTTTTCTCCATAAAAAGGTTAGAAGGTTCGATCATCATTTATCCATTTGTGAAGGGCAAAGTTTTGTTGAGATTTCTTTACAGAAATTTCCCTTTTTTGAAATGGATCAACCACCGTTGTTATTATTTATGGGCAGTGATAATGGTGTATTAGGCCTTTATGACTTAAGAACTAAAGCTGTTTATTTATGGAACCCGACTATTAATGAGTCTAAAGAACTACCTCCTTCTCCTGAGTTGGGAAGTAATCATTCTGAGCTTGGGCTTGGTTATGATCCCTTGACCAGTAATTTCAAAGTGGTAAAGGTCTCATCTCTTGATAAGAATGGTATTGTTGGCACTGGTAATAAGTTTAAAGAAGGTAACCAAATTGGGATTTATAGTTTGAGAAGCAATTCATGGAAAACAATGGCAATGCCTAACATATTTTCAGAATTTCAATCTTCCTCTACTTCTGATATAACTATTTATACATCTTTAGGTTGCTCCATTGTTGTTAATGAGTGCATTCATTGGATGATTTGCTTTGGCAATACAACTGTTCATCACCAAACATCTTTAGGAATAGTTTCCTTTGATATAAGTATGGAAAATTTTAGGCTTATAAAGTCACCTCAGAGTGTAAAAGGACCTAATGTCAAGAAGCTAGCTAACTTTTCTGGGTGTCTTTCCTTTTTCACTTTGAATGAAGTCCAAGTAGTGGACATTTGGGTTTTGAAGAAATATGATGACTCTGATTCTTGGTTCAAATATTTTTCAGTCAATTTTTTGAGTCTTCTTCCAAATACTTTTGGTCAACATTCTAGCTATGTTCCTAAAGAGTTTTTGAGTAATGGAAATCTTGTAATTTGTAGTTCTGAAGCTGATTATTGGTATTGGTATGATACCAAGAATAATAGGATTAAAAATATGGATGAAAGATATTGTGTGTCGGGCATCACCACATATGTTGAGAGTGCTTATAAGTTAAAGGGTTGAGAACTCCATGTGGATATGTTGTTCATCGATGATGCAAAGACTTACAGCACATGGTTCTCTACTTGGGTTCTGTGACTATTGAGTGGTTTATAATTGATGTCACTTGCTGGGGTTGCTGATGCATTTTTGGACAGCTGTTTCTGGTCCTTAGACATGAGCCTAACTCTTTGGTTTAAGCTCCTAATGTAGCTAGCAACTTGGGGCTGTACTTTAAATGGTCTTTATTCTCTCACATTTGTTGGACGACTGTTCCCAAAGTTACATTCTTTATGATTGATGAGTTTGTTTATATTACTTTGCCTGTGTTGTGAGCATGTTTCTTGAGTTGAGTTTGATAATTTGCTATAAAAAATGCTTAAAAACAATATAATAAGCTATAAATAAAAAGTGGAATTTCTAGATTATAATTTCAAATTCAAACTTGAGAGTTGCCTGGAGTTGTACTTGGTTTGATTTGCTTCTAAATTCTGCCATGCAAGTCAGTTACTTCTGAATTCTGAGGAGTTAGCTTCAATTGTTGGTTACTGAACTTTGTTTTGCTCTGGTTTGGAGCTTGCTCTCAGTGCTTCTTTCTAAGGTATGGCGTATGGCTGCTTTTTTCTCAAATTGGTTGAAAATAAACCAAACTAGTACTTTCTCATATCTTGATCTCTAATAGTCTTTCATCTTCTAAATAGTATCTATCAGAAGCATTTAATCTAATATTAGAAAATCCATTGTTGATCTTCTAAATAGAAATGATGCTATGAATATGACAGCCTACTTGTTATAATAAGCCAAGAAAGTAGAAATGAGGTGTACTCGTATTTCTAAGAGATTTATATCAGAGAAGAGATGAACTGTTTGCTCAAATTGCATCGTATTATAAATCTACTCCTACTTATTCTACATGTATTTTTTCTTTTTTGGCTTATTTATTCAATGAATATCATAAGTTGCATCATTTTGATGAAACACTTTCCTATTTATGCTTGCTAACACTCAAACTTAGGGGTGTTTATTGGATCTTTAATGGATTTGGACACATCCGATCCAGTTTAATTATTTATTAGATGTTGGATTTTATCAACCGATCTCATCCAATTAAATTGAGTCAACCTATCCGACCCGATCTAATGGATGCCCGTTGGATGCATCAATTGGTTTTTATTGGATTATTTTTTTAAGTCAACATTTTGACTGAATTTCATTTAAAAAATAAATATATATATATAATATAATTCAAAATTTAATTCTCATAATAATAAAACACAAATATATAAAATTAATAAATATATTTTAAAAACATATAAATAAATTAATATATAAAATTAATAAATATCTATTTATTTACTAGGCGGTTACTACGTGCAAGACACGTTGTATCATCTATTTAGTATAATTTTTATTATAATTTTGACTAAATCTTTCGTTGTATATTTTTATTTTTTGAGCTCTTTTGTTACATCCAAAATATGATATATAGTAAAATGATTGTGATAAATTTGTCATAACAATCTTTCTTTGTATTTAGAATTTTGTAATCTAAATTAGATTATACATAATAGTTATAAATAATTTTTAGATAAAATTAATTTACGTAAAGTAATAAAATTGAATTTACGGATTTGAAAAAAATTTAAAATACAAATATTTACATATGTTGGTTATAATATTGTCATTAAATATTGGAAATTTACGATCTTTACAATTTTTTTTAACTCTAACTAATGAAGAAAATGTAAATGGATATGTACAACTTTTTGTAATTATATTTTTTTTAATTTATTCTTATGTGTTCAGAGAAATATTAAAATAATATATTGTTATAATCAATTGTTTTTTATCTTTATTTATTCTATAATATAATTAATTATTATTATTTGAGAAATTACCATTTTCTCCCTGTTGTTGCTTATTGTAGTTAAGGATTGATTATAAAATTAATTATTTTTGTCGTTGACAAAGTTAAGACTTAACATAAAATTAATACATTAAATGAAAGAAATTATTATCTTCAAAAATTAATGGCAAATATATATATATAAATATAGTGTATTGTAGTAATTATCTTTGAATAATTTTACAGATATATTTGTTGCAAGTATGATTAGTTTTTCATCGATTATGTTAGATACTATTTGGGCTTCATCACCGACAAAGCGAACCCCACATTGTTAAACAAATTGGCTTGAAACTAAAAATTAAAAATATTTGATAAGTTTATATATAATATAATTTAACTAAGGAAATTTAATTTATTTTAATAGAAGTTGAAATTAGTAAGATGCTTTTTATTCTATATGTTGTTGTTATATTTTTTGGTGGTTTGACTTATATTCGACGGTTTATATATCTACATTTTAAATGTTAAAATATTTTTAAATTTAATAAGGAATTTGCATAGAAGCAAAAATATTATAAGTATATTAAAAAAGAAATGGGAGAATGTTTGTCAACCGAAGTCCAAAAGGGGTTTAGGCTTTAAGGATTCGATGCTTTTTCATCAAGCTATGGTTGCTAAACAAGTTTGGCGGTTACTCCAATCGCAGAATTCGTTGCCCGGACGTGTCTTGAAGCACAAGTATTTTCCGCACACATCAATACTGGAGGCTAAAGATCGCCAAGGTTCGTCTCATTTATGGTCAAGTCTGATATGGGGGTTGGAGTTGTTGCGGACGGGGATGAGGAAGGTAGTGGGGGACGGGCAAAGTATTGACGCGTTTCGGGATCCTTGGATTCCCCGGCCTAGAACGTTTCGTCCTGTAACGGTTATCCCTACTGGTAGTGTGATGGTTAATGATTTGATTGGTGTGGACGGGTCTTGGGATATCCATACTTTGTCCCAATATTTTTTGAGGTTGGATATAGATGTCATCCTCGGTATCCCGTTGGGGAGTGGTTTATGTGAAGATCGGTGGTGCTAGCATTATAATTATAATGGTTGCTATACAATAAAAAGTGGGTATGCGGTTACTCTTGATATGGTGAGTGAAAGGAATGGATGCTCTTCTGTGAATCAAGCTCAATGGTGGAATGGGATGTGGAATTTAAAGGTACCACAGAAAGTCAAAATATTTCTTTGGAGGATGTATCATCGGGCTCTCCCAACTAATTCCCAACTTCTCAAACGTAAGATTCCTGTTCAGCCGATGTGTCACAGATGTGGTGAGGATACGGAGACTCTGCAGCATGCTTTAGTTTTTTGCTCTTCATTGCTTCCAATATGGTCTAAGCTTCAGATTTGGAATCTTCTATACCGAGGTAGGAATGGGTCTTTAGCGGAGTTGCTTGTTTATCTTTTTGATGAGCTTGATCAAAATAATTTTGCATTGTTATCAAAGATTTGGTGGTGGATGTGGTATGATAGGAACTATGTTCTGTTTGGGAAAAAGTAGTCTAGATTGGAAGTGGTTATTGAGTTAGCTAAGGAAGCTTTGGAGGAGTTTCAGGGGGTGGAAGTGAGTGCCGGAAGTTGGGTTTTGGGGGCCTGTGCTGCTGGTTTTCTGGTGTGGGTGTCGATTCTGCTGGGTTTGGGCAGGGGCAATCGAGGAGGGGGGACGTGAGACTTGCTGAGGACGGTGGTACCCGCCTGTATTGGATGAGTTTGTGTTGTTGGTTGATGCGACAGTCACTCCAGGTAGGGGATTTGCGGGGTTTTGGGGGGGTGGGGTTATTCGAGGAGGCGAGGGTGTGGTTTGGGCGGCATGGGCTGTTGGTGGTGTCGGGGAGTTTCAGGTGGTGGTGGCGGAGCTCCTTGCTATGCGTACGGGTCTATTGTGGGCAACCAGGTTGGGGTTCAAGTTGGTGAGAGTGGAGACGGACTCTTCTGTAGTTAGCTCTTGGATTAATTGTCCTGATACTATTATTATGTTTAAACCAATTGTTGAAGAGATTATTTCTCTTTTAGCTGTTGTTGGTGGTGGTTCTTGTTGTGCCATTTCGCGTGATGCAAATGGTGTGGCCCACGCACTAACAAAGTCTGTTACAAGTTCTATAGAGGTTCATTTGTGGACTGATGCTTGTCTTAAATTTATTAGTGCTCCTGTAACAGCTGATTTGATTTGAGTTAATAACATGCTTTTCTTAAAAAAAAAAAGTGATCTGGTTTAGTTCAAGTGGTTGAATAGAATTCTAAAATGGTCACTGAACAAGAAATTATAAACATTTTGAATTAGTCAAACTACTGGTAATGAATTTATTTAATACCATCTCAAATAATTTAATATGGATTGATTGAAGTATTGAACATGGATTTCGAATTATACAACTATTTTTTTCTTTTCTTTTTCTTTTATAACAAAATTAAATTAAATTTCAATAAAAGAAAGGGAAAAGTCAATAGTCGTTGCTTCACATCACAGGTCTATCCATAAAAGAGAGGCAAAGAATGAAGATTGCATATTCAGTTCTCACCAACCTCACATCTCACATCTCTGTGCTTCTTTTCTAAGGTATGGCTGCTATTTTCCTTCTAAGAAAAAAGTTTATGGATATCAAGTTTTATTTTTTCTGGGTTTGTTTTGAAAGTTTGAACTGTAGTAAACTACAATTTGTATAGGAGAACGTTTTGTTTAATACAATAATTAACAAACTGTTTCGGGTGTGTTATATTTTGTTTATTAAATTTAAAATTTTTATAAGTTTTAATTTAAGAATGTGAGTAACTAATTTATTATTTATAAATAATTTATTTTTTATAAATATATATTACTCTTAGTGTTCAAAATATATATTGTTTGAATAAATTAAATTAGAATTTTAATTTTAATTTCAATATAAAATTGTATTAATTGTTAAAATATATATATATTTTTTTGAGTTATAAAAAATATATTTTTTAAAATATGCTTCCTTGAATAAAAATATATTAATTAATAATTAGAAATTAAAAAATAAATAGAAAATTATAAAAAAAAGAGGAAAGGAAGTTATGATTTTATTTTTTTACATAAAAAAACTGATAAATATTTAAATATATTCTATGAATAAGCAGGTTGTATATAAATTTTATATTATTAATTAATTTATTTATTATATATATAGATATTACTTATTAATACCTGTTAATGGGTAATAAACAAATTTAACTATAAGAATAAAATATATATTTAATATATTAAGTTTTAAAATATATTTATATTTTATGTATTATATTTTTAAATTACTAATTTTTTTTATATTATTATCGTAATTGTATTTATAATTTTTTAAAATTTTATATAAATATGTATAGATTGAATTGAATCGATTATTTTTACATGTCAATTAACATTCAATCTCCACAAGTGTAAATTTGGATTTTCCAATCCAATCTAATCCGCTCAAGTACGAATATGGCAACTTTGCAAATTAGATTATAGATTGTATCATGCAGATTAGATTGGGTTGACTATTTTATGAACACCTCTAATTTTATCTTTACACAATGCCATATTAATTAACATTTATTTTTCTCTTACTCTAATCTTAATCTCTCTTACTAACTAATCTCCTCAACTGTCTTAGCCAAATCTCTTTCTCCAATGGCCAATGAAGAAAAAGGTGTGCATTACAATTACAATGATATCCCTTGTGACTTTCTTGGGGACATTCTCTCAAGACTCGATGTCAAATCTCTTAAACGCTGCGAGTGTGTCTCTAAATCTTGGCTCACTCTGCTACGGACCCCATATTTCAACGATCTCCACCTCAAGCGTCAACTACATTGTGTAGTTTTCCAACAAAAAAAGGTTAGAAAGTTCGATCACCATTTATCCATTTGTAATGGGGAGAGTTTTGTTGAGATTTCTTTAAAGAAATTTCCCTTTACTGAGATGGATCAACAACCGATATTAACAATTATGGGCAGTGATAATGGTGTATTAGGCCTTTATGACTTAAGATCTAAAGTGGTTTATTTATGGAACCCCACTATTAATGAGTCTAAAGAACTAACACCTTCTCCTGAGTTGGGGTGTAATCATTCTGAGCTTGGGGTTGGTTATGATCCCTTGACCAATGATATCAAAGTGGTAAAGTTCTCATCTCTTGATGGGAATGGTGTTGTTAGCACTTGTAATAAGTTTAAAGAGGGTAATCAAATTGGGATTTATAGTTTGAGAAGCAATTCATGGAAAACAATGGCAATGCCTAACATCTTTTCAGAATTTGAATCTTCTTCTACTTTTGATATAACCACTTACACATATTTGGACTGTTCCATGGTTGTTAATGGGTGCATTCATTGGATAATTTGCTTTGGCAATACAACTTGTTATGGCAAATCATCTTTAGGGATAATTGCTTTTGATACAAGTAAAGAGAAATTTAATCTTATAAAGTCACCTCTAACGGTAAAACCACGTAATTTTAGGAAGTTAGCTAATTTTTCTGGGTGTCTTTCTTTTTTCATTATGAATGAATTTCAAGTAGTTGACATTTGGGTTATGAAGAAATACGGTGACTCAGAGTCTTGGTTTCAATATTTATCAGTCAATTTACTTAGTCTTCTTCCTAATACACTTGGTCAACGTTCTACCTGTATTCCAAAAGGCTTTTTGAGTAATGGGAATCTTGTAATTTCTTGCGTAGAAACTGAAAATTGGTATTGTTATGATACCAAGAGTAAGAGGGTTAAAAATGTGGGTAAAAGAATTGGTGTGTCGGCCTTCACTACATACGTTGAGAGTACTTTTAAGTTAGATGATTGAAAATTCAGTCCATATGGATCTATGGTTTTGTCCCATCTTAAATATATAGAGCAGTAAATTCAAATTTGTGATACTGATTGGAACTCTGCAGTGAGCTACATACAAGCTTATCACTATATATTTACCAGTTTATGATGACACTTGTTGGTTTGTAATGCTTTAATTCAGACAATTATTTATGATCATTTGAGTGATGACCCATGACATGAAATGATGATCGAGTTTGTGTCTTTTATTTCCTTTGTCTGGTTTTCGAGTTAATTTCCAAGCTCTTTATCTATGTTGCTGGTTGTTTTCACGGATGGACATGCATTTGGGGTTAACAAAATGGTAGATAAACAGTTTTTGAAGTTTTTGGTAAAAATTAAGGAAAGTGTTCTCATAAATGAGTGAAAATAAGAGCGAGAAAAAAATTAAACTTTAAATCAAGTACAGAGTGAAAATATAACTCGTAACTATTTAATCACAAACCATTTCAAAAGATTACACATATTTTGGGATCCTGTAAATTTTTAAAATTAATCAGCTAGTAGACCCAACCCGCGTGGTCTAGTGTGGCCCGAACATATACAATTCACTGCCAAGCCTTCGAACTCATGGCTGATCACAAACAGATTTACCATTTCCTGCACAGTAGAGCACCCGTGAGCCAAGCCCAGCAAGACAGTAAAATATCAATATACACAATAATAAAATGCTATATAACTACTGTTGTCATTGCATCTATTGTCTATTTGACATAGACCTGCGTGTTACGCTCACACGCCTAATTATGTCTATATAGCATAGACCCACGTGTTACGCTCACACGTCTATATACAATAAGACCTTAGAATGGTTTATCTCGATTCTGATTACCGAGTCTAACCTAATTATGTCTTGAATGCATAATTCTTTACTTCAACATATATAGCATGACATTACACTTAAAATCGTTTAATCACTAGAGTAATAACCCTAGGTCATATATCCGCTCACTTTAGGGTAATAACCCTAATCCCAAATTCTCATTTAATCACAATTGTAATATCACACATGAGCGCCACCGCGCTTAACTCTACGTGTTAATTATTGTCTTACCTGGTATCTCAAGTATGTGGAGATTCCAAATTCCCAGGTGTTCCTGAACAATCGTCGGTAGTTCAAGTCACACATTCCCGAGATTTTATAAATAGGGTTAATCCCAAAATTCACTTTCACATGATCACAAAATTTGTATCGTTAGAAGGAAGAAGAAGAAGAAGAAGAAGAAGAAGAAGAAGAAGAAGAAGATGATGATGATGATAGGTTGGGTTGGGGGGTTCTGGTTCGAGAAGAAAGAGAGAAAGTAAATAAAAAGAAAAAGAAAAAAAGTTTTTTATTTTTTGGGGGTTCTGGTAGAAGAAAGAGAAAGAGAAAGAAAAGAAAAAGAAAAAAAATTATAATTTGTAAATTATTTAAATTATATTTTTTTATTAATATTACGTGGATCACTAAAAACGTGCTACGTGTATACATAGGTAGTTCCGTGACAATTAAATGAGATTTTTTTATGAAAAGGGTAAATAGCTAACAGAAAGAAGATTTGAGTAGTTTTGCCAATAAAAACTCGATTTAGGTGGTTAATTGTTAAAAAATATAAAGTACAAGTGGTTTTGCTGCTAATATCCTAAAATAATAAAAAAATTATATAAAAATAATTAGAAAATAATAAAGAAAAATAAATAATTAATAAGAGTATAATATAAAAATACATTAAAAATCATATTTTTTTAAAGAGATATTGCAGTATAAATACCATACACGTTTTTAATTTTATACACTTAAATACGACATGTTTTTTTTCGACGGATTAAATACCTTTAATTACATTTTCGTTACTTCTGTCACTACATTTCTGTTAAATCCTATTCAATTATAGAGTATTTGTAGCATAAATACTTGATGTTTTAAATTTCATACACTTATATACTACATGTTTTTTCTTCTGACGGATTAGGGGCGTCCTCGTCCCCGCCCAGTTTGCATCCCTGCTCCCAACTAGGAGTGTTTGCGGTGCGGTTTTTGACTATTTTTTCAAACCAACCCGCACATGCGGTTTTTCAAATTTCTCAAACCGCACCCGCACCGCGAAATTAAAAACCCGCAAAAACTGCACCGCAAAAAATAGTGCGGTGCGGTGCGGTTTTTGTGGTTTATGCGGTTTGGACTATCTCTAAATAATTAAACGATTACAAATACAACAAACTTTGAGCAAAACTTGTCAAAATACCATAAGGCTTGAAAATAAATATGAAAAAAAAAAGTTAAGTGTCAACAATACAATAATTAGTAGACTTTAATTTTTTTTTTGAAAGAATAGTAGATTTTAAGTTGAACATTCATATATTGGACCTAAATAAATATAAAAATTGGTATTTTTATAATATGCCGTGCGGTGCGGTTTGAACCGCATATTAACAATTCAAAACCGCAAACCGCACCGCACCGCGCGGTTTAGGAAAAATTCAAACCGCGACCGCACTGCAAAAAATTTCAAACTGTATTTTTTTTCGATGTGATGCGGTGCGGGCGGTTTGAACAATTTAGGCGGTTTGATGAACACCCCTACTCCCAACACATTAGCAAAAAAAAAAAAAAACCTAATCTCTTTGACTCTCTTAACTAAATCTCTTTCAATTTCTCAGTCTCCCATGGCTAATCCTGAAGAAGGAGTTCAATTGCCCTTCGACGGCATCCCTTGTGATTTTCTTGGGGACATTCTCTCAAGACTCGATGTCAAATCTCTAAAACGCTGCGAGTGTGTCTCTAAATCTTGGCTCTCTCTGCTACGGACCCCATATTTCATCAATCTCCATTTCAAGCGACAACAACCTTGTGCAGTTTTCCTCCAGAAAAAGGTTAGAAGATTCGATCACCATTTATCCATTTGTAATGGGGAGACTTTAGTTGAGATTTCTTTACACAAATTTCCTTTTTCTGAGATGGATCAACCACCGTTGTTATTTTTTATGGGTAGCGATTATGGTGTGTTAGGTTTTTATGACTTAATGGATAAAGTTGTTTATTTATGGAACCCAACTATTAATGAGTCTAGACAACTGCCTCAGTTGGGACATAATTGTTCTGAATTTGGGTTAGGCTATGATCCCTTGACCAATGATATCAAAGTGGTAAAGTTCTCATCTCTTGATGGGAGTGGTGTTGTTAGCACTTGTAATAAGTTTAAAGAGGGTAACCAGATTGGGATTTATAGTTTGAGAAGCAATTCATGGAAAACAATGAAAATGCCTAACATATTTTCAAAACTTGAATCTTCTTCTACTTCTAATATAATTGTTTATCCACTTATGGGTTGCTCCATTGTTGTTAATGAGTGTATTCATTGGATGATTGGCCTTGGCAATAAAACTGATTGTGACCAATCATCTTCAGGGATAGTTGCTTTTGATATAAGTATGGAGAAATTTAATCTCATAAACTCACCTCAAATTGTAAAAGGGAGTAATGTCAAGAAGTTAGCTAACTTTTCTGGGTGGCTTTCATTTTTCACTTTGAATGAAGTCCATGTAGTTGACATTTGGGTTATGAAGAAATATGGTGACTCGGACTCTTGGTTCAAACATTTGTCTGTCAATTTACACAGTCTTCTTCCAAATAGATTTAGTTCCCATTCTAGGTGTATTCCAAAAGATCTCTTGAGCAATGGGAACCTTTTGATTTCTTGCACTGGCTCTGATGATTGGTATTCGTATGATACCAGGAATAAGAGGCTTGAAAATATGGGTGAAAGAATTGGTGTTAGGGGACTCACTACATATGTTGAGAGTACTTTTAAGTTAAATGGTTAAGAATTCTGTATTGACAGACATGTGGTTCTTGGATGGTGTGCATCTCTCCTGTGTGTGATAATACTTTTAAATTGTGAATACATTGCTTGTGGTGTATGTGATTATATTTATAATTATACAATATGTATGTATATGTATTTAGAAACTTGAGAGTTTCATGCTGCTCTACTTGGTCTTGGTCCTTCTCAAATTTGTGATGTTTGCTGCAAATTCTTCAATGAGTTACAATTCTTTGACTATTGACTGGTTTATAATTGATGACACTTGCTGGTTGCTGGTGCATCTTTGGACGGCTGTTTCTGGTCCTTTTGGTTCGTTTGGATTGCTCTGTTGTTTTTAAAGTGGGGAGGGATTAATTGGATGGTATGCTTTGGAATTACAAATGATTATTTCCAATTCTGTTTAGGGGCAGTAGCTTTTGATACAAGTAGGAGAAATTTAAACTTATAAATGTTCCTCAAATTACAGAAGGATGTTATCTCGGGAAGCTATCTATGCTTTCTGGGTGGTGTCTTTGTTTTTCCATTAATGATGTATACCAAAGATCAGTTGAAATTTGGGTTATGAAGAATTACGGTGACTCAGATTCTTGGTTCAAATATTTGACACTCAATTTACAGCCTTCTTCCAAATAGGTTTGATTTTGATCCATATTAGGGCTGTTCATCCGATCCAATCCGCACTTTTTTTGGTCAAACAACATCCAATCCGCACTAAGTGCGGATTTCATTTTTTAGATCTAATCCAATCCAATCCGCACTAAGTGCGGATTTCATTTTTTAGATCTAATCCAATCCAATCCGCACAATAGCTCAAATCCAATCCGCAAAAGTGCGGATTGGATCGGTTACTTTGGATTGGTTACTTTTTAATGTTAAATTATTTAATATTTATGAAAAAAAATATTTTTTTTCACATAACTAGCAACAAAATAAAACAAATTATAGTTATTTTATGTCTCCAACAACACATTAAATAAAT
The DNA here is from genome assembly GCF_029168945.1 of Cannabis sativa. NCBI lineage: Eukaryota > Viridiplantae > Streptophyta > Magnoliopsida > Rosales > Cannabaceae > Cannabis > Cannabis sativa. The sequence goes on along the minus strand of NC_083603.1, from coordinate 44,012,491 downwards.
AAAATAACAAATAACAAATTCAAAGGAAGAAAAAAAATTGTATATATATAGAAAATATTTAATTTTATTTTAAATTGTATGTAAAAAAAAAATATATATATAAGAATAGAATATATATTTTATCTATTAAGTTTTACAATATAATTGGATTATATGTATTAGACTTTTAAATTACTATTTTCTTTACATTAAAATATTATTTGTATGTATAATTTTTTAATTTTGTTATAAATATGTGCGGATTGGATTGGATCAGTTACTTTTACATGTCAATCAACATCTAATCTGCACAAGTGCAGATATCCGCACTTTGCGGATTGGATTGGATCGGCTATTACCCTAATCCATATTCTTCTAGTTGCTTTCCAAATTATGTTTTTTTTAATGGGAAATTTTTAATTATTTGCGATGACTCTAATGATCTGTATTCGTACGATACCAAAAATAAGAGGCTTGAAATTATGGCTGAAATAATTGGTGTGTTGGACTCCACTATATTGGGACCGGATTTCGTCCCGTTACTGTACGGACACGGATTTCAATCCGTGATGTACTGTAACCGTTGGATGGGTAGTTAATTTGATCCAACGGTTGGGGTTCATGTAGGGGTTCATGTAGGGGTAATTAGGTATCAAAAAATGGCTACCGGTTACTTTTTTTGAAATTTAAATTTATTAAAAATGGAAAAGTGAAAAGTGACATCTATCCATCAATCAAGTCTAATCAACCGTCGTACTCCTCCACTCCTCCACTTCTTCACTTCCATTTTCTTTCATTGTTCTATTTATCATTCGTTTTTCCATTTTCGTCTCTGCTAGGGCAAAGTTCTTCCTCTTCCATTTTCTTTTCATTTTCCATTTTGTTTTTCCATTTTCTATTTTCGTTTGAGGTAGTAAAAACCATATTGTACATTGTGGTGACTGTGGTGTACATTACTCGAAGTGCCATTGTTGGAGTTGTTAGAGGGGGGTGTCGACGGTGAGTTATACATTACTCCGTTCTACTTTACATACATTTTCTTATTGACAGAAAAGAAAATATATTTTTGAAGGGAATGTGGTGTTTTTCCATTTTCGTGTACTTAATAGTTTCATTTTGTCTCGTGTGTGGAGGCCGAGGTGGTGAAGCGGAGTTTGCATATCTTCGTGGAGGTATTTCTTTGTCTCTCTCTCTCTCTATCTCTCCGTCTCTCGGTTCCGTGTTTAAGGGAGTTTGCATTTCTTTCTCGTGTCTCCCCCGTGCATGTGTTGTGGTTCTTAAAGGTGGAATGTACCGTGTGTTATGAGTTTTTTGTTTTAGTTATTTATGAATATGTGATTTGGTATTTTGATTGAGTTTGTTGCAATAAAGAGTTGCATTGTTTAAATTGAATTAGTTGCATTGTACTATAATTTAGGGGTTTTGATTTGGGTATTTTGATGTATGTATTTTTGGAATGTGTTAGTTGATTCGGTTGGATTTTAAATATTTGGGAATATGATAAATGGAGATTTTTCGAGCAATATGACAAAAAATAATGCATGAGTTCTATAATATTAAATGGATGGTCTTTTAGTGATCTTATGATTGTGGAAATGATTTGGCTTTATTTGTTGTTTTTGGGATAAAATATGAAATCATCAAATATTGGTAAGTATGGTACCCGATTTTAGAGGCACTATACTCATACAATTTAAAGATCGTAATAGAAGTAGGAGATTAATATAAATAGGAGATATTATGAAACCAAACAATTTGTATCAAACAAAACAAGTTGTGTATTGAACTAAAAACTGAACACACATAAATTAGGAATACTATTAAAAATTCGGATAACAATAATCGAAAAAAATATCTCGTTTAAAATTTTTGCAACCCCATCAAAGCTTAATGTGCATGCTTGAGGGTATTGTAATCCAGCCTCGGTCTTACGCTTCCTTGTCAATTATTTTTTTCTTTTTTCATGAGTGTACGTATCAAACTCCTAAACACCTTCAATTGACCTTCGCATTGCCTATAAACACAAATTTTGTATAATCTTTTGGGCCATACAAAAATCCTTAGTAAATGCTTGTCCTTTTTCAATTACAAATTTTGTATAATCCTTTGGCCATACAAGAAACTATATTTTACAACTTGTAAGAAAGATGTGATTCGAATTCAGTTTAGTGGCTTGAGAGGATCAAATTCTAGGTTGCTACTTGTATTTATAAAACAAAATACTTTGACAACTTTCTTTCTTAGATCTTTGTAGAGAATGGGGAAGTTTTCTGTACTAATTATGCTTCTTCTTTTTTTTGTGCCTTTACTGCATTTTGCATAAGTTTGGTACTGTACTTTGTTGGTGTTTTGTGTCCACGGATTTCCTCCACCATGAGTGAGAGGTCTCAATATATTTGGGAGGAGGTCACCCGTGGACATGTGAACCTTTTTGTCTCTTTTCCAAAAAATTAGAAATTGTTGTAATGTTTTTGACCATTGGCAAACTTCATGCTTAATTGAGGCCCTAAGAACCTCAAGATCTAGAGTTCCAAGATTTAATTGAGAAGGTCAATAATTTTTTCTAAATTTTATGTTACATATGTTGGCATCATTGTATGTTAAAAGTGAATACTGTATAACTGACTTTACTGTGATGTTATTGTAATAGTATAGTATGTAAGGAAAATATGCTTACTTGTTGCGAAGGGAGACTAACAAGTTACAGAATCCATTATTTAGGCATATTGGTACATTGTACTTAACAGTTTCCATGTAGTATGTTGTTACTGGAATTTCACAACACCAAGAAGTGTAATTTAGCTGGTAAAAGATAGAATTGTTTGAGAGATGATAAATGCGAGTATTCAACCTAAAACGGCGAGTACTCCGATAGGAATGCGATAATGTACAATAAAGCCGGAAAAAATACGTAAGACAATGAAATATAGTGGTTCATCGGATTTTGTTCGCTTAGTCCACCGTAGCAAGCGGATTCGTAGGTGCATTTTCATGGTGGATCACCCCTTTATATACAAAGCAGTGTGCCCAATCTGCATACATGAGGAACACATTTATTGTTAATCCATTATTTACACATTGAATTGTCATGAATAACCTCAGACAACGTTAACATTAATAAATATATGACAGCCATCGAACTCATCAACGTATGCGTCCTTCGCATCCGCGAGCCGACCGTTCGTGTTCCGTCCGTCGAGTTCGTAGGGTCGCACGTACGTTTGGAACGTCTGCGTCCTTAGGTGATCGCTCGATACGGACGTCGCATGCTGAAGTTGGTAGCATCTGGACATGCGAACTTACACTGGTCCGTTAGGGCTATTGGGTCATTGGGACCAAAACTGCATCATAGGGTATTGGCCTCTATACTTGCCGCGGAGGTATGTAGGAGGTACTCGCACATGTTCCGACATATGCGAGCCGGGTCTACCCCGTATGACGAGGATTACAAGCATGCTTAAGCGGTATGAATTAAGTCGCATCCGCGATACCTCGCCGGTTTTATCCCGGGCGAGGTCTAAACTTCGAGAAGCCTCCCTCGGACATTTCACCTTCACCGGAAGTCCGGATACACGTGTCCTTCAAAGAGGGGTCTGGTCTCGAGTTTCTAAGTGAGAGAAATCTCACTATAACACATGCCCCTAGTTTCGCGATGTGACTCGAGCGGCCATCGAGGGAAACCACTCGCTCGAGAGACAGTGAAAGGTTGTCACGAGGAGGTGACCTTTTGGTTGTCCCATCGAGGGTTTCGAAAAATGACGGCCGTAATGATTAATTTTCATTATCTCTAGGATGCCACGTCACGAAACTCTTCTGGTTCGTGTAGCGTGGCCATAGCCGGCCGTTGGATTGGGCGACCTTAGGCATTCGGTTGCCACGTGTCACAATCCCAATAAATAAGTGGATAGGGTATTTAAACGCTTGATACGAATCAAATATCCCATTTTTCCCTCCTTTCTCTTAACTTCTCCCCAAAGATATACAAAAATTTTAAAAAGGAAATTTATTCCAACTTTTCTGTCATTTCCCACCGCATTTTCATTCTCAGAAGTGATCGAGAACAACCGCAGGAATCGAAACTAAAGGTTAGCTTCTAAATCCCTGCATTTTCGTTTTCTCGCTTATCAAGAAAATGTTTTTCTCGGTTTTGGGTGTTCATGGAAAACTCTTTTTAGGAAGGTATGCTAGTGGGTATTTATGTGTTTTGGTAAATGATACCGGGTAATACTCATAGTGTAGGCCGTAAATTGACATAATCGCAAAAAACCGATCACTAATGATTCACGTCCTCGAATGCTCGCGGATATTTGGATGAACAATTTGAATACTCGCGAGGGTTCTACGAACAACTTGAATAATCGCATGTTTCCAAACTTATTTCTCGTTTAACTCGTTGATTAGACTTTTTAGGATCTTTTCGTGTCGTGAAATTTGAGTGGTAAGAGTATTAATCGCTTTTTCAAATGGTGGGTGTGTCACGCATTCTAATGGCCATATACGCGATTATATGTCCTCGAGATACCGTGATACGCCCACCATTTGTTGACGTGCGTTAATACTCGAATGATCGTATTTTTGGTTGGTAGGTTGTCTCGAAACGGTGGGTGTCTCCCGCAACTTCGTGGTTATGCTCGAAAATGCATACTTCGAGTCACCGGGAAACTCCCACCGTTTCTGAGGTACACCGCACAACCGAGGATGCGTGAATTACTCGCCCAAAGATAGTTACGTTTCTTCTCGCATATCGATGAAGGGTCGCCGCACGTAGTCCGACTTTCTTGTTGAATGCGACTTTTATAGTTTATGCGGTGAGATCACTAATCTTTATCCTTTCACACATTTATCACGCCGAAAAGATCTTGTATCTTTCGCATGAGCGATCTATCTGGATAGCCGGCGGCTCGGATCGGGAGGTCGCGCCTTCGACGGGGAATCGACCAGAGAGGGACGCTTTTCTCCTACGGACATCTCCGAAATGGAGGCCGCGAGATAGAGTTAGGTCCTATGTCTTCCGTGGAGATCGAGAAGATGGTACACGGAGCCATCGAACCCGGGGCAATCGACATCCGAGATAGCGAATCCACAAGTTGTCGCACGCGACTACCTCATCCGTACGAGGTGTGCTCCCGACATCGAGGTCGAGGAGGTGGAGGAGGATGGACTACTCCCCCGCGAGTCGTGGGGAAGAAGAGGAAGCGAAGGGAGCGGGACGGACTCGCTGACGACTCCCAACCGAACGAGCCTTTCTCATGCGAAGACCTAGTCTCGCGAGTCGTCAAGTCCGACTTCACCACTTTCGTGAGGTTAAATCCGTTGCGCTTGCGTTTCAAAGTCCCAAACCCTCTCGTAGAGCGCATCTTCCGTTCACCAACCCCCGCGATCATCCCTACGGAGGACGTGGTCATCTCAATACCCATTCTTCGATGTGGTGTAACAGCCCCATTTCATCCTTTCGTCGCAGCCATTCTTAGACGCTATGACGTATCGCCTTTTCAGCTAACACCCAACAGTTATCGCACTGTTCTAGCCTTCTATGCGATGTACATGGAGTACGCCCATAGAGCTCCGTCAGTAGAGGAATTTAGTTATTTTTATGACATAAAGAGCGTGGGCCTTCATAACGGCTTCTTTTGCTTTAGTAAATGGGCGACTTCTGAAATCAACGGAGTTGAGGGGATGGTTTCGAACATGGGTGATTGGAAGTCAAAATGGTTCTACGTTTTTAAGGTTCCTGGGATCAGAACCGACTTTAATCGCGTACCCGCATGTCGCATATTTGTTGACTTAGATAAAGTTTGTTACTCGTTTTTCGAGATCTCTTGCTAACTCGTTCTTTTGTTGTCATCGCATGTACTGGCTCGACCAACGCTTAACGCTCATAAAAAGTGGGGTAGCCGAAATTCTTGGGAGTCTTCCGTACAAGATCGCGACCGGCGATTACCGTGTACGACCGCCAAATTGCGAGAACACAAACCGATCCCCGAGAACGCGAGTCTTCAACGGAGCCGCATATAAAGAACCATCCGAGAGACAAGCATGAGCGGATAGATAAACGGCTTTCCAAGCAAACTCCTCGAGAAACTTCAGGTAACTCGTCCTTTCGCTATAACGTGATGAGTAGAGTCGTGATTTTTTACTTATCTGTCTTTTATGCTTGCAGACATGACTTTCCTGAAATCTGCCCCTGTCCTGAAGATCAAGCAAAAGGGTGGGACACCGGCATCTTCACCAGTCGTCGCACGAAGAGGAAGAGCGATGTGATGACTTCGCTCGCCGCATTCCTCCAAGAAGTTGGCCAAGACCACTCGTGATAAGGGAAGAAGGTTGTCATCGATTCTCCGTTCGCCCTCGCGACTTCCCCGGCTATGCAGAAAATTACCGGCCGAGATTCCTTATGAGGAACTTGTTTCTCGATCAACCGAATCGGCCGCACAACCGTGGCTTTATTTATGAAAGCCGTGGCCACGCCTTCGAAGGAAACCGACTCGCCGAAGAGGCGTAACGCTCATTTTCGTGAAAACATAAAGAGGTCAAGCAGGAGGTGGCCAAGATGGAGGAACTTCACAAGGAGCTCGAGGAAGCCAACAGTGGCCAAAGAACAGTTGGAGCTCGAGCTCGAAGTCGCAGGACACGATCGCCGAGATGGCTCGCGACTTGCAGGCCGAGAGAGAGTGGGAAAACAAGATGATCGGGGGCCGTGTCCGATTACATTTATACTACTCTCTCCAAGGTCCCCGACTTCGACTTCTCGCCGCTTGGAGATGAAGCCGCCGAAATGGCCGAAGCCTTTCGCTCGATGTCTCCTACCCGACTCAAGGCAACCTTCCGCATGAAATCGAGGGAGCGCAGGCCGAGGAGGTCGAGAATGAAGTTGTGAGCAAGATCGTGGACGAGGCCGCTCCCGATGAGACTACTCCCGCCGCTTGATTATTTTCTATCTTAGTTTCACTTTTGTTTTGTCGTTTTTTTTTATATATGCTGGTATGCGGTACTCGCACTTTTGTACTTAAAGAATTTCCTCTTACTTTTTGGACAAATTTCTATCCTCGCGGGGATAGTATGCATTTTAATATTTACGCAAGACATGGGTACTTGCGATTTTATTTTCAACTTTGATCACAACTTGGTGTGACCGCGATTATATATATATATATATGCGACTTTAATTACAAATTGGTGTAACAAAGTAGAAAAAATCTTAACAGCACTTTTATTCAAACAATCGCAATACATGCGGTATACATGCCCCTATACTTAGGAATTATATTGAATAATAAATGTCTAAGTATAAGTACTCGAATCAAAGGACGCGAATATTACCGATAATAGAATTTCAAGCTCTCGCTATTCCATGCTCGTGGGATCGCTGGTCCCATCGAAAGTGTTGCGAGTCGATAAGTGGCATCACCAATTTGATCTCGCGATCATGTACGCGTCCTTCCCAATTGTCTCCGAAGACTCCGTGGGATTGGACTTTGGTGTTTGGCATTACTTTTCTTAGGACTGTGTCCCCTACTCGCAGGGTTTTATCTTAACCTTCGAGTTAAAGTACCTTGCAGTTCGTTGTCGATAAGCCGCGTTTTGTAGTTGTGCTTTATCACGCTTTTCTTCTAAAAATCAAGGTAAAGCAACCGATTCTCGTTGTTCCGCGAGATATCCAAAGCGTCTCTCGCGCAAGGATCCGCCCCAACCTCTATCGGCAACATGGCCTCGCACCCATAAGAAAGTGAGAAGGGTGTTTCGCCGGTTGTAGATCGAGGGGTCGTGTTGTAGACCATAAGACTTGCGGTAATTCATCCCGCCATGCCCCTTTGCGATCTTCTAGTTTTCCCTTTAGGGTGTGCTTAATTATTTTGTTGATCGCTCTACCGTCCATTACTCGGCGGTAAGCCGATCGCGGAAAAGGCTTTTTTAATCCCCAAATCATCGCATAGCCGCCGCATTTCTTTACGCCGAACCGTTTTCCATTATCCGAAATGAGCGTATGCGGGATGCCGGCGCAGATGATGGAAGTGTAGACGAACTCGCGCAACTTCACCGCGGTGATAGTCGCGAGTGCTTTTGCTTCACCCACTTTCGTGAAATAGTCAACCGCGACTACAACGTATTTGACTCCGCCTTTTCCTCGGGTAACTCGCCAATTAAATCAATTCCCCATATTGCAAAGCGGCCGTGGACTCGTGATAGAATGGAGGTTACTCTGAGGCTTGTGCGTGTAGGTGGCTATTCGCTGACATCTATCACACCTTTTTGCAAATGTGAGGGCATCTTGTCGCAGTGTTGTCAAGCGCAATATCCTTGCCGCATGATCTTTAAGGCAAGGGAATTACCTCCAAGATGATTGCCACAAATTCCCTCATGTACTTCTCGCAAGATATAACCGCATTCTTCACCACCGATACACTCGAGAAGCGGTTGACTAAAACTTCGCGATACAAGCTCGGTCATATATCACATACGGGCCGCTCGTTGTCGCAATTTCCTTGCTTCTATTTTATCATTAGGTAAGACCCCCTTGTCGAGGTATGCGACGATAGGACTCATCCGTAATTTCGAGCGTCATCGATCTCCATGATTGTTCCTCGATCTATGGTTGGATGTGACAATACGTCTACCGGAATGACGTCGAGTAACTCGGCTTCTCCGGTGGAGGCCACGGGCCAGTGGCGTTCGCATGGGCATTTTGAGTACGCGTACTCGAGATATAACTACATGTTTGAATTTCGCATGATTTCACGGACGATGGCTAAGTATTTAACCAATCTTCCGCCTCTCGCTAAGTATTCTCCACTTACTTGACATACCACGATTTGAGAGTCGCTAAATGCTTGTAGGTATTCGACTTTCATCTCGAGGGCCAATTTCAGACCTTGAAATTGTTGGGACTGATTAACAATATCCCACTACCAGAACCCTCATTATTTGAGGCCCCATCGACATACAACGTCCATATGTCTTTGCCTGTCATGACGACGTCATTTCCACCGTCTACAACCGCTATCTCTCGTTCTTGGTAGCTCAAGTATAAAATCGCGAGGGCTTGCCCCTTGATCGCAGCTTCGGTTTATACCGATATCGAATCCGACTCAATTCCATGGCCCACTTCAATATTCTCCCTGATGCCTCTGGCTTCGCTAAAACTTGCCTTAAGGGGAAATTTGTCAGAACTTCAATGCTGTGAGCCTGGAAATAAGGTCGCAATTTTCTTGACGATATTATTAAGGCAAAGGCTAGTTTCTCCATCCGAGGGTAACGTGTCTCGGCGTCAAGAATCGCTTATCGACGTAGTACACAGTGGTGTCGATATCCTTGGTCCTCGCGACAAGTACCGAACCGACCGCATACTCGGAGACGGCTAAATAAATTGACAAGACCTCGCCGGCAACGGTTTTGATAGAATTGGAGGTTGCCCCGTATGCGTCTTTAACGCCCGAAAAGCCTCGCTCGCACTTCTCATCCCATCGGAACCTCTCGTTACCCTTCAAGCATCCGAAAAACTCTTTACACTTGTCAGAGGATCTGGATATGAATCGGTTTAGAGCCGCGACTTTGCCTGTGAGGCTCTGAACCTCCTTTGGCTTAGTCGGTGATGGCATTTCTACCAACGCTTTAATCTTCGCAGGATTGGCTTCTATTCCTCGTTGATTTACCATGAAACCGAGGAACTTTCCGGAACCCACTCCAAAGACGCATTTTAAAGGGTTTAGACGCATCTTATATCTTCGCAATATGCCGAACATGGCTTGTAGGTGCGTGACATGGTCCTTCGCATGTTGCGATTTTACGAGCATATCGTCAACATATACCTCCATTGTCTTTCCAATGAGGTCCGCGAACATCATATTTACTAGCCTTTGATAAGTCGCACCGCGTTTATTAAACCAAAGTGGCATTACCTTATAACAAAGATAGTCCTCGATCGCAATGAACGAGGTATGTTCTTGGTCCGGTTCGTACATCGGGATTTGATTATATCCCGAGTATGCATCCATGAAGCTTAAAAGTGCGTGACTGCGAAAGTGGCATCGACAAGCCGGTCAATGCTAGGAAGAGGAAAGCCGTCTTCGGGATGTGCTTTGTTCAAATCTGTAAAGTCAACGCAGTACGCCATGAGCCATCGGGCTTTGGTACCGCACTCGGATTGGCATAACCACGGGATAAAATGACTCCCGTATAAAGCCGCAGTGCAAGGAGGCTGGCCAACTTCTTCTTTCCGCCAGGTACCTCGCGGGGTCCATTTTGCGGCGCTTTTGTCTGACACCTCGCACTTCGGGGTCAATGTTCAAGCGATGACACATGACCTGTGGAGATATCCCGACCATATCTGAATGTTTCCAGGCAAAAATATCAAGATTTTGTTTTAGAAAAGTCGTTAATTGTTCTCGCAATTGTTTATTTAATCTAGAACCAATTTTCAAAACCTTGTTATTGTCTATAGGATCTATAGTACCTCGATTGTATCTTCCGCGGCTTGGGCGCGCCGTGTGATCAAGGATTCTCGGATCCAAGTCCGGTTTGTCTATATGCGTACCTCTTCGATCCGAAGGATCTCCCGGCGAGGTGGTGGTGCGTCCAAAAGGTGGATAACGTTCACCGTCCTTTTTCTCGCGAGCTTTACAACGCGTTGTAACATTCTCGAGAGTCGATTGGACTCCCCTCATCGATCCTACTCCAGAAGGAGTGGGGAACTTCATTGTTAGATGATAGATCGAAGTTACGATCTTCATCTCCTTTAAAATCGGCCGTCCAATCACGGCGTTGTATGCCGAATATTGATCAATTACTGCGAAGTCGGCCATCGACTTGGCGATTATCGGGGCGTTCCCAAAGTGATCGGGAGTTTGATCATCCCCCTTATAGCTATGACATCTCCCGTGAAGCCATAGATGCTCGATGTCATGGGCCGCAAATCTTTTTCTTGTAGCCCCATTTGTTTGAAAGCTTGGAAGTTCGCAGAATTTACCGAGCTTCCATTGTCGACCAATATGCGATGGACGTTATCTCCACCTATATTGGCAATTATCACAAGCGCGTCAGAATGCGGGTGGTGGACCCATCTCGCATCACTCTCCATGAAGACAATGTCCTCGCAGTCTCTCTTGAAGAGCTCGGCCGTTCACCAAGATTGTTCACGTTGGTAAGCGGCTTTTCCTTGGCTTCTCTGGCATACCGCTCTTGGGATTTGCGAGAGTCGCCTGCGATGTGTGGTCCTCCGATTATAGTCAAGATATTGCGAGGTGCTCTAGAGCCACTCGCATTCTGATTTTCTTCTTTGTCATCCGCTTCGGGGATGACTTTCCTCGTTTCTTCTATACTTATCGAATTTTCCCCGTCCGATTAATTCTTCAATCTCGTCCCGCAAGACCCAACATTCAAGGGTAGTGTGACCGATATCCTCGTGGTACTTACGAACTTCTTGGGGTCTCTTCGGTCGCGATTTCCCCGATGGGGGGCGGCTTCGAAGACGCCGTTCTTTTCCTCAACCGCATAGATGTGGTCTCGAGGGACGGCGAGTTCAAGATAGTTGACGAAGCGAGGTCCTCCTTTTCTTTTGGGCGAGGACTCCTTTTTAGGTGGCGACTTAGCCAACTTCGGCTCCGCGGTTTGCGTGGATCTGCGTCTTCTGGGGCTTCGGCCCCTGGAATTCTTTCCTCGCGGACCGCGGGATCGCGACCGCGGTATGGGTGATCGCCTGTTCTTGCCCTTTTCCAATTCCGCCAGGAGAGTTCTCGATTCTCTTATGAGGTTCGGCCATGGCGAAGAATTCTACCAAGGATTCTGGCCTTCGAGCCTGCAGCTCTTTCCAGAAGTCGGTTCTTGGCAGGACACCTGTTATTAACATGCACACAAGCGAAGACTCGGGAGCCTTCTCAACTTTTGTTACCTCAGCGTTAAAACGCTTGAAATAATTCTGCAAAGACTCACCAGATTCTTGCTTGATGTTTGCCAAAGTCGTATAGGCTGGCCTATACGTCATCGTGGCCTGGAAGTGTGTGAGAAATAGATCGACGAAGTTCTCCCATGTCGATATCGATGCCTCTGGCAATTGGGTGAACCAGTCATGGGCATTCTCTTCAAGCGTAGCCGCGAGAATGCGACACTTCGCGAGTTGCGCACCCGGTCCACTTCCATTATGGTGTTAAATTTCTCTAGGTAGTCTAATGGGTTAGATGTACCTTTATACTCGAGGGATCTCGGATAAACGGAATCCCTTTGGAAGTTGGGCTGTCGCACTTCGCGGTAAATGGAGAGGTGCCGTGCGCCTTGTATACGGCTTACGCCGTCGTTCGAGCATTTTCAAAGCTTGCGAAGCATACTTTGATCGATTCCTCCCGTCGGCAGAGGTGGAGTCGCTACAACGGCGGGGCTCGCAGCCCATCGCGGCAAGGTTGGAAGGGATGTTAATCCCCGTGGTCGCGATCGGCGCGATAGGCGGGTTGGCAATCGCGTTGACACCCCGATCGCCCATATGGGGGTCATGGAGTGTCTCCGTGTCGCGCGGGCCGCGGAGCGCGCCCTAAAGACAGCATTGAGATGATCACGCAGATCACCTCGGTGTACACGGTAGCGTCCTCCCTGCTGCGTTTGCACAGAGCCGGACCTCGTATATCTGCTTGGAGTGCGGTTATGCGAGGATGAAGAGGCTGATTCCGCGTCGTTATCTCGAAGATGACGACTGCGAGGATTGCGGCGCTCGGGATCCTCGTCGGTTCGCGTGCTCTGGTTAGGCACCCTTGCATATTGATCTCTCGACGTCGGGTGATTCAAATCCAAGATTTCAGGATCAGTTCTTCGCTCCCTGCGTACACGGTTAGTTTGACGTCGAGAAACTGTTACCTGAGGGTTTTCATTATGAACGGCAGGGACCCGAGGAGGGTGTCGAGCCGCGACCGTCCGTCTACCTCGGCTTGTAGTGCTCGCAGTTGATCCCGGATTGCGGCGTATTGACCGCCGTGAGCTGGACCATTCCTTCGGACACGACCGCCGGGGTGACAGGGGGAAAGTGCATGGTTGCCGGCGGTGTGGATGTGCCTCCAGCTTGAGGACCAGTTGTTTCTGGAAACAGGTTGAGTGGTCTGACGTTACTCCTTCCTACCCCGCCGTTGATGACGTCTACAGGCGGCACTCCGGTTCCAGGCAATGGTACGTTCATCGTTCCAATGTTGATGGATTCATTGTTAGCTCTGTTAGCGTGATTTCCAGCCATGTTGAGTAATGTTCTTTGAGGTAAATAAAATCTTACAATCGGATTCCCACAGACGGCGCCAAATGTTGTTACTGGAATTTCACAACACCAAGAAGTGTAATTTAGCTGGTAAAAGATAGAATTGTTTGAGAGATGATAAATGCGAGTATTCAACCTAAAACGGCGAGTACTCCGATAGGAATGCGATAACAGACAATAAAGCTGGAAAAAATACAGAAGACAATGAAATATAGTGGTTCAGTCAGATTTTGTTCTGCTTAGTCCACTGTAGCAAGGGATTCGTAGGTGCATTTTCATGGTGGATCACCCCTTTATATACAAAGCAGGTGCCCAATCGGTTACATGAGGATCACATTTATTGTTAATCCATTATTTACACATTGAATTGTCATGATTAAACTCAGACAACGTTAACATTAATAAATATATGACAGTTACTGAACTCATCAACGTATGCGTCCTTCGCATCTGCGAGTTGACCGTTCGTGTTCCGTCTGTTGAGTTCGTAGGGTCGCACGTACGTTTGGAACGTCTGCGTCCTTAGGTGATCGCTCGATACGGACGTCGCATGCTGAAGTTGGTAGCATCTGGACATGCGAACTTACACTGGTCCGTTAGGGCTATTGGGTCATTGGGACCAAAACTGCATCATAGGGTATTGGCCTCTATACTTGCCGCGGAGGTATAGAGGGAGGTACTCGCACATGTTCTGACATATGCGAGCTGGGTCTACCCTGTATGATGAGGATTACAGTTATGCGGTATGAATTAAGTCGCATCCGCGATACCTCGCTGGTTTTATCCTGGGCGAGGTCTAAACTTCGAGAAGCCTCCCCTGGACATTTCAGCCTTCACTGGAAGTCTGGATACACGTGTCCTTCAAAGAGGGGTCTGGTCTCGAGTTTCTAAGTGAGAGAAATCTCACTATAACATAGTACATTTAAGAAATAGACTATAGTACATATAATGATAGTATGTTATATAGGAAGAGATGCTTACCTGTTATTGTACACATATAGGAAATTAAGTGTCTGGATGTCATGAATACACTGAAATGTTAGACGATTGCATGAATTATTCAAAGTCTTTGTCTTCCAATATTTTAGTGTTTTGAATGTTTGTTAATTTAAGTTATTTTGTCTTGTGTAATAGGTTTATAAAATGGTATTTAAACGGAAGAGGGGAAAGCTGCAGACAAAAAGGATGCAGCAGAGATAAAGAAGAAGGATCCGAAGGAAGCTTGGCCGAAGTACTAGTGAGTTATTTGTGGCAGTTATTTTAGTGGTAATATTTTTTGGTTTTGAAAATAATATTTATAATTCCATGTGAACCTTTAATTGATGCAGCCAAGCCAATTTCTATGCTTATGCTGATGCACACAAAGAGAAACCTAAAGCAGATGTGAGTGACTTGGACTGTGTTATGGATCTTTTATTTTTTATCTTTGATTTAGCGTACTTTTGTTAATAATCGAGTCTTAATATTGCAGGTGCTTCGTAGTTTTAAGGAGCAATTCAAGCTTCTTACCGATGAAGAGATTGAGAATTGGGCTGCATACGAAGTCGAGGCTTCCCCCTCCAAGGTTGGTGGTAGAGGGAAAGGGAAGAAGGTGAAGGAGACATTATCTGCTGAGCCAGGGATTGACAACAACGAAGGTGTGGGGGACGTTCAAGTTTCTGGTCGTTGCTCATTCGAGCGTTTGGGGAGAATAGTCCCACTGCTGAACGAGGCTCAAAAAGAAATGGTGAGAAATGCCGGTTTCTCAACATTTTTAAGGGAGGATGCCCCGTACATAGACGCTAAGATAGTTAGTTGGCTGATCGATCACGTGGATCCAACCACTTCTACCGTGGAGATATTTGGAAGAACAATCCAACTATCCGCCAAGCCGTTCGAGGATGTCATGGGAATCGGGATGGCGGAGAACCCGTGGCAACCGAAAGTGAGCGTGACCTCAGTCGAGTTTGACGTCCTCTTCAAGGCCAAGGACTATAGGTATTCCCCGACTTTGCCGGAGAATGAGCTCGGGGAAACCGGCGATGGTGACTACCCGTTTCTCATTAAGTTTCTCCTTGTCCGTATTGAACCGTGTGTTCGCCGAAGAATGGTACCGAGGTCGCACTAGCTACATGCATTCTTTAGTTGACATAAGGTCAATTAAGAAGAAGAATTGGGCGGCTTGGGATATCGATATCTAATGAGCTCTCTACACCTAAGATAAGACGAAGAACACCAAAAATGTCTCCGGTTGCACGATATTTTTAAGGTGTAAGTTTTCGAATTATCGTGATGGTAGTAATTTTATTCTCTCGTGTACCGGTGTGGTAATATATGTATGCACTTTTGTTTGGTGGCGGCTTGTATATTTGACGCACGTAGATCGGATCTGCTACTCACGTGGACCGAATCCGTGGCTCCAATTGACTTTTGGACTACAAAACACCGCAAGTCGTTGTACAAGTGGATTCGAGACTGTGGTGGTCACACAAGTGGAAAGGTACATTTAGTACTTCAATTTTCTAATGCGTTAGAATTTTATTTGAGAGATATGCTAACTAGTTTTTTTGGTGTACTAAGCGGTGAAGTTGACTAACACGTATGTGTTACCGCCAAGTTTTGAATCCGTGCGGTTGGGCAACCCACAAATGACGCAATATACAAAGTTTGTGTGAGTTGAAAGATGAGGTCTTCGGCTTGATTTGAAGGTGAGCAGCGCAAAAGAGGCATTGCGAAGGTACTCTCCACTTACCTCGGGAAGGGGACTATGAAAGAAGTGTTGGAGATACCCGAGACGAGCAAAGTTCGGCGCTCGCTTTCGTTCAACGGGGAGATCGAGAAGAAAGATGACGTCCGTGTCGAGGAAAAGGATGGTGAAGCGGACGAAGGATGACGTGGTTGTCGAGGAAAAGGATGGCGAAGCGGACGAAGGATCAATTGGAAGAGGATGTCGATGATGTAGAGAGTGTCCCTTCACTTAATCTATCGAAGAGAAGGTCGTTGTTCCAACTAAGGTGGTTGTTTCGATGATTCGTTTGAGGTTATGAACTTTTGGGGAGAAGATCTCCCCGCTATTGTAAAAGAGGAAGTTGAGCAGCGGTGAAGGATGATTTTGATGATGTCATGCGTTCGAAAGATTCAAAGAATCCGGAGGGAAGGTGATTGGGTCCGTCCACCGTGAAGAAGGGTTACTCAAATCAACGGTACGAGTTGTTCCGTTACATTTTCTCTAGCGCCAATGATCCGAGGTAATCTCATGTGTCATGATTATCGTGTACGTAGTTGATATTAGTACATTCGTTTCGTTGTTGATTATTTGTTTGGTATTTCAGTGAAGTGTTAGCCCATTTTGGGAAGGTCGAGGTCGAGCGGATGTATTTCAAATGCATGAAACCGAGACCGATATATCACACGTTGTACGTAGAAGTTGGCATTTGGGTGCTTTGAAATTTTTAGTTCATTATTTTAGTTAATGCCATTTACAAATTGTATGAATGACAACATAATCGGATATTGTTTGTGTAAATGTCGGCTCATTGATTGCTTTGCTCAAATCATGAATTTTCGAGAGAAGAAGCGCAACGGCATTGGAAGTAAGAGAACTTGGTTTATGCCCACCGTAATTTCGGTATGAAATTTGATATTTAAAAGTGGACATGAATCTTTTGTATTTGTCTTGTAAACTCGTTAAATCTATGTTTTTATTTAAAATGTAATCTATTATGTGTGCTTATTGTGCAGAGCAAGTTACTTGGAAGATCGATGACTGTGGAGAGGATGGCGAAGCAGCAAGAGTGGTCCACTCTTTATTACGATGCAGATTTGAGTTTATGTCACACTGTAATTTGCATTTTCTTGAAACTTTTTTGTTGAATCAAATGTGTGTAGTTCAATTTTCCGATGACGTTGTTTGTTTTACTTTGTCGCGTATGGTGGTACCCCTACCGGATACCGAGAGTGCTCCGCACCGGTTTGCGGCGAATGTGAGCATGGTTAATACAACGGTGGAAATTAGGGACTCGTTGTCTTCGCAATGCATAAGAGGTCACGTCGGAGCACTGCGTAGAGATGGTATGCACGTGTGTACACGGTTTGCCGTTTTATTAGTGTAATTGCACTAATCTCAACCGTGATTGTTTTAATTTTTTTGCGGCTCCGGACTTTGGACCAATTGTTTGCCCTGTCAAGCCGGGAGACCCGAATTTCGGCGAGTTTGTAATTATTTCTTCAAGCAAGGACTACCCACAACAACAAAATGGCCCCGATTGTGGAATGTTTGTAATGAAGTACATGGAATCACCGTTCGAGGAAAATGAAATATTGGAAGAGGTAATGTAATGTTGATTTCTTTAGTTTAAGTTTTCATCCCGTTAACTAACTCGTTTATATTGTGAAAATTGAGTTGTCAATCTATTTTTTGATGGATTTGTTTCTATGGATTTGGTTGTCATGTGTATTACTGAATTGGTTTCCTAATGTACACTGCAGTTTGATCCTATTGAAGCGAGATCGGATTGTGTTGGGAAAATTGTCACCCACGAGAGTAACAAGGCTAAACATGCCGTGATGGAGGGAGTTAAGACAATTTGGATTGAGCAAAACCAAAGTTCTTCCATCAACATCTACAACTATAGCATTACGTAGTCCATCAAGGTCTCCTCAGACCCCGATTCGGCACGGCGAAGGCTGTGTCCGAAAACATGTGGACCGGCAAGAGCAAGTCCCCGAAAACACGTCATTCTAAAAGGCCGGCCATAAGTAACAAGTAGTATATTACAATGGTTAGAAAAGTTACTTTATTTATATATTTACTATGTTCAAGACAATGGTTACAAAAGTTAGGTTTTAGGTCGTAAATTATATTTAGTCGGTCATGTTATATACTTGCATCATACTACCGTTAGTGATTTGGAATTGCACTAATGTTGGTGATTTTATAATTTACTATAGGGTAAGACTTGTGGTAGTTTTTAGAATTTAGTGGAACTGATTATTATTATTGTATGGTCATTATTACTATTATTGTGAATATTATTTCGGTTGTTATACTTTGCCATTACTATTAGGTTTTGGATTTTTTTTACCATAACAATATGTGAAGTACATTATTACCGAAAATGAAACTAACCAATTTTACATTCCTTTTCGCACTATCTCGTTTTAGTCCAATGATGTCCATAGCCAAAATAATAATAATACTTATACTTATGTACTTTCCCATTATTATTGTGAATATTATTACCGTTGTTATATTTTGCCGTACTATTAGGTTTTGGATAGTGAAGTACATTATTTTCAAAATGAAATTGACCAATTTTACTCCAATTATGTCCAAAATAATAAAAATACCTACAATCAACAACGAAGGCATTAATTTCGGCCTTGGACATAAATTTGGATCAAAAAGAGTAAGTACAAGACAGCTTATGAGAAATAATAACTCGTCACACAATTTCGTTTGTAACAATTTTACCACTTCTAAATAATGTAATTAAAGGCTATAAAAAACTCGTTTTCCAAAAATGCAGTGTATTGAACATCAACCTTTACAACAATTATATGGATACCTCCAACATATTAAAAATTAAAAACAATGGTACCAATCTATTCAACATTAAACACATAGTTAAAGTAATTGTACGAATGAGACATAATAACTCTGAATTTCACCATTTCTAAATAATGCAATTAAAAGCTACCAAAATAAATAAAGGTTAGTGTTTTTCAAAAATGCAATGTATTGAACATCAACGTTTGAAAATGGTAGCAATCTATTAAACATTAAACTTTGAAAAAAAAGTTGAAGTATTTTTAAAATGCAAATTAGTGAAACACAACAATATTGACTAAGTTATTATGACACTTTTTGGATTATATTGTGAAAATTACCGATATTTATCTTTAAATCCTAGTATTTCACACTAGATTAATTACTGTACTACGCACATATTGACATTCACAATCAATGACGAAATAGTAATTAAGAAATTTTTAATAGAACCAACTTAAATGCCTACCTTTCCTTCGAATTACGTCCTTAAAAAACATAAAATAAACATCATACCACATACAATATCTCTAACGAAATAAAAGTTGGCAAATGATGAAGAGGCAAATAAATATAATGAAATATAATTTTTTAATAATGTTTTCATGGTGCATCTTCTCTTTCTCCAAACTCCTTACTTGGTTTCGCAAACCGAGAGTAGTGTCTCGGTGTTTTTAGGATGAGCTTGATCGATCCAACAAAAGTAATCACATCCTCGACTTTCGTTGTTCTCCTGAATTTAAAATAAGTACATCACCATATTTACAAAGCCTAGTTTAAAATATTATTAAGGCGTTCGAAGTCTTACATAGTGCGGACATCCAAAGAAGCGACGACCGGATTTGCTCTCTTGCTAGAAGTCCAAACATAAGCTAGATCACCACAAAGATGGCAATGGGGGTGTCCCCAAGTGAATTTTTCCATGAAGGGAAATCCCTCTCGAACCCGTAGGGTCCTCTCCAACACGACCACCATGTTTTTTTTTTTAACAAACCAAATTAGGGTGTTAGTGAGGCTTGAAAAGGAGTGTTTCCGTTGACCTTATGGTGGAAATAGGTTGTGAAAATAAATTTAGGGGGGAAACCGAATTTCTTTGAAAACGTTAGAAAGTATATTAAAATTGGGGAGCATATTTCGTGCTTCCTCTCAAATATTTGCTTCAAAGTCTTTGGTGCACTATACTTATATACAAAAAAGTAGTGTCAATCAATCACAAGCAGTCCAATCAAATTAAAATAATATTTTATGTTAACTCTATGAATGCTTAAAAGTACAACACATAAATATTTCTCCCCACATGAATAAACCACATATACAAATTTAGGTTTAGTTTGGTTTAATGGAATTGTATGAACTTTCTTATATTTTAATTTTATGTTATGTCCAAATTTTGTTATGGTTTGGTTCAGTTTGTACGTGTAAGAAATTAGTACAATTTGTGAGAGAAAAAGTTGTTATTAGTTTTTATTGGAATTCTAATTTCCAATAATCAGTTGACATGTGTAGGATGTATTACCTTCTTTAATAAAATAAAAAATACTTATTTAAATATACAAACCTTTGAAGTCAATATGAATGAAAATAATGTGTGTCATTTAAATATACATTTTGAATTTTGATCAAGGTTAATATCAATGAAACTTAATTTTTGTCTTATGTTAATAGAATCTCCTACAGTACATATGATGTGACATATAACTATGTAAAACTCAGCCAAGTACGTTTTTACAATAAAATAATAATTTCAACACTTAAAGTAAACAACAAATCCTTCAAAACCATAAAAAACGATTTTAAATAAATGAGGAAGACCTTTTTTGTATTTTAAAATAATAAGCATTTTAATAATATTTTCCCATCAATCCATATACGGTCAAATCAGTAGGTTGTACATGAGGAAGCAATTTGACCTAAGACTGTAAAAAACGCTGACATTCGCCTCCCGCATATCTTTTCTTCAAGAGTCTGGCGCACCGTTGTGTCAAATATTATAACACTCATTCCTCGGTCGCCTTGTCCACTCGGGAGGTTAAGGTTCGGTAGGATGACATATTTGGGTGGCCGTTTTGGAAGTAGTTCCCGCCACCCTAGTCCACCCATCCCAAACCTTCGTCAACATTTCCTGAATACACATGTACCACATACATAAAATTTTTAAGAAACAATTTGTAATAATATAATATTGAAATAAATAGACATAAAGAGTTGAGTTATTACCAAAATTTGTTATGAGATGATTTATTGAATTGCTGAAATTCCCTTGATGCACCTACAACACACGGTTGCAGTGCATACCAATCCTTCTGTTTACACATCTTCACTTTGGTGCAACAACAATACATAATTTATTTTTTTAATATATTATACACACGTCTACATATAGGGAGTGAGTTCTCTAGGATAGAAAACAATACGAAATTGTGAAGGAGTAAGGAGAGGTAGAGGGGTATATATAGTACTTGTGGATGTGATTGTTCAGTGTAGTCTTGACAAAAATTTAAAAATAATAATTAATAACATAACCCTAGGTACGGCTACAAATAACCTAAAGCTATTTACTTGACTTTTTCAATCCCTTGAAAAACGTAGTATCAACAAACCCAACCCCCTACTAACTTTTCCTTGGAAGACGTAATTGGAACCAATATGCATGCTCGGTGACAACATTGAATTGGTTCACTGTGCTAAACAAAAATTATGTATTTGAATAAGGTAAATGTTGCTCCCATTGTTATCACATGTAGCAACAAATATCCTAATATTATGTCCAAATAAACATGTGTGGCCAAATGAATAAGAAATTAAATTAGGATGTTTACTAATAATGAAAACTCAATATTTATTTAAATACGATTTTAATATTTCATTAAAATATTATTCGTTGGAGTAAATATTGCAATAATTTTTGTAAGATTACATTAACGTATCAATCGTTGGAATCAAGATTACAATAATTTTTTGAATACTATATAAATATAGATATTTAATAACAAAACTGTTTAATGTTATGAATACAATAGTAGTTTAAGACAAGAAGTGACTCTAGTAATAAAATCAGGAGAATAGTGAATCCGGTACGCTTCATGATGAACTGAGTACACACTCAGCCCAAACAACCTAAATTCATAGTGCGACTTCTCCCATACTGCATCGGTGTCACTCTGTACAACCCTAGGTCAAACTTGATTCGGTGAGTTCGTTAGAAGAGGAGTGACTCCGGTACCCAACAGCAAACTTCGCCACATACTGTGTCACCGCGCATGTAAACACCGCGAGTGACAACGTCAGTACTACGAATGGTTGACTGTCGCGTCGTACAACCCTAACTCGAACTAGATTCAGTGAGTTTTTTAGGAGGATAGTGACTCCGGTACACCAAAGCTAACTTGACTACATACTGTGTGTCACCTTAACCAAAAAACACCGAATGAAGTTCGCTTTGGGGTACCGGAATCACTACTCTCCCAACGACCTGGGGTTGTACTGAGTGACACTCAACCATTCGTACTACCCACAATGTGACTTGCGGTGTTTACGGGCCCGGTGTGGCACAATATGTGGTCCAGTTCGCTTTGGGGTACCGGAATCACTACTCTCCCAACGAACTAACCGAATCCAGTTCGACCTGGGGTTGTACTGAGTGACACTCAACCATTCGTACGACTCACAATGTGACTTGCGGTGTTTACGGGCCCGGTGACACACAATATGTACTGAAGTTCGCTTTGGGGTACCGGAATCACTACTCTCCCAACGAACTAACCGAATCCAGTTCGACCTGGGGTTGTACTGAGTGACACTCAACCATTCGTACTACCCACAATGTGACTTGCGGTGTTTACGGGCCCGGTGTGGCACAATATGTAGTCCAGTTCGCTTTGGGGTACAGGAATCACTACTCTCCCAACGAACTAACCGAATCCAGTTCGACCTGGGGTTGTACTGAGTGACACTCAACCATTCGTACGACTCACAATGTGACTTGCGGTGTTTACGGGCCGGTGACACACAATATGTACCGAAGTTCGCTTTGGGGTACGGAATCACTACTCTCCCAACGAACTAACCGAATCCGATTCGACACAGGGTTGTACTGAGTGACACTCAACCATTCGTACTACCCACAATGTGACTTGCGGTGTTTACGGGCCCGGTGACACACAATATGTACTCAAGTTCGCTTTGGGGTACCGGAATCACTACTCTCCCAACGAACTAACCGAATCCAGTTCGACCTGGGGTTGTACTGAGTGACACTCAACCATTCGTACTACCCACAATGTGACTTGCGGTGTTTACGGGCCCGTGTGGCACAATATGTACCCGTTCGCTTTGGGGTACGGAATCACTACTCTCCCAACGAACTAACCGAATCCGATTCGACACAGGGTTGTACTGAGTGACACTCAACCATTCGTACTACCCACAATGTGACTTGCGGTGTTTACGGGCCCGGTGTGGCACAATATGTAGTCCAGTTCGCTTTGGGGTACCGGAATCACTACTCTCCCAACGAACTAACCGAATCCGGTTCGACACAGGGTTGTACTGAGTGACACTCAACCATTCGTACTACCCACAATGTGACTTGCGGTGTTTACGGGCCCGGTGACACACAATATGTACTCAAGTTCGCTTTGGGGTACCGGAATCACTACTCTCCCAACGAACTAACCGAATCCGATTCGACACAGGGTTGTACCGAGTGACACTCAACCATTCGTACTACCCACAATGTGACTTGCGTGTTTACGGCCCGGTGTGGCACAATATGTGGTCCACGCTTTGGGGTACGGAATCACTACTCTCCCAACGAACTAACCGAATCCGGTTCGACACGGGGTTGTACCGAGTGACACTCAACCATTCGTACGACTCACAATGTGACTTGCGGTGTTTACGGCCCGGTGACACACAATATGTACCGAAGTTCGCTTTGGGGTACCGGAATCACTACTCTCCCAACGAACTAACCGAATCCAGTTCGACCTGGGGTTGTACTGAGTGACACTCAACCATTCGTACTACCCACAATGTGACTTGCGGTGTTTACGGGCCCGGTGTGGCACAATATGTAGTCCAGTTCGCATTGGGGTACCGGAATCACTACTCTCCCAACGAACTAACCGAATCCAGTTCGACACAGGGTTGTACCGAGTGACACTCAACCATTCGTACGACACACAATGTGACTTGCGGTGTTTACGGGCCCGGTGACACACAATATGTACTGAAGTTCGCTTTGGGGTACGGAATCACTACTCTCCCAACGAACTAACCGAATCCGGTTCGACACAGGGTTATGCGAGTGACACTCAACCATTCGTACTACCCACAATGTGACTTGCGGTGTTTACGGGCCCGGTGACACACAATATGTACTCAAGTTCGCTTTGGGGTACCGGAATCACTACTCTCCCAACGAACTAACCGAATCCCGGTTCGACACAGGGTTGTACCGAGTGACACTCAACCATTCGTACTACCCACAATGTGACTTGCGTGTTTACGGGCCGGTGTGGCACAATATGTACTCCAGTTCGCTTTGGGGTACCGGAATCACTACTCTCCCAACGAACTAACCGAATCCGATTCGACCCGGGGTTGTACCGAGTGACACTCAACCATTCGTACTACCCACAATGTGACTTGCGTGTTTACGGGCCGGTGTGGCACAATATGTAGTCCGATTCGCTTTGGGGTACGGAATCACTACTCTCCCAACGAACTAACCGAATCCGATTCGACACAGGGTTGTACCGAGTGACACTCAACCATTCGTACTACCCACAATGTGACTTGCGGTGTTTACGGGCCCGGTGACACACAATATGTACTCAAGTTCGCTTTGGGGTACGGAATCACTACTCTCCCAACGAACTAACCGAATCCGATTCGACACGGGGTTGTACTGAGTGACACTCAACCATTCGTACTACCCACAATGTGACTTGCGGTGTTTACGGGCCCGGTGTGGCACAATATGTGGTCCAGTTCGCTTTGGGGTACCGGAATCACTACTCTCCCAACGAACTAACCGAATCCGATTCGACACAGGGTTGTACCGAGTGACACTCAACCATTCGTACGACTCACAATGTGACTTGCGGTGTTTACGGGCCGGTGACACACAATATGTACCGAAGTTCGCTTTGGGGTACGGAATCACTACTCTCCCAACGAACTAACCGAATCCGATTCGACCTGGGGTTGTACTGAGTGACACTCAACCATTCGTACTACCCACAATGTGACTTGCGGTGTTTACGGGCCGGTGACACACAATATGTACTCAAGTTCGCTTTGGGGTACGGAATCACTACTCTCCCAACGAACTAACCGAATCCGATTCGACACAGGGTTGTACCGAGTGACACTCAACCATTCGTACTACCCACAATGTGACTTGCGGTGTTTACGGGCCCGGTGTGGCACAATATGTGGTCCCGATTCGCTTTGGGGTACCGAATCACTACTCTCCCAACGAACTAACCGAATCCAAGTTCGACACAGGGTTGTACCGAGTGACACTCAACCATTCGTACGACTCACAATGTGACTTGCGTGTTTACGGCCCGGTGACACACAATATGTACCGAAGTTCGCTTTGGGGTACGGAATCACTACTCTCCCAACGAACTAACCGAATCCGATTCGACACAGGGGTTGTACTGAGTGACACTCAACCATTCGTACTACCCACAATGTGACTTGCGGTGTTTACGGCCCGTGTGGCACAATATGTAGTCCGATTCGCTTTGGGGTACGGAATCACTACTCTCCCAACGAACTAACCGAATCCGATTCGACTCGGGGTTGTACTGAGTGACACTCAACCATTCGTACGACTCACAATGTGACTTGCGGTGTTTACGGGCCCGGTGACACACAATATGTACTGAAGTTCGCTTTGGGGTACCGGAATCACTACTCTCCCAACGAACTAACCGAATCCGATTCGACACGGGGTTGTACTGAGTGACACTCAACCATTCGTACTACCCACAATGTGACTTGCGGTGTTTACGGGCCCGGTGACACACAATATGTACTCAAGTTCGCTTTGGGGTACCGGAATCACTACTCTCCCAACGAACTAACCGAATCCAGTTCGACCTGGGGTTGTACTGAGTGACACTCAACCATTCGTACTACCCACAATGTGACTTGCGGTGTTTACGGGCCCGGTGTGGCACAATATGTACTCCAGTTCGCTTTGGGGTACCGGAATCACTACTCTCCCAACGAACTAACCGAATCCAGTTCGACCTGGGGTTGTACTGAGTGATACTCAACCATTCGTACTACCCACAATGTGACTTGCGGTGTTTACGGGCCCGGTGTGGCACAATATGTAGTCCAGTTCGCTTTGGGGTACCGGAATCACTACTCTCCCAACGAACTAACCGAATCCAGTTCGACCTGGGGTTGTACTGAGTGACACTCAACCATTCGTACTACCCACAATGTGACTTGCGGTGTTTACGGGCCCGGTGACACACAATATGTACTCAAGTTCGCTTTGGGGTACCGGAATCACTACTCTCCCAACGAACTAACCGAATCCAGTTCGACACAGGGGTTATCTTGAGTGACACTCAACCATTCGTACTACCCACAATGTGACTTGCGGTGTTTACGGGCCCGGTGTGGCACAATATGTGGTCCAGTTCGCTTTGGGGTACCGGAATCACTACTCTCCCAACGAACTAACCGAATCCAGTTCGACCTGGGGTTGTACTGAGTGACACTCAACCATTCGTACGACTCACAATGTGACTTGCGGTGTTTACGGGCCCGGTGACACACAATATGTACTGAAGTTCGCTTTGGGGTACCGGAATCACTACTCTCCCAACGAACTAACCGAATCCAGTTCGACCTGGGGTTGTACTGAGTGACACTCAACCATTCGTACTACCCACAATGTGACTTGCGGTGTTTACGGGCCCGGTGTGGCACAGTATGTACTCATTTAATCATGAAGCGTACCAGAGTCACTATTCTCCAGACTTTATTACTACACTCACTTGTTCTCTCAAACTACTATTGTATTCGTAACAGTATGTACTCATTTTAATATGTGAGAAACATAAAATGAAGAATAATATTAAAAGTATTTTTTTGTTACTTTTTTATATTTTTAAGCTATATTATGTTATTATATTATTTAAGATACCCTGAAGTTACTTTTTTTTTTTTTAAATGTAACTCATATAATGTTTTAAATGTAACTTATTAAAATAGTTTTATAAAAATAAGTTTATTTTTTATTTAATTTTCTAATTTCAAATATAAAAAATTTAAAAGTAGTAACTTGTTTTCATACATTAAATTTTATTTAAATTTAAATATTCTTTATTTATTAACAAAATATATAAAAAAAAAAAAAAAGACTAAAATATTTTTAAAAAAAATTTAAAAAAAAGAGAATGTTTGACAAGTTTATTATTATTATTACAAAAAATATATTTTTACTATATATGTCATGAGTCATATACAAATAATAAATAAAAAAGTAATTGGCAAAAAAAAAAAAAGAAAACGTACAAGCACTGAATTAATATATTTTAAAATTATTAAAGTGAGAATATGTGAGTAGCTCATTATTTCAGTTTTTTAATAATAATATTAATAAAAGAGAAATTTTTTCTAACCACAACAAAATCGATAATTTCGTTGGTTGGAATTACGTCTTCCAAGGAAAAGTTAATAGGGGGTTGGGTTTGTTCAAATTACGTTTTTCAAGGGATTGACAAAATCAAATTTGTCTTGGGGTTATACCACCTTTAGCCGTACCTAGGGTTATATTAATTATTATTTTGTGATATTTGACAAGACTACACTCAACAATCACATCCACAAGTACTATATATACCCCTCTACCTCTCCTTACTCCTTCACCTCTCAATTTAGTATTGTTTTCTTTCCTAGAAAACTCACTCCCTATCTGTAGACGTATGTATAGGGATAATATATATAAAAAAAAAGTAAATTATGTATTGTTGTTGCACCGAAGTGAAGATGTGTAAACAAAAGGATTGGTATGCACTACAACCGTTTGTTGTAGGTGCATCAAGGGAATTTCAGCAATTCAATCAATCATCTCATTAGAAATTTCGGTAATAACTCCACTATTTACGTCTATTTTTTTAAAAATTATATTATTACGAATTGTTTCTTAAAAATTTTATGTATGTGGTATATGTATATTCAGGAAACGTTGACGAAGGTTTCGGATGGGTGGAGTAGGGTGGCCCGAACAACTTCCAATACGGGCACCCAAATATGCCATCCATCCGAACCTAAACCTCCAATAAGGCCACCGAGGGATGAGTGTTATCTATCATATTTGACACAACGGTGCGCCATACTCTGGAACAAAATGATACGCGGGAGGCAAATGTCAGCGTTTTTACATTTTTAGGTAAAATTATTATTTTATTATAAAACCGTACTTGGGTGAGTTTTAAATATATATGTCACATCATATGTACTGTAGGAGTTTTTATTAACAAAAGACAAAAATTAATCCATTTTGTTGGGTTAATCCAAATGTTAATCCATTAGTTGGTTGTTCACTTTTATTATTTTAAAATTGTAATGTTGAATACTTTATTGTAATCAAGAAGTGAGAAATTGTAATGTGGTTACTACAAATTAATTAGCATATATAAAAGATTTCTTTATTCTAATAACGTATTTCTACGTATGTCTTTCCAACCCTAAAATCAATTTTCAACGATCACGTAAATAAATTATATGAAAATATGTTTGGAACGTATTTCAATGTACGTCGAAGCCGGATCTCCCATATCTCAATAAGTTCAAGTTTGAAAATAACGTACATCAATATACGTGCGTAGTACCTTAAATCGAAAATACAGTACGGTGCAATTATGTTTACTCAATATTTGAATTTAATGAGATAATAAGATTTTTTTTCAAATGTAAACTATAATTTCGAACATATTTATTCGTACATTACTTATTTTAATACATTTTGAACCATTTCCTATTTAGGACCACGTTTTTAAGTTGTTGGGAATTATTTAAAAATTGTCCAAATATTGTAATCTTCTTAACCAAGTATGAACTATTTCCTCTTTAATTTGTAGATACTAACTAAAAAAATCAATAGTTGTCTTATCAATATTTAATTTTCTGTGTACGTCCCACAGTGTACTCACTGACGTTAAATGGAGTATTTCCTACACTTTAAATAACGTACGTCAGCGATTTCACAGTGTAACATCAAATCAAACTGAATACATTCTGACATGCAGATCTCATGGGATTCCCTGATTTGAGTTAATTAATATACTATTTCAAAACACGAAACCTACCAGTAATTACTTAAGGAGATTTAATATTTGTTGGGCTCTAATATACTAATATGACATTTTTCTTATTAAAATTTGGACAAATCAATTAGGTCAGATTTAATAAATTATGATAGTAGTACCAACAACGATTATGATGTCAAATTTTAATAAATTATTCACGACTGAAATGAGTAGATGTCACATCACCTTTTTAAATTTCACCATTTAAACCATGTACTTATTATTACCATAACATTTAAATATTTAGGTGACAAAGTATTCATTAAATAATTACTCCTTCTGTGGGATCCGACCAAAATATTAAAAAAAAAAGTCATACATGTCACGTGAATTCTTCGAGTATTGTGCCAAATATTATAAAAAAAAACTTGTTTTTATTATTTATTATAATTGTAGGGAATGTTCTATTCTATGTACCTTATATTTTGATCTCTATAAATAGACAAACATCCTACATATAGTTACTTTATTTCTAATAAAATAATTAGGATTAATACAATTAAGAGCACCATGATTTGATATCAATATATTATAACATTTTATGTTAATACATATAATACAATTTCATTTTTTTTTCTTTTTCTGAAAATTAATTTTATAATTCTAAATTTTAATGCATATGGTGCATGGGACCTCACATTTGATCTTTATGTTCAATTAATATTGATTTTTTTTTATATATATAATATTTTATTTAGAAACATTTTGTGTTCTTATTTAAATTTAGGCTAGTAAATTTAAATTAATACAACATTTAACAAAAAAGAAGGCAAATACTCATTTTGACAAATTATTTAGATGGTGTTTTGGCACTATAATTAAAAAATAAATTTTATTCTTAACAACTGAATTTTTTTTTAATAATGCCTACAATTATAAGTGTTTGACAATATTTTGCAGAAGATTTTTTTTTTTAAAAAAAAAAAATAAAAAAAATATAAAATTTTGAGAACACCAAAAAGTTATTTGTCGGAGTTTAATTTCATCAATTTTTTTTTTCCAAATTACTTTATCTCATTATTATTGAAAAAACTTTTAAAATGCATTTCTTTTTTATGAATATATTTATTAATTTTTTTATTGAAGTTTATTTTCTAAGAAAAAAAGAAAGAATAAATAAATAATTTCTGTTTTTACAAAATTACATCAAACAAATATTTTTTAATTTTTGAAAACTTCAAAGTATGTTTTATATTATCATTATTTTAAACAATTTTAAAAAAAATAAAAACAAAACCACAAAAATTCAGAGTGACTCCTCTTATTATTTAAGATTTGAAAACAATTTTATGTTTTTATAAACTCAAAAGGTGGGTCTACATACAAATTCTTGATTTAGTTAAATATTTTCAAAAACAAAATCTGGGTATTATTTTGAATTTTAGATTGAAAAATAAAAACACTATTTTTCATGTTTCAAACCGTGTACTTATTACTTAAAGATGGTGATGTGACATTTTTATACGGCTGTAATAAATCAATTCACATCATTCATTATGTCTTCCATCTGTACTAATACTTAAAAGCATTTTATTTTTACTTTAATTTCCGGAAATTATTATTTAAATCATAAAACCGTACGTAATTTTGTTTTTAATATAAACATGTCACATCACTTAGTACTTTCCCGATATTGCTTAGATTTTGTTTGTGGGATTTGATTCACCTTCTCCTTCTATTAAAATTGGTTAACTAATAAATGGGTAAATATTACCATTGTCAAAATTTATTAACTATGAAATGGTTAAATTCGGAAAAAGAAAACCAATATTATTACATCAACCCAATCACGTGTACATCAACCCACCAACCCACTATATAAGTAAAGGTTATGTCTATTTACTAAGCATTTTTATCAAACCCCGTTTTACTGTTACCTACATCAAATGGACCCTTACCAAAACTTCAACCCTTTTGAAACAAGTCCTCAAAAATCCCCACCGCATCCTTTTTCTTCCACAAGACACGTAGGTACACCGTCACGGAGTCCAAGACTCCGTTCGCCGTCCATGTCGGGATGTCCTAACCGTGCAAGGCTCGAGTCCGTTCTCCACGAACACGAAAAATTATAAAGAAGGCTCATTTACGAGCCACGGAGGCCAAGCAAGAGTCATACAAACTCGCGAACATCCGTACCATTCAGCCCACGCCATGCAAGAAGCCAACGAGTTCAAGAGAAAAATTAGAGGGTATCATGGATGACATTCTCGACTACACCGAGGTGTCCATTCCCCACTACCTACTTCATGTGAAACAAGAATCACCAAGCACTACTCCAAGAGAACGCCCTTCACGACCAAAGTCCCCGTTCGTAGACAATAGCCCTCCGTCTCAAAGGAAGTTCCCTCAAGTTATAGAACTTGATTGAACATCCGTTCGGTTTCGGTCGTGGTATTTTTCATATATATATACCGTACTTTTGTTACAACTCATCTCATATGGTCGTTGAATCAACTTTTTGTTAGGCCATTTAATGAGATTTAAGCACTTCTATTATATATCTAATTGTTTGTAACTTTACTATATTATTTTAAGTTTTTTTGCTTTACGTTTGCGGTTGTGATTTCACAATGATTCACTTCACTTTTACTTCCACAATTAATTAATGAGGAAAGTGACATTAATACTCCAAAATAAACCAAAGTACATATTTCATAACAAATGCCGATCGTACAACATTATAGCTTAAAATATAAAATAACATAACTTGGACACTAACACAAGTGCATCATTTATCGTTTTGGGAGAAGTATCCACTCCTCCTTTGTCTCCAACTTCTATATCATCTCCATTTCGGTCCTCACCTTTCTCGCCGAATCTTTCACATTGTCTGTTCGGGTGATTTAATTGCACCGTAACATTCACCCTCATCAAACGGTGAGCAAACAGAATTAAGGATAGCCTCTTCATCATTATCATCATCGAATCCCACATGCGGGGAAACTCATTAACACAAAGAAAGTTCTCTAACTTTCTCGCCGGTGAAGCATTCTCCCGTCTCTCCATGTAGACATAAAGCGAGAAAAAGCTTCTATGAAAGATTCATAACGAATTATTTTTATGGACGCATCAGAAGTAGTGTTTTTGCTTACAGCATCTTCGTACGTACTATAGATACCTTCATTTGGTCCATTGAAAATAACCCAAAGTGTGGACCCTCGAACTCATACTTGATATATTGTAATGCTAATAACTAAGTTACAAATTAATTTCTCTATAAACTTGATGCTGGATTGGAAAACGTCTCAAGTGTCTTATATAAGTCGTGGACAGTAACCCTATAGTACGTTTTTTAGTTAGCTGTACTCCATTGGGATGTACTCCATTGGGCAAATGTGATGTGTCAAAAGAGGTGCTTAAATCTCTGAATTACACAATTAAATACACGTGTAGGCGTACGTAGTATGGTCAAATGTCAACATTATTCATCAATGCCGTTTTTCCAAAAAACCTAATGTCCTACGCATCGTTCTAACGTACGACGATGGTTTAACTTATAAGAAGATGTAGGTGAAGGGCCCATTAATATCACCAACATAAATAAATCCCCAACATATATAAATCAGTAAAACTACCCATTCTACTAAAATAAGACATCACTTTAATACACGTGTACACGCATGGGGTTTTCATAATAGTACTGCGTTATCTTTGTAAAGTACAGGAATGGTTGAATTCATTAAAAGATGTTGGTATAGGCCCATTAATATAAGCCCAATGGATTTAAATGTGAACAACTAACCATTTATTAAAATTTTCTTCTTTTCTTAACATATTTTTTTCCAAAAACAATAAAAGTACAATGTTTTATTTCGGACGTACGAATATGGTTCAACTCATTGAAAAACTTAGGTGAAGGCCCATTAACATAACCCCAATCTATTTAAATCCCACCACCAAACCTTTCAACTCAATAACATCAACCCTTCAAATTTTTCGTCAAATAACCTTATTTCACAATTACATGTGGAATGAAATTAAAACAATTTGTACTATTATACTGTTATGACGTACGAGAGGAGTTGAGTTCAGATTGTAATATTGAAGAGGCCCATTAATATCAGCCCAACAGCTTTAAATGTGATCACCAACTCCACACAACCTTATTATCTCAGCCTTCTATACTCACAAAATCTAATTTCAATCCCCCAAAGCACCCTCTACACCTTACTCCTCATCTACAATTCTTACAAATCAATAACAAGCCAACATGAATGACGAACACACTTATGAATGGGAAACCATCACAGCAGCTAAACATCATAAAACCAAAGTGAATGAGATTGAGATACGGGACGTGCTAGGCAAGAGTCTCGACAACCGGAAAAATGGGAAGCATTCTACGAAATGTATGCAAAACGGATGGGTTTCGGCACAAGGAAAGACGATGTACGACGTTCTCATGGGGTCATTGTAATGCGGAGGTGGGTTTGTTGTTCAGAGGGTTCGAAAAAAATCGCATCACCGGACACACCAAGAAAAAAAAAGACCTCATGATGTCACTAGAACCGGATGTCAGGCAGCATTGCGTATTTTACTCACACAACCGTCTAACACTTGGAAATGCAAAGAGTTCAGCACAATGCACAATCACGAGTTGGCTTCATCAAGTGAGGTACAATTTTGAGATCATATAGAGTTGTCTCCAATGGGTTGCTTGCCCAAGTCGGGTCGATGAACTCCGTAGGAATTAAAACTCGCCAACATAATGTCTCATGTTGCTTTGCAAAGTGGAGGTTACGAGAAAATGCCATGTCAACTTCGAGATGTGTACAACGGGGTTGCTGGTGCGAAGCGAGAAGAGAAGATAGAGACGGACTCAGAAGGGGCTCGGGATTTCTTGATTGTCTCGCGAGAGAAGGATCCTAATTTCTTCGTTGTCTATCGTGTTGACGACGAGAATCGCTTGGCTAACTTATTCGGGCGAGATGGAAACTCACGCGTGGACTATGTAGCTTTTGGGGATGTACTAGGATTTGACACAACCTACATGACTAATGAGTACAATAAGCCCCTCACTGTTCTCATTGGCGTCAACCACCATTTCAACACATGCATCTTCGGATTTGCTCTCCTCCTCCACGAGAAGCTTCCATCATATTCTTGGCTACTTCAAAAATTTCTAGAATGCCATGGAGATAAGAAGCCAAGTGTTGTAGTTACTGACCAAGATGCGGCCATGAAACGAAGCTATCGTTGAACACATGCCCGATGTTACGCACCGTCTCTCGCGCTTGGCATCTCAATACAAATGCTTCGAAAAAGGTTAAAGATCCGATCTTCTTAAAAACATTTAAGGATCTCATGTACAACTACTACGAGGAGGACGAATTTGAAGCAAGATGGTTAGACGTCATCCAAACCCAACAACTAACGTATAATGAATGGTGTCAAACAACATTCGAGTCAAGACAACAATGGGCGTAAACCTATTTAAGGGGTTCATTCGTTGCAGGAATGAGAACCACACAACGTTGCGAATCCATCAACTCCGCTCTAAAAAAATTTTTAGAGAAGAATTATTGCTTGCGTGAATTTGTAACAACCATAGATATGACAGTCTCAAAGCTCGTACACAACGAGACCGCAAATGACTTCAAAAGTAGATGCACTCGACCTCACCCACCTAATCCTACATGCTTGACCACTTACTACAACCAATGTGCCGAATTCTACACAAGAACTATGTACCACAAGGTTGCTCGGCGGCTTGATTTAGAGAATAACTATTTTGTCCTAACTCAAGAGCAAGAAGGAGAGTGGCGGATATTCACCATTGGAAAGTTCCAGCATCCGGACGTCCAATACCGAGTTCATTACTGTGAAGGCCGACGAGCACTGCACTGTAGTTGCTTGCTCTATGAAAGTCAAGGGTACCCTTGTAGACATTTATGGGCTACAATGAAAAGATTAAACATGAGAAGAATACCTAATTCTCTCCTCATGAAGCGATGGAGCAAATCCGCAAAGATAAATCTCCACCTACATTTTAACCCGCCAGCACAACCACAACAGCACATTTACGAGATGGCTAGGTTTGGATCTCTCAGTTCACTGACTTATAACTTCACTTTCTATGCAGCGAAATCAGAGGACTCGTACAACCGTGCAAAGGAAGAGCTTGAACGGCTAACTCTAATGTTCAAGGAAGAATTTGACTTGAATTCCAATCCTAAGGAGAGACGCCACAACTGGAAGATATCGTAGCAACCCCAACATTATTAAAGACCCCGAAGTTGTGAGAACAAAGTGTACGGGAAATACAAGGGAAGGACCAAACTAGGGAGCGAGATCCCAAGAAACTCAAGACATTGTCGCATTTGTCGCTCATCGTACCATGATTATCGACGGTGCCCAAATCGTCAACATAACACCGGATCTCGTGGGCAACAACCTCCAAACAATCAACCAAAGATCCGACTCATTCAATGACCACTCCAACGCGTATTTCCCGGAACCGCCTTCCTCCACACAAGAGTCTTACTATGGTCATTCTTATAACTAGCTACTTTTAGCCATTGTTGTTTTAACGTTTATGACTCTACTTATTGCTTCAAAAATTCTACATTTATATACTTCTTGTTATGTTTGCTGTGTTTAAGGTAATTCTCTCATCTTCACCAAACCTCAAAATTATTATTGACGAACAACTAAATTATGCCTAGGAAAAAAAACTGAATCTTATAAGGTGAAAAAATATATTTTTCTGGTAATTTTTAATATACGAAATATTTACAATTACAAAATTACACCAACTAAAAACTCAATGTATAACAACAAATAATTTCATCACTAAAAAACAAAATTTCTAAACAATATACTACGAAACGTAAATGAACGTACTCGGTACGTGAAATTTTGTACTCGGTACGTGATATTATGTACACTAATTTTACTAAACATCACGCAGAAATAAGTAATGTACACGGTACTCTATATAATGTACTTAATTACCATCCCATATATACATATGATCTTATGAATGAAGGAAAATACCAAAATAGCCTTAATCCGACAACATGGACCCACTGCCTAAAGTATTTTCGTACCATCAACCGGCCAGAACAAGAAGACCGATGTACCTTTTTGTACTCTAACTAACACAAACAGTACCATTTTGTACTTTTTCCGTACCTAATTATTTTATAATTAAAAAAATAAACTCCCAACCGGTAACCACACCTACAACAACCGGTTACCACTTACATTTCAAAAATTAAAAAACATTTAAAAGTACGGTGGGGCCCCCCTGCCGTACAACGGATTCCAATCCGTATTTTGCATATATGGGCACAAAATCGGCTGCCCCACTATATTATGTTGGGAGTGCTTTTAAGTTAAAAGGTTGAGAAATCTGTATTGACAGATAAAAATTTCATAAATGGATTTGTGGTTCATGGATGGTGCTTTTAGTCCTGTTTATATAGTTTTGGAAAAGTGGACTGTTACATGCTCCTCTACTCTACTTGGTTTGGTTCCCTCTCAAATTTGTGATGTTCTGTAAGTATGTGACTATTGACTGGCTTGGGTTGTTATTTCTGATCATTTGGGTGCCCATGACATGACATGAGCCTAGCTCTTTGGTTAATTTATTTATATGAATAATGTATATAATTGATAATAATATATTTTCTTCTAAAATTTTGGACTTTTGCTTAACTTGAAGAAGTTAAAGTTTGCTGATGAAAATAGTTTGAAGAGTTTTTATGATAATTTTACAAATTTAATGAACCATGGTAAGATTTCAAATCTTAACAATGATGGCCTATATGAAAATGCTACAACATAATTTGCCAAAAGAAAAAAAAAGAAACTATTGATGTGTTGAATTATTTAAGAGAAGTTGGTGGTAGTTACCTGAATATTTGGATTGCTTATAAGATTATGCTAACGATTCTAGTGATTGTTGTCTACACCTAAAGAAACTTTTTAAAATTGAGGTCGATCAAATTTTATTTTCAGTTGACAATATTTTAAAAAAGATTGAGTGATTTAGTTATGTTATTTATTGAGAAAAATATAAATGTAAAACTTGATAATACAAGTTTAATCAGTACTTTTGCATCACAAAAGGGCAAAGTGAGTCATGTTTACATAATATAAATAAAAAGTTTGTTTTTCTCATTTGTATTCTACTTTATTTTGTGAAGAATTATTATTATTTATTTTAAAGATAATTATATTGTATGTCTACTTGACTTTACCTATTTTAATTTTTAATTTTATTTTTATGTTCTTTAAGATATACTCATTTTTATAGATGATTTTTTTATTATACCCTTTAGGTTATTGTAAATTATGTGCTAAACTTGGAGGGTGAGAGTATATTAGACAATTCATTCACAAAAGTAGGTACATTTTATGAAATATAATATAAAAATATTTTTGATTAATGGATACAAAAAATAGATATTTTTCAAATTATCTCATTATTTTAAAGGTGGTGTATTTTTATTTCACCTTAGACTCTAAATTGCTTAGATTCAGCCCAAAAAGTAATGAAATAAGAAAAGTTGTTTAGTTCGTTGTTAGAAAGAATATTGAAATCAAAATTATTTTATTAAGTTTTGTGTGAAAATATAATAAAATAAGTGGTGTATTGATAAAATTATTCTTATTTTAATTTGGTAAAGTAAATGTATGTGTATTAAAGTTTTTTATTTAATTATTTTAAATTAATTGATTATTTCTTTATAGAAATTAGTAATATAATGGTCATTACATAGCTTTATAGATATAAAGAGTATTATACTATCCATTGTAAAAAAGATTACAATGAGTAATAATATGTACACATAAATTTAACACAAACTTATGTGATAAGTTATTTAAATAATTGAGACTTATCTCAAACAAAAATAATTTAGTTAAAATTACCTATAACATAAGTGTGTATAAATTTGTGTGTTCACGTATAATTACTTAAAAATCAATACAGGTTTTAAACTTTTAAGTGGGTAATAAAAATGCTCTATTTGAAAATAACTCAACACACTCACACCTCTTCATTCAAAATCTCCAATCACTCTGCATACCAGTTAAGTCTAATTTCGTGTGAGGCCACCATTAGCTTCTTCTTCTTTAATAGTTTTTTTTTTTTTTTTGGCAAGACTTTAATGGTTTTATGTGTGTATATATTAATGGGGTTTTCATTAGAATTGGCAACATAGGTCACTTGGGTTGAAGCTTTTTTCCAATCCCATTGTCTGTAAGTATTTCGATTTTCAGAAAGAAAAAACTAATGGGGTCGAAGCGTGAGAAAGAAGAAGATGAAAAAGGTATACCTTGTGATTTTCTTATGGAGATTCTTTCAAGACTAGATGCTAAATCTCTTAAGTTATGCGAGTGTGTCTCTAAATCTTGGCTCTCTCTGCTACGGGCTCCTTATTTTATCGATCTTCACTTCCACCATCATCCACCTCTACCTCGCCTAGTTTTCCTCCATGACAAGACTAAAAGGTTCGTTCACTCTTTATCCATTTGTGATTCTGAAACTTTTGCTGAGATTTCTTCACACAAATTTCCCTTTATTGAAAAGGGTACAACAAAGCTAACACTTATGGGCAGTGATAATGGTGTTTTAGGCTTTTCTCAAGGTGATAGGATTTATTTATGGAATCCCACCATTAACGAGTTTAAACAACTGCCCCCTTCTACTCCTTGTGTGTGTGATTATACTGTAGTTGGACTCGGCTATGATCACTTGACCACTGATTTCAAAGTGGTCCAGTTCACATCTATAGATGAGGATGGTAATGAAGCTGGCTTTAGTAGCGTGTTTAAAGAGGGTAACCCTGTTTGGATTTATAGTTTGAGAAGCAATTCATGGAAAAAAATGGCAATGCCTAACTTATTGTCAGATTTTGAAATACCTACTTCTGATCTAACTATTACTCGTGTTGTGGGTTGCTCTGTTGTTGTTATGGCCTGCATTAATTGGATAGTGTGTTTTGGAAATAGAACTGATCATCTCCAATCATCTTTAGGGATATTTTCTTTCGATTTAAGTACGGAGAAAATTAAGCTTATAAAGCATCCTCAAATCGAAGAAGGGTATCATTTTAGGAAGCTAACTAAGTTTTCTGGGTGTCTTTGTTTTTTCACTTCTGGTTTATACCAAGAATCAGTTCACATTTGGGTTATGAAAAAATATGGTGACTCGGATTCTTGGTTCAAATATCGGTCAATTAATTTATGCAGTCTTCTTCCATATTCTAGCTGCATTCCAAAAGATTTTTTGAACAATAAGAATCTTTTAATTTCTTGCACTGACTCTAATTATTGGTATTCTTATGATACAAAGAATAAGAGGCTAGAAAATATGGGTAAAAGAATTGGTGTGTTGGAGTCTACTACATATGTTGGAAGTACTTTTAAGTTAAATGGTTAATAATGTCTTTAAAATGTAGATACTGCTTTACTTGAGAGTTTGTGTAAATATATGTTTGGAAACTTGAGAGTTGTTTCATGCTGCTTTACTTGTGATGTTGGCTGCAAATTCTTCAGTAAAGCTACAAATCTATATGACTATTGACTGGTTTATAATTGATGCTGATGCATCTTTGGACACGAGCCTAACTCTTTGGTTAAGTTCTTAATGCAGTTAGCACCTTGGGTACTTAAAATGGTGATCCCTCAAAAGTGTAGTTCTTGTTGTTTAAGACTGGTGAATGAGTTTGTGTTTATTAGTTTTCCTGGTTTGTGAGGATGTTGTTTTTTGTGTTTCGAAACTCCTTGTATGTTGTTGGTTATGTTTGTTTCCTGAGATTTTAGTTGTACAATTATATTTATATATCTAAACTCTTTCCTTATCCCTAGAAAATGTTTGACTTGGATAGATTAATTTTCTAGCTTGGTTGAAGTTAATTATCTTTTGATAAGATTAATTTTTAGTTTAGCTAAGGCCTCACTTTGTTTTTCTCTTCAAAATTTGGGTTTTTCATCATACATGTGTTGAAACGTAATCTTGATAGGGTCAGAAAAATGTTCCACCTAACAATGTGCGGTCATAATAGTAATTTTAGTGGCATATTATAAAAGTATAATCCTAATATAATTTTAATTTAACTGTAATTTTATTATATCTTTTATTTTTTTAAAAAAAAAAATAGTATGGGAGCTATAAAAGTATATATATCTATTCTATATATGAGAAACTAGTAAACAGACCGCCTTTTGCTTGCGGCAATTAAATTATTATATAAATAGGTATTAAATAATTTTAAATTATATATATTTATTAAATAAAAATAATAAATTTATATAGAAAACTTTATAAAATTCTAAAAAAAAAAATATCATACAATTTCTTTTATAAATAGAAAAACACATTTTTTTTTTAAATGTATATTATAGTGAAAAAAAAAAAAAACTGAACAATAAATTTATAGAAAACTCATCATATAATTTTAAAATAATTATCATCACTATATCTCATTTTTAGTTACTATTGCATTTAAAGTTGATGTCATCACCGTATCTCACCTAATATTGTTCAAAATAGGTAAATACTTACTTTTATTATGTAAAGAGAAAGGGGGTGATAAAAAATAATCAAGTTTGGGATTTTGATATTTTTTAGTATATTAGCTAATAATTTTTTTTGATAAATTATATTAGTTAATATTAACAGAATATCTGAAAAAATTGTATATATGTAGATAATTTTTTTAATACATATATATATTTATTTATTAGTTATTATATATGGTTGTATAGCTTTATTTGTTATTCTTTTTAATTGATTAGTGATCTTCTGTTTAAGAAGAATAGATATTTAGAAATCTTATTTTTTTAATTTTTTAATTATTGATTAATTATTATAAATATTTTTGTTTAATAGAGATATATGCAGTTAAATTAGATATAATAATACTAAGAGAAACGTGTACATATTTATATGTATTGTGTTTTTTTTTTTTGTAAAAAAAATAATTAGTTTATATTAGATATTTTTATGGAAATTTATTAAAATAATAGTAAAATACTAATTTGTAGATTTATACTTTAATAAAATATTAAAAATGAGAGAATTAAAGGGAGAAGAGAAAAATAGGTTTGGAAAGATTTTAGAGTGACATATCACCGTTTCATACTTTTTCTTTATAGATATATATAGATATATAGATTGTTAAATCTAAATATAATTATAATGTTTATAATGTTTATTTTTTATTAAAAATTATTTTCAAATTTTGATATCTAAAATTAGTTAAATTTTAAATATTATTTTAAATTAAATTTGAATATTTTGATAGTTTAACCAGATGAGCATTTTCATTAATTGCGAAGATAAATTTGGCGAATAATCATTTTTTTAATTACTATTACAAA
Organism: Cannabis sativa; assembly: GCF_029168945.1. Lineage (NCBI taxonomy): Eukaryota > Viridiplantae > Streptophyta > Magnoliopsida > Rosales > Cannabaceae > Cannabis > Cannabis sativa. Next base: position 43,971,081 of record NC_083603.1, on the reverse strand, counting down.
ATAGTAATTTTTGTTTTTATTTAAATTATTATTATGCTTTCAAATTTCAATGATTATCACTACATTGAATATTATTAATTTTAAAATTGTGATATTAAAAAAAACTAAAAACTAAAATAAAATTAACATACGTGACTTGACACGTAACATCTATCTAGTATATAATACTGTATTTTTAATGGGTATTATCCATAAATAGATGGGTACTACTAGAAAAAGTTTTTTTCGGTAAAAAAGATAAAAATGTATTGAATTTAACTTAAATATTTTGTATATAAACATGTTTTTGATAAAGTGTAAAAAAAAAAAAAATTAATATTTTTTTAATTAAGTAATTAAATTAAGTATATATATTAAAAATTTTATTTTATTATTCGTTTTTGAATTAAAATTTAATAATTTCATATTTTTAAAATTAATATTTATAAATAAATTTATTTAATAACCAGTAATACTTATTAAAAAAATATTTCATGTATATATAAAGTTAAAAATGATTAAAGTAATGTAAAATAAAATAAATGAAAAATATTATTATTATAAATGATTAAAGTTAAAAAAGAATAGCGATGAGCGTGTTAATTATTATAAATGAAAAATGATTACATGTAATTTTTTCTTTTTTGTTCTTTAAAAATATTGTAAACATTTTTTGTATTATTTTTTTAAAATAATAACAAAAGATATGTTTTAAATATGTGTAGGGTTTAAATTTAAATCCTAATATTTAAAAAAAGAACACTAATAATCAATTAAAATACATGTATTGTTCTATAATTTTTTAATTTTTTTAGCAGATCGATATGGATTCGATGCTTTGCACGAGTTTTTCACCTAGTTATTAATAAAAAAAATAGAGGAATTTTATTTATACTTTGAAAATTTATAAATATACTTAATTTTAATAAATTTTATTTTACGTAATATATATTTTTAATTATATTAGTTTTTTTCAATTTTTTTCTTTTAATTCATATTCTTAAAAAATATACTTATCAAACAAAAATAAATTATATTTCAAACATTATAACAAAAAGAAATTAAAATAAAAAATAATGTGAAATTTTATTAGAAAAAAATAATAAAATATATATGATTTAAAAAAGGGGAATTACTCCATATACTGTTTTTTTAATTTTTTTTTTTTTTCAAATTTACAGTTTGGGTTTCTAAAATAGTTGCAGTGCTAGTTACAATTGGAGTTTCTATACGATTTTTTGTTGCAATTTAAGTTGCAGCGCTAATTGCAACAGGAGTTTCTATGTAAAATTTCGTAAAAGTACAAAAAAAAAATATTTTGAAATGTAAAAGTAAAAAAATCCCTTTAAAAAAATTATGAAAATATAATTAAAATAATATTGAAATTAACACAAAATAATATGAGAAACATTTTGAAAAATATATTAAGAGCAATTTTTAAAAGTTATATTATATTTTTTTTTACAATAAAACTTGTTATCATAAATTGAAAGTGTGTAATTTACAATAATAGAATAAATAAGTGGAGGGATACTTTCCAAGAGCAAGTTTCATCCACTCCTAATACAAATTTAGCAACTCGTGAGCAACCATATTAGCTGGATATTTGACATGAGAAATTTTTACATCAAGAAATAAAGAAAGAAGACAAGAAATATCAACAATTTTGTTAAACGTTCTGTAAACAAAGCTGCACATTGTCTTGCTCGTAGCTCTTGTTTGTATCCAGATCGTATTTTTAGTGAGGATGATGTTCCTCCTGATTTTCTTTCTATTGTAGTGGTTGAATCTTCTTATTAATAAAGTTACCATTTTCCTTCAAAAAAAAAAATAAATAAATAAGAAAGAAGACAAGAAATATCAACAATTTTTAAAAATTATATTAAACTTTTTTTTTTTTTTTTAAATAGTAGGGGTATTTATCATTTAATAGGGTACAAATATTTCTCTATATTTAATATTGACAAAGGCACGATGATAATATAGCAAGGAGTATTTTGAAACATCAATATTTTAAGTTTAATTTTTTGTTGTAAATAAATACCTAAATTTAGTGTCATTATTTACCGTATTGTTGGAGACGCATGGGGATTATTCTGTCAAAAGTGCTTATCGCGCCTTACAAGTTAGCAATGGTAGGTGGAATACTGAAGACAATTCGGGTTTTTGGAGGATGTTTTGGAACTTGAAATTGCCCCCTAAGGTGAAGAATTTTCTTTGGCGGGGTCTTACCAATTGTCTTCCTACTCTTGTGTCTCTGCGGTCTAAAAGGGTCCACTTGAGCGGATTGTGTAATCGGGAGGATGAGACAATTTTTCATATAATGGTTAGTTGCGCTTTTACTAAGAGTTTTCTGGCCAGGGGGCTGGGAGGGACAGTTGGAGGGAGTGAAGCTGTAGTGTTTAGCAGCTGGTTTGATAGTGTTTGTAAGGTGCAGCCTAATGATCGTCTTGAGAGGTTTGCTATGCTTCTTTGGGGAGTTCGGTGAGCTCGTAATGACTTGGTTTGGGGTGGATTGCTCGGGATCATAATGGTTTATTCATTAATGCGCTGGCAGTTAAAACTTATGGTCAACCCGACCCGTTTTTTGCTGAAGCTATGGCATTGAAGGAGGCGCTCAGTTGGGTGAAGGGAAGGTGGGTTGAGGGGGGTGTGCCTGCTGGTGTGGTTATGGAGTCGGACTCGCTGCTGCTGGTGCAAGTCGTGCAACAGAAGAAGCGTTTGTTGTCTCCGGTGGGGCTTTTAATTTCAAATTTTGTTGCTCTTATGCAATCTTCTCTTTTATTTCCTATTTCAATTAATTTTATTAAACGGTCCGGAAATCAAACGGTTAACTTTTTAGCTCGTTCTTCTGGTTCTATTCCTGACTCTGTTTCCCGCGGGGGTGTTGTCCCTGCTGGTTTGGAAGCTATCTTAGTAGCTGATTTACTTTAATAAAGTTTAATTTTTTGGTTAAAAAAAAACTAATTTTTTTTAGAAAAAAAAATTAATAAGCTAAGTACCTATATAATATAAGTATTATTATCGCTAAAAATTAAATTTAAATATTTATTTATTGTGTTAAATGTTACACATATAAAAAGTGGATGAAAACCTTTAGGAAAATTTTACTCTCTGAATCAAATTAACAGAAAATAAATAATAATGGCGTCAAAGCGTGAGAAAGAAGAAAGGGTTTTCAGTAATATTCCTTGTGATATTCTTGTGGAGATTCTTTCAAGACTCGATGACAAATCTCTCAAACGGTGTGAGTGCGTCTCTAAAACTTGGCTCTCTCTTCTACGGACTCCTTATTTTATCGATCTTCACTTCCACCATCATCCACCTCTACCTCGCCTAGCTTTCCTCCAGGACAACATTGTAAGTTCTCCATCTTTATCCATTTGTGATCCTCACACTTTTAATGAAATTTCTTCACACAAATTACCCTTTCTTGAAGAGGGTCCAACAAATATGTCAATTATGGGCAGTGATAATGGCGTATTAGGGTTTTCTCGCTGTACAGGTGGCGAGATTTATTTATGGAACCCCACCATTAACGAGTTTAAATAATTGCCCTCTTCTACTCTTAAGGTACGTGATTATACTACTACTGTAGTTGGACTTGGCTATAATCACTTGACCACTGATTTAAAAGTGGTACAGTGCACATCTTTAACTGAGGTTGGTTATGATGATCGCTCTAGTAATGTGTTTAAAGAGGGTAATCAAGTTTGGATTTATAGTTTGAGAAGCGATTCGTGGAGGAAAATAGTAATGCCTAACATATTTTCAGAGTTTGTAATACCTACTTCTGATATAGAAGCTCTTATTTGTGCTGTGGATTGCTCTGTTGTTCTCAATGAGTGCATTAATTGGATGGTATGCTTTGCAAATAGAACTAAAACTTTCCAGTTATGTATAGGGATAGTTGTTTTGATATAAGTAAGGAGAAATTTAAGCTTATATATGCTCCTCAAACTAGACAAGGATGTTATTTTAGGTAGGGGTGTGCATAAATTGATCCAATCCAATGACAACCGACCGATCCAATTACAACCGACTGCCAAACATTGGATATTCAATTGTGATCGGATCGGATTGGATGTTATTTTTGAATATCCAATTAGATCGGATCGGATGTTGGATGGAGTGTCTAAAAATCCAATACATCCAACATCCAATTAAACTAATTAGTATTTTCATTTAGTTTAGATGAGTAATTAGAATTATATGTTAGAAATAATTGGGGTCACAATTGTATATATAAAATGTGTGTTGGGTCATCAAATAAATAAGTCAAATTTATGTGGTCTATTTTGGAATAAAGTTTATGACTTAAGGGCATGATTGTCATGATTTTAATATGTGGATACCAATTAGACAATTTCTATATTGATGAGTGGCCAAATAGAAATAGTCAAAAATATTGCCAACAGGTTTGTCTGTTGGTAATATAACGGGTAATGGTCCCCATTTGCATGGTATCTTTTCACTCTTGTATCCCCATCACCAAGAGAAAAACTACAGAGAAAGGTTTTGATGCAAATTGGAAGATCATACCAATAAAGATCATTTAAAGGTTGATTCTATGGACTCCGGTACGCTTCCGCTATTCCTTAATCTTATTGTTTGATTCTCATGAATTAATTAGGGCTATATACAGATTTACAGTATTCTAACATGTGGTATCAAGAGCATCTCTAAATTAATTCTTGAGAATTTATGGTGATATTGATCTTCCATTATTATTTTTTTTTTTTGTATTTGATGAGTACATGTTTTATTAGTTATAATTGTTTATATATATGTGCGATTGATCGATATGTGATTCTGCATCTTTTCAATCGTTTATGCTATCGCATATATATTTATAGCAGTCGCATATGTATATTTAAATATACTGCTTTTGTTTTCAATCGTTTAAGGATATTTAATGGCATGGGCGGTACAATTAACTATTTGACTAGTGGTCATAGGCATAGAGGAATTCAAGTTTGAATCCTTCTCTCTCAATGTCAGGAAAATTAAATTTATCATTTCACACTATAAAAGGGCATCCACTTTTATTAGAATTTAAAAGTGCATATTAATCATATGACATCAAAAGAAAATCTATAAGGTCCAAAAGAAAAAATAATAATAAAAGCATCACATTATTTTTAGCCAAGTAAAACAAATATAATGTAAATGAATTAATAAATTTTTTAGTCTTTTCTTCCAATGATCTAAAAGGTAATTAAAATAGAATTACAATGACATAATATTAAAAAATCACATATTGCTAATACGTAGAAAGATAATAGAATAAATAAGATGAATGAGTTACTCTTCCATTACCAATTAATTTTGAGATGGAACGTCATTCACCTTAATCACAAATTCAAACACTTAATAGTACTACAAACACAATATACATTACTACTTACTGATTTAAGATGAATGAATTGACCCTCTACTGCAATATACATGAAAAATTAATTATTAATAAATTTCGCATATATATTTTACAATTGCAACACAACTAAAACTTGTAACATGAAATTCAAAAATAAATAAATAAAACTCATCCAGCACTCTCAAAACATAACATGAAACTTATCTCAGAATTAATTTTGATCTTTGAACATAAGTTTCACAATAATCTCCATAATTTTTTTTTTTGGAAGAATCTCCATAAATTTTGAATCACTTGTTTGAATGAAATTCTATGTGTTGGTTCTAATTTATATTCAATGTGCTCATCAACACACACACATATATATATATATATATATATACATATATATATTTATTATTTTCCCATTCTCCACTTCACTATGAGATTCACAATGACAATAACAAAATTAATTATATGTGTTCCAGATAAATATGATCGTTACATAATATACATGCCTTAGTTCATTGTAGTTTAATAAACTATTGAAACTTTTGTTTTTTTAAAAAAAAAAACAAAAGAAAATCCATAAATAATATAATAAAGACGTTTAAAAAAGTAATTTCACTCTATTTTTTGTTTCATACATGTACTTATACATAATATTAATAAATAATATATACTAAGCATAAGCATGCATTATATGAGATAAAATAATAAATAATATATACTAAAGAACTCAAGAATTTAAGAACACTCCCACCAATTCAAAGAGCTAGTCAATATTCTTGCTTCAATTTTAAAATTGTAAATTCAACAATTTTGTTTACTATTATTATTATTATAAAATTTTAAAATTATACGAACGTTCAAAAATATTCTCAATAATTATATATCTTTATATATATATAAACATTCTCAATAATGAGTCAAAAACACTTTTAGCTCATTTACATAAATATTAGAACAAAGCATAGAAAAAAAAAATTATGTACCTTTGCAATATGATCACAAACTTTATCCAAAACTAAGAAGGATGGTACAACATTTAGTTTTGGAAATTAACATCTTCACCTTGAAAGAGAGCCTCCATTGTGTTTGTACAATTTTATTAAGATATATGTAGAAAGAATGATTGATATTATAATTATAAAATTATTAACTCTAACTTCTAAATTGCACACAATTAATACGTACATATAATAAATTTATAGAGAGGGGAGAGGAAAGGTTACATAAATATTAGGAAGAGTCACATATACATCCTAAACTACCAGCAGTTACAAAATAATTTATTTATTTATTAGTTGGTTTCAATAACCTACAATAATAGGTTTAAATGATACTAATTGTAAGAGAAAAAAATGTATTTATATATATGTTATTACTCTTATATCCGTTATTTAACATTAATATAAAATAAATATATATAGATTATTGCTAGTTCTTTTCTATAACCTACACTTATATATATGTTTAAATGATACTATTGTAAGAGAATAAATATATTATATATGTTATTACACTTATCAGTTTTTTATATTAATAAATATAGATCCATTAACTTACAATTATAAGTTTAAATGATATTAATGTAAGAATAGAAATGTTTTTATATATGTTATTACTCTCGTCACTTTTTTATATTAATTAATACATATAAATTGATTGATATTAAATAGAAAGAAATTAACAAAAGTCTAAAAAAATTAGAAAAAATGAGAGAGCAAGAAAATTATAAGAAATCTTATAGAGACCGCCACGTCATCAAGCCTAACAACAGGATTATATAGATATATAGATTATAGTCAGTGTAATTCATATATATATATATATGCATATTACATGGGCTTGTCAGTGTTCCATCTTTTCCAGAATATTGATATATGATATCAGTATATAACTATTTTCTCAAGTATATATATACAGTTTTTTGGTGATATGTATATTAATAATAATTACTTTTGGTTTGAAGTCAAACAAGAAATTTAGTACTTTAGTTAATATATTCATGTGATTCAGTCGTTGGGTTTAAATTATTATTTTGGTTGGCAGTATATATATATAAATTGTTGTAATTCAATGTCATTTATATATATTGTTTGTCCTTCTGTTCTGTTGTTGGAGAATGCGATTAGCATTCTGATTTCTTTATTATTATCATTATTATTATTATTATTATTATTATTATTATTATTATTATTATTATTATTTTAAAATATATAATAATTTTAATAATAATAATAATAATTCAGTAACAATTTAATTTAAATTTTGGTTTAAAAATTTATTAAGGATATATAATATTTTAGTTAAATTAATTGAAACAAAATATCACCAAAGTGATCTCTTTTGTGTAGATTAATTTAATAAAAATATTATGATAATTGTGTGTATGTGATTCATAAATTTATTAACTAACCCAAAGGTGAGTTAATATTTAGTTGAATTGCATGCATGTTTGTGGTGATAAATGTGTGACAATTATAAAGTATTTTGTGTGAATAATATGTTAGTCCAAAGATTGCATATTATTTGACATAATTTATTGTCAATGTTTGATCACTACAACAAGAGTACCGCTTACAATTAATATTACTGTCCAAAGACTTAATATTAATGTTGTGTTTGGTATCTTGAGATGGGATTAACCAATATTTGAATTTATTATTTTATTCGGATTCTTATATGAGCATGTTATTTATGTAATTGTATTGTTCTTTTCAGCTGTTGCTAGTGTATCTACTAACCTTAATTCGGTACCGGTCCTTAATGGTAATAACTTTAAGGACTGGAAGGAGAACATTTTTATTGTTCTTGGCTGCATGGATCTTGACCTTGCATTAAGGATGGATCATCCTGCTTCTCTTACGGATACCAGTACCTCCGAGCAAAGGAGGATTTATGAGAAGTGGGACCGTTCAAACCGCATGAGTCTTATGATCATTAAGCGCGGCATACCTGAGGCTTTTAGGGGTGCGGTGTCCGAGGAGGTCACCGATGCCACAACTTTCCTTGCTGAAATTGAGAAGCGCTTTGCAAAAAGCGATAAGACGGAAACAAGTACTCTTTTAAAGAAACTTATTTCCATGAAGTTTAAGGGCAAGGAAAACATAAGGGAGTACATTATGGAAATGTCTCACCTTGCTTCAAAGTTTAAGGCACTAAAGCTTGAGCTTTCGGATGACTTGCTTGTGCATTTAGTGCTTATCTCTCTTCCTCCACAATTCAGTCAATTCAAGGTCAGTTACAACTGTCAAAGGGAGAAATGGACTCTTAATGAGCTCATTTCATTTTGTGTTCAAGAGGAAGAAAGATTGAAGCAAGAGAAGACTGAAAGTGCTCATTTGGCAAGCACCTCTAAAGATAAGGGCAAGAAAAGAAAGAATGAGGCTGCTAAGGATAAAGGTCCTGCACATAAGAAACAAACTCAAACCAACAGTGACGATGGTTGTTTCTTTTGCAACATGAAAGGACACATGAAGAAGGAATGTGCTAAGTATATTGCATGGCGAGCAAAGAAAGGTACATTTCTTACTTTGGTACGTTTCCGAGGTAAATTTAGCTTCAGTACCAAGAAACACTTGGTGGTTAGATTCCGGTGCTACTACTAACATCAGTGTTTCTATGCAGGGTTGCCTGAGTTACCGAAAGCCAAATGATGCTGAAAGATGCATTTATGTGGGAAATGGCAAGTCGGTAAATGTGGAAGCAATAGGGCATTTTAGGTTGTTGTTAAGTACTGGTTACTATTTGGACTTAATAGATACTTTTGTTGTACCGTCTTTTAGACGGAATTTGGTTTCTGTTTCTTGTTTGGACAAATTGGGTTATTGTTGTTCATTTGGAAACAATTGCTTTAGTTTATCTATTAATTTAAATACTGTTGGAACTGGTTCACTTATGGTTTATGACAACTTATATTTGCTTGACACTGTTGCTTCTTATAATGAAACCTTGAATGTGGAATCACGTGGTACTAAGCGTAAAATGGATAATGAAAAATCAAGTTCCTTATGGCACAAACGGTTAGGTCACATCTCTAGAAATAGAGTTGAGCGACTTGTGTCTGATGGAATTTTAGATTCATTTGATTTTTCAGACTTTGATGTTTGTATTGAATGCATCAAAGGCAAACAGACCAAAACAAAGAAATTAGGTGCGAAAAGAGCTATAGATGTCTTAGAGTTGATACATACAGATATTTGTGGGCCATTTCCTACACCTTCTTGGAATGATCAACGATATTTTGTATCATTCATAGATGATTACTCAAGATATGCGTACCTATTTCTACTTCATGAAAAGTCCCAAGTGTTGGACGTGTTCAAATCTTTTAAGGCTGAAGTTGAGAATCAACTTAGCAAAAGAATAAAGCAAGTTAGGTCTGACCGTGGTGGTGAGTACTATGGCAGATATGACGGATCAGGTGAACAACGTCCAGGACCTTTTGCCAGATATCTAGAGGAGTGTGGAATTGTCCCACAGTACACTATGCCAGGATCTCCTAGCATGAATGGTGTTGCTGAAAGACGAAACTGTACTCTTAAAGATATGGTAAGGAGTATGATCAGTCATTCAACCTTACCAGAATCACTCTGGGGAGAGGCACTTAAGACAGCAGCCTACATTTTGAATAGGGTACCAACTAAAGCAGCTGCAAAAACACCTTATGAGCTTTGGACAGGGCGAAAGCCTAGTCTTAAGCACTTTCATGTTTGGGGATGTCCAAGTCGAGGCCAGGCCTTATAGGCCAAATGAAAAGAAGCTGGAACCTAAAACTGTGAGCAGCTACTTTATTGGATATTCTGAACGATCTAGGGGTTTCAAGTTTTATGATCCCAAAGTAAAGAATATATTTGAAACGGGAACTGCAAAGTTTTTTGAGGATATTGAGTTTGGGGGGAGAAATACGGGTAAAGACTTTATTTTTTAGGAGGATTTAGAATCAACCACTTCTCTTGAAGATGAGTTGATTCCTATTCCAATAGTTGCTTTTGACAATATTCAGGATTCCATTCCTAATATTGATCAAGTTTTAGATCAAGAGCAACCAAACATGGTCAATCAAACCCCAGAGGTACAAACTCAACCACCTCAAGAACAAGTGCCTTTGCGACGATCCACTAGAGAAAGAAGAAATGCTATTAATCCAGATGAATACATAGTGTATCTTCAAGAACATGAGGATGGCATTGGAATGATGGAAGATGATCCAATCAATTTTCATCAGGCCATGAAAAGTTCTAACTCTCAAAAGTGGAATGATGCCATGAATGAAGAGAATAAGTCTATGCAAGACAATAAAGTTTGGGAAGTTGTCCCATTACCAGAAGGTGTAAAACCAATTGGTTGTAAATGAATATTTAAAACCAAGAGGGATGAAAATGGTAATGTGGTGAGGTTTAAGGCACGTCTTGTAGCAAAAGGCTATACTCAGAAAGAAGGCATTGATTATAAAGAGACTTTCTCTCCAGTTTCATCGAAAGACTCTTTCAGGATAATAATGGCACTTGTTGCTCACTTTGATCTTGAGTTACATCAGATGGATGTTAAAACAGCGTTTCTCAATGGCGACATTGATGAGACAATTTATATGGAGCAACCAGAAAACTTTGTGGTCGGTGACCCAAAGAATATGGTTTGCAAATTAAAGAAATCCATCTATGGACTCAAGCAAGCTTCCCGTCAATGGTACCACAAATTTCATCAAGTGGTTCTCTTATTTGGTTTTGAGATGAATGCTGTTGATGATTGTGTGTATCATAAGTTTAGTGGGAGTAAGTGTATATTTCTGGTTCTATATGTCGATGACATATTGCTTGCCACTAATGATATAGGCTTATTGCACGAAACCAAGAGATTTCTATCCAAGCATTTTGAGATGAAAGATCTTGGTGACGCCTCCTTTGTGTTAGGAATTCAAATACATCGAGACCGTTCTCGGGGTATTCTTGGATTATCACAAAAGAGCTATATCGATAAAGTACTCAAACGGTTTGGCATGCAAGATTGTAGACCAGGTGATACCCCTGTCGTTAAAGGAGACAAATTTTGTCTTAAACAATGCCCTAAAGGAAGCCTTGAAATTCAAGAAATGCAAAAGATTCCCTACGCTTCGGCTGTTGGGAGTCTTATGTATGCTCAAGTTTGTACGCGTCCGAATATAGCGTACATTGTTGGAGTGTTAGGCAGATACTAAAGCAATCCAGGAATTGATCACTGGAAAGCAGCCAAAAAGGTTATGAGATATTTGAAGAGAACAAGAGAGTACATGCTCACATATAGGAGGTCAGATCACTTTGAGATCATTGGATACTTTGACTCTGACTTTGCGGGATGCCAAGATAGTAGGAGATCTACTTCGGGCTACATATATCTGTTAGGTGGTGGAGCTATATCATGGAGGAGTGCAAAACAAACACTCATAGCTTCATCCACCATGGCAGCAGAATTTGTTGCATGTTATGAGGCATCCAACCATGGTATATGGCTGAGAAACTTTGTCACTGGGCTGCGTATTGTGGATGGAATTGAAAGACCACTTAAGTTGTATTGTGACAATAAGTCAGTTGTATTGTATTCCAACAACAATAGGAGCTCGACGAAGTCAAAACACATTGACATCAAGTTCCTTGTTGTAAAAGAAAGGGTACAAAGTGGACAGATTTGTATAGAACACTTAGGTACAAACTCCATGATTGCAGACCCCCTTACTAAGGGTTTGCCACCCAAGGTCTTTCATGAGCACACTGCTCGTATGGGTGTTTTAGATTATGAGGATATCTAGATTCAGTGGGAGTTTGTCTTTAGTGTGTTTTATTTGTTTTATGAAACATGTGTATTTGGATATTTTTCTGATCAGAAATTATGTTATTCAGTTTATTTCACTTTGTACATTTAAGCTAAAGTTTTGATCTCCATAAAGTAAAGTAGGACAAATTAAAAATTGACATGAATAGATCACCATGCATGTAATTTTCATACCACATTATCATAATTGATCTATGTCATTTGGCTATGTTGATGTATGTGACCATTGATGGGTTTAGTTGTGATTGATACAACGAAAATCGCTTTGATCCTATGTTGATATAGTTAATGGACGAGATTGCACATGCCTATGGTTATGATGACAAAGTTATGAGCTCAATAAGGTTAACACATTTATATGTATACATATGTGACCCAGTGGGAGATTGTTAGAAATAATTGGGGTCACAATTGTATATATAAAATGTGTGTTGGGTCATCAAATAAATAAGTCAAATTTATGTGGTCTATTTTGGAATAAAGTTTATGACTTAAGGGCATGATTGTCATGATTTTAATATGTGGATACCAATTAGACAATTTCTATATTGATGAGGGGCCAAATAGAAATAGTCAAAAATATTGCCAACAGGTTTGTCTGTTGGTAATATAACGGGTAATGGTCCCCATTTGCATGGTATCTTTTCACTCTTGTATCCCCATTACCAAGAGAAAAACTACAGAGAAAGATTTTGATGCAAATTGGAAGATCATACCAATAAAGATCATTTAAAGGTCGATTCTATGGACTCCGGTACGCTTCCGCTATTCCTTAATCTTATTGTTTGATTCTCATGAATTAATTAGGGCTATATACAGATTTACAGTATTCTAACATTATAATGTTATACGTAAAATATATATGTATACATAAGAATTAACATTAAAATTTTACTCTATTTTTCTTGGATTGAATGGATCCAGTCTAATCCAATACATATTGGACCTAAAATATTGGATGGATCCAATCCGATCCAAAAATACTAGTCTAAAATATTGAATAAATTCAAATTGAACCAATAAATATATATGAAATACATCCAATGGATAGAACCGATCCAATCCAACATCCAATGGATGTTGGATCGATTGGATGACTGAAATCAATTGGATCGGATCGGATGGTAAAATCTAACATCCAATATATAATTGGATCGGATCTGGATGGGCCTAAAAACAATGAATGTGATCCAATAAACACCCCTAATTTTAGGAAGCTGACTAAGTTTTCTGGGTGTCTTTGTTTGCTCACTGATAATACATATGAAGATTCAATTGAAATTTGGGTTATGAAGAATTATGATGACTCGGATTCTTGGTTCAAATATGTGTCTCTCAATTTGGATGTTCTTCTTCCAAATAGGTTTGAGTTATCTGGTTCTAGCTTATTTTTTCCATCATATTTTTTTAGCAATGTGAATTTTTTAATTTTTTGTGATCATTCTGATGATTTGTATTTGTATGATGCCAAAAATAAGAGGCTTGAAAATATGGCTGAAAGAATTGGTTTGTTGGACTCTATAACATATGTTGGGAGTACTTTTAATTTAAATGGTTGAGAATTCTGTATTGACAGAATTTTTTTTCATAAATGGATCTGTGGTTCATGAATGGTGCATCTCTCCTTAGTCCTGTTTATATATAGTTTTGGAAAGTGGAGTGTTACATGCTCCTCTACTTGGTTTGGTTCCCTCTCAAATTGTGATGTTAATTGGCTGCAAATTCTGCAATGAGCTAAGTATGTGACTATTGACTGGTTTGAGCTGTTATTTCTGATCATTTGGGGTGCCCCACTTCATGTAATGAGCCTAACTCTTTGGTGTTGCGAAGTGCCTTCGGCTGGACTTTGAATGGGCTTGATTCTCTCACTGTTGTTGGGTGACTAAAGCTATCCCTCAAAAGTGTACTTTCTATTTTCTTTTTTTTTTTAAAAGTTTTAGTTGTTAGGATATTTTGCTAAATCAAAATATCAATTTAATGTAATATGTCGTGGTAAATCAAAATCATATTTATGTACTTGGTGGATATTTATATTTTATATAGCTATGCCTCTCTATGTTGCTATTATTAGCCTGTTAATCAATTATCATCAAAGAAATGATAAAAACAAAAGCATATAAAACAAGAGAAAATGCAACATTGGTTTTCACTGCAAGCATTAGAATTTATGTAACAACAAAGACAAGAACAAGTAGGTAAATAAGAGCAATGTTTTGAACAAAAGCTTTTATGTATACTACTAAATAAATAGCTAATCGCACAAATATATTCCAATCTTGTTATTGTAATCTATTATGGTGGTGTTTGGTGGGAAGGAATGAAAATATAAGAGGGAATAGGAATAAGAATGGAACAAAATAAAATTTAAAATGCATAAAAAAAGTTATAAAAAAATTATTAAATTTTTTCTAATTATTTATTGGAATTGTCTTTCTATTTCAAAATAAAATAGTTATTCTACCAGAATAATAGAAAGGTTATTCTAATAGAATGACATTCCAATACTTTAATATGCAAGCAAATAAAATAATAGAATGAAGATAGTTTATTTTCTATTTCATTACATTTCATTATCTCCAAGCAAACGTGACTTGTAAGTTTTAAGCATCTATTTCAACTCCCAATGGCCTTGGTAAACGGTGCGAGTATTTCTCTAAATTGTACGGACCACATATTTCATCAATCACCATCTCGAGCATCTACTACCTAGGGTCTTTGTACTAAGGGGAAGTGTTTGGGATGAAAATAGAATAGTATATATAAGAGGCTTAGGTGACATTGGTTAGAGGTAATGAAATAGAATAGAATGGAAAAAAAAAAAATCATTCTATCATTTTGTTTGGTTGCAAATTAAAGTATTGAAATGTTATTCCAATAATGGAATGACTTTTCTACTATTTTGGTGGAATGAATGACTATTTCATTTTGAAATGGAAAAAAAGACTATTCCAATGCATGACAAGAAAAAATTGAATAATTTTTTTATGTATTTCATATTATATTTCATTTCTATTTTTATTTCTTATGTTTTTATTCTTTCCAACCAAACGCCAGCTAAGAATGGAATTAAATTTAAAATACAAAAAAAAAAAAAAAAAAGTGGATCAAAAAATTATTAAATTTTTTCTCATGTTGCATTGAAATGATATTTACTTCTATTTCAAAATAGAATAGTCATTTCACTAAATAGTAGAAAGACCATTCTATTAGAATGATATTATAATATTTTAAAATACAACCAAACAAAAAAATAAAATGAAAATTATTTTCTTCTCATTCTATTTCATTTTGTTATCTCCAACCAAAACTTACTTAAAAGAGTCTAAAGTGAACTTCCCCTTTCTCCTCTTATGGGACAAATTTATCCTATACTTGGACTAATTAAGCCATGACCCTTGGACCACTAATTTCAAAGTGGTACAAGTCACATCTCTAAATGAGAATGATCTTTGAAAATAGCTTTCATACAATGTTTAAAGAGGGTAACCCAAGTTTGGATTTGAGAAGTAATTTATGGAAAACATTGGCTATTAACATATTTTCGGAAGTTGAATCTTTCTACTAATATATAACTATTAATACAAAACGTAGGCTGCTTAATTGTTGTTAATGAGTTTATTCATTGGATGAATTATTATTAATAATTTACAGGTATAATTGTTTTTGATATAAGGAAAGAAGTGGCCTAGAATTGTAAAAGATCTCATTTTATTAGGAATACAATTAAGTTTTCTAATTTCTGGTGTCTTGGCTTTTTCTCTTTTAATGTATTCCAAATAGGTTATGAAAAAATATGATAATTCTCAACTTCCTTTAATTGTATCATCGATAAACTACTCCTATCAAACAAGATGGTACCACCTACAGCAACTTAATCGGGCCATGAAAAATTCTTTTTGAGAAGGGTTGTGGTGGGTTTCGATCCTTAACCCAAAAAAGGAAAGATGTTAGCAAAAATAATTCTCCGATTGTTTTTTTTTTGAAACTTACAAAAATACTGGAATTTGGGTTAACTTTTACAAAAATACTGTCATACGGAATTTTTTTCAAAAATACTGTGTTTTTATAAAACACCAGTAAAACACAAAACAGTATAACTCAAAACAACAGTAGAACACTAGTAAAACACCAGTAGAACACCAGTGAAAATTTAACACAGTATACTGCAGTATGAAACTTCTAAAAAAACACAGTAAAAAAGTAAAAAATACCGCCTGACAGTATTTTTGTAAAAAAATGACAAAAGTTAGTATACCATGTAAATTTCTCTTTTTTTTTAGAATGGTGTCAAACTCATGTACAGTTTTTATTTTTTGAAAACAAAAAATATTGTTTTTGTTATGATGTTAAATACCTTTTTCGTTTTATAAAATTATTTTTTGTAAACAATGTCAATTACCTTTTTTTTTCTAAAGCAAACAATGTCAAGCACTTTATTTGTGTTTAAAAAATAGTTTTTAACCTTCAACAACAACAAATATTTTTTTAGCTATGGAGCGATATGATTATTTCCTAAGAGCATTATTATAATGTACTAATGATATTTAATACCATAATAAGATAATATTTTGTAATTAGTTAGCTATATTTTTTAAAAATTATTATTTTAAATTATGTGAGACTTAATTAGGGATGCATATTTCTTCCATGGGATGGGTCCCGCGGGGACTCGCCCTTAATGGGGCAAAAAATTTCCGTCTAAATAGAGAACAAAAATAGGGATTATTTTTTTATCCCAAAATATTAACTGGGGTGGAGTCGGGGATCACGCTCCCCCTCCCAACGAGAACCCTTTTAGTATTTTATTTTATTATTTTAATGATATTTTATAATTTGTAATTTATGTTTGTATTTTTTTTTTAGTATATTAGTATTATTTTTATAACTTTTAAGTTGTGTTTAAGATAATAATTAGTTTATTGAATAATAATTAATGTATAATATTTTAATTTTTATGTATTTAAATTTTGTTATAATTTTTTTTAATAGGGAATTCCTCGCATTGTCCTCACCCCATCTTCATTCTCATTAGGGGATTTCCCGCCCCATCCTCAATAGGGAATAAGCCGTTAATCCTTAACAAGAATAGTATGGGAAGAACACTACCTACCAATTTTCTGTTCTGTGTACATCCCTAGACTTAATACTTAATTGCCTACACTCAAAAAAAAAAAATAGTTAATTGTCTCATTGGTTTTTTTTTTTAGCATTTCTCATTTTTTTTAATTTAGTCGAGCTATATTTCATAGTTTGAAATGAGCAGGGTGGGCTCTGGACATTAGTTGGGCCGCTTATATTATTAGGGCCTCCACTCCAATTGAAAAGTCCTAGTTTTCTTATTATTATTTATTTTACACAAAAAGACTCCTAGAAGGCTAGAATGCACATTTTTCTCATGGGATGGGCCTGCAGAGACCCACCTCTAATGAGTAAGAATTCTCCGTCTAAATAGAAACAGAGTAGGGATAGAAATTAATTTTTGTTCCCGAATATATTAAATGGGGTGGAACGGGAATTACACTCCCCGCCCCAACAGGACCCGCTTAGTATTTTATTTTATATTTCTAGTAATATTTGATAATTTATAATTTATGTTTATATTTTTTTAGTATATTAGTATCTTTTGTTATGAATTTTAAGTTGTGTTTTAAATAATAATTAATTTATTGAATAATAATTAATATATAATATTTTAATTTTTATGTATAATATTTTTATATATTAAAAAATTTATTATAAACTTTATTTTTACTATTAGGGGATTCTTCCTTCCGTCCTCGTTCCGTCCCCACTCTCATTAAAGTATTTTCTGGCTTATCTTTGATGAAAAATAAGCGGAGATAGTGATAAAATTTTTAGGGTGTGTTTTGGAAGTAACTGTGTAATTACTAGGTAGGGTAATTACTAGGGTAGTAATTACACAGTTTATAGTAATTACACTATGGGTGCGTTTGGAAAGCCACAATGCAATTGGATTTGTGTGGAATTGGAGGTAATTACACAATTTGTCATGTTTGTCTGACCATGTAATTGCACTGTAACTGTGTAATTGGAAGTAATTGAGGGGTTCCGATTACACTCTCCAATTCTCATGGCCCCCCATGAGAATTGAATGTAATTACACTGTGTAATTACTAAAAACTTTCTATATTAAACATTAGCTACTAAAAAAATATTATTTTCTCATGTAATTACTAGCTATTTTGCCAAACAAGATATTAGGAATTCATATGTAATTACCATCTCATATCCAAACATACATTGCATTTTAAAATATAGTGTAATTACTACACTGTGTAATTACCACCCTAGTAATTACCCTACCTAGTAATTACACAGTTACTTCCAAACGCACCCTATATTTTAAAATGCAAGGTGTGTTTGGATATGAGGTGGTAATTACATATGAATTCCTAATATCTTGTTTGACAAAATAGTTAGTAATTATATGGGAAAATAATATTTTTTAATAGCTAATGTTTAATATGGAAAGTTTTTAGTAATTACAATTACATTCAATTCTCATGGCCTGGGGGCCATGAGAATTGGAGAGTGTAATTAGAACCCCTCAATTACTTTCAATTACACAGTTACAATGTTATTACATAGTCAGACAAATATGCTAAATTGTGTAATTACCTCTAATTACACATAAATCCAATTATATTGTGGCTTTACAAATGCACTATTAACGCAAATAGGGACAGAAGCACCCTCCACTAATTTTCCGTCGTGTGCATTAGTCCTACTCTTAAAAAAAATTGATTTATTTATAAATTTTATTAAATACTAGAATACTAGGCTCCTAAAATTTCAGGTCGGCCCTGAATGAGTCATGATCCACGAACAAATTAATTAAACTTTATAAAGTTATAAGAAATGATTGAAGATGAAAGTGTGGCTCATAAAATGTATTACTTTGTCTTTTTTCAAAAAAAAAAAAAGAAGAACCTTTTGTCTTGAACCAAGTGAACCTTAAGCAAGATTAATAAATTAATGAACTACTTATAGCCATCTAACCCAATACACAAATTTTGTATTAAACCAACACAAAAAAAGTATAAATTTATAATTTGAGACCATATATTTTTAAAATCCAATCACAACACTAAAATATAAAATAAAAAGTATACTCTAACAAAATAGAATATTCTATTTATTCTTTTAATAAATTATAACAATTATTTAATTATAGATATTATTACTAGTTAATCACTAATTTGTAAAATATATATATATATAAATTTGTTTTTATCATGTATAGATTTAATATAATATAGTTAAATACACTATTACTTGTTAGGTTGAAATGAAAATTTAGAAAACTTGAACACAAGTTTGGCCATTTCAGAAATCACACACAATTTGTAAAATTGAAGCAACCAATATCAGTATTCTCATTATAAAAAAATGGAATTTTCTGACTTGGGATAAATTTATTTTCCTCGATTTACATAATTAACGCCTATTTAACTATTGTAAAACAAGTGAAATGGCTGTCAATTTAAAACAGTCAAGTATACCTATATCTCGACTATTTAGAATCGTCGGCAATAACTAGCATTGCAAACAATTTATACTTTATATCAATATTCTTATAATGTAATTAACTTAATATTCATGATAATATTTTATTTAGATTTTCTCTTGGGATGACCTCTAAATTAATTAAACAAAATAGATTGTAAAAGTGAAGGGAATAAATAATATTAAACAAGATGTAGTATTGGAAACACCCACGTTTGATTTACTTTCAGCTTTATATATGATCGGCCGCCACCTACCTATTATCCTAATGTTTGGGAACCCGGTAGAAAGAAAGTGAAAGCACTAGACATTTTTAATTTTATTTCCTTTATTTTTATGTATATATTATTATGGGTGCAATCTTAATAATAATATATTGATTAATAAAGATTGGCAAAAAAATAAAATAAAAAATTTGAGTTTAATTGTATTTTATATATAAATATATTTTTGATATAGTGTAAAAAAATATTTTTTTAATTTTTTTAATTAAGTAATTAAATTAAATATAGAAATTACAATTTCTCTATTATCCGTCATTAAATCATAATTTACTAGTTTAATATTTTTAAAATTGGTACTGATAGTTAAATTTGTTTAATAACTATTAATGGGTAATACTTATTGAAAAGTGTTCTATATAAATATTTGTTAGAAGAAGACTTCATTTAACAAACTAAACTCGAAACAAAACAAGCATAAAAATTGTTAACAACAGTGGGTGTTAACTCCTTAAAGGAAGGAGAACTTGAAAAATTAGAAAGTTTTGCCCAATCAGCTAAAATATTGGCAGCACTGTAATCCTTCCTAAGAATCCAACAAAAGTGATAATCAACTTTGATCGAATAAAGAAAACAAAATAAAAGGGCAAATACTAGTTACTTCCCACCCTAGGCTTCGACGAAGCTTAGACGCCTCACAAAGAACCTTGCAATCCGATAAAAAACTACTTGAAACCACCCAGCTTGTTGAGCACACTGAACAACCAAAAGATCCACTCTGACTTCTACTTCCAAAGCTGAAGAAGCAGGGAAAATATCAGTATGAAGACCCTTAACTCCATTTGCCCCGACCGCTACTACACCAACAACACCAATGCCCTATTTAAAAGAGCATCAAAGAACACATTTGTCACAACATGATCCAAAATATTAGGCAATTCTGAAGGAGAAGGGGTTTTAGGCGAGTAGGCATCAACAAATCTAGAGGCAAGAGCCTTCACTTCTCTAAAATACTGGTTAATAATTTGACTCACATAGGCGGCGTGTGAGTGATACCATTATAAAACTTACAGTTTCTAGACTACCAAAGCGATCTGCAAACGGTAACTCCAAAAATAGTATACTCATTCCAAGAGAAATGTTAAAAGATATAGCAGTGTGTAGTAATCGTATCATATTGCTATTAGTGTAATTTATTATCGGATTCCATATATTTTTATTAACTACTTTTAACGTGCTAGAGTATGGTATTGTGCACCTTAAAATCCTTAATAGCAATGCTCAAATATTTCTTAAGTGAGAACATTATTTTTACTCACTCTTTTGATTTTAAATCAAATTTATAATAAGATTAGTTGTATTTACTTATTCTCTTTTGTGTATTTTAAATTTTAATTATAAAGACCCACGTGTCTTGTTAAAGACAATCCATTTTATAATGTGACAAGCATTTTTTTTTATTTGGGTCTTCCAAATTTGAGTGGAAGTCCTTTTCAAAAAAAAAAAATATATATATATTTGAGTGGAAGTAAATTAACCATTTGTTAAATACTTTTTTAACAAAAAATAAATAAAAAAATAAATATCAGATATTATATAACAAAATAATAATAAAAAAGGCTAATTAAGATTTTTGCTCGTGAACTTTTACATTTATCAAATTATACTCCCCTGAATTTTTAAAATCGTTAAAAATGTCCCCTAAACTATTAAAATTGTTGGATTTAAAGACTTTTGCCTAATTTTATTCAATTTTACTATTTCAGTGATTGTTTATGTACTAAACCATGCTCCCCAGATTTTGATATCTATCACATCATACCCCTCGAATTTTGACATGTACTAGATCATGCCCCCTGAACTTTCATCAATGTTAGACTTATTTACTAAAATTGGACAAAAATCCTTAAATCCAACAATCTCAATAGTTCAGGGGGTATTTTTAACGACCTTAAAAATTCAGGGGGCATAATTTCGTTCATGTCAAAGTTTAGGAGGTAAAAATCCTAATTAGCTTAAAAAAATACCAAAATATACAATGATTAACTATTTTTATGAAAACAACTTGAAATTCTATTATGTGAAAATTACATAAAATATGGTATTGACGCTGAAAAGTGGCTAACATTAGCTCGTTAGATTGACGAGATGAATAATAAGTATAAGTTAATAATTTAGAGAGACATACAAAGTTTATAGTAGTTCACTTCCTATGTTGCGATAATAGAACTACGTCTACTTCGAGTTTTTATTTCTCACGATATGGTAATTACAGAAAAAAAAATTAAGTATTTAAGCTCTAGTTTTTAGAAAGAGAAACTAGAGATATGTTCTAACTTTACGAGTAATTTTCTGAATGTTAAAAATGAGGAAAAAAGAAGAGATGTCACAAAAAAAAAAAAGGATGAAAAACTAGAAAGAAATTGAAAGGAACAGTAATAGTGATGGACAAAACAAAAAGAACAAAAGAAAGAAGGGAGAAACAGTAGAAGACCATTTTCCCGAAGAGTCTAATAGGTAAGATGGAAATTTATATAATAAGTAAAATATTAAATTAAGTGTATATTCAATTTAATATTTAGTTATATATGTTATTTTGCAATAACATAAATAATTATAAAATATTATAAATATTTATTTATGTCATTTTTTTCAAAGAAATTTATCGAGAATCTAACAAATAAAATTATAAATAATTGTTTATTTCGTTTGTCATTTTTCTGAAGATTCTGGCTAATTTTGTCGAATTTCGAAATCATAACCTATGCTCAAGGGCAAGACAATAGACATGATTCAGTGATATATATATATATATATATATATTTATATATTTTTTTTGAGGGAAAGTGATATATATATTTAGTTGTGGTTGTAATAAAATATATAAAAATAATTAGGCCACAAGAAGACATAATTTATTTTTTCATTTTCAAAATTGTTGTTGCCAGATACTATACTAGTACTGCTCACGTTATAAAATAATACATTAATTGTAAGATATTCATCTTATTTTATGCACGAGTTCCCACCACAAACGAATATTATTATTGTATAGTAGAGATAAATTAAATTAATACAAATATAAAAAAAAAATTATTAATGAATATAATCAGACTATTTAAGATAGATCAAATCTGTATGAACCATAAGCGTTGTACCTGACTCAACTATGTTTATCACACGAGTGTATTACGCTTCTGATCATATCAATTTAATTAGATTAACATAAAGACTCTTTCCTAGTCCTATATCTACCTATATTTATAAGACCAAGACTGATTTTGCAAATTAATTTGATTATTTTTCTTAATTGTTATCTTATATATAATTTGTATAGAGTAAATATAGTAGTATAATATGTAATGTGTCCAACTATAAATTAATAAATACTCCTAATAAGCCGTCATAGGATGTTACACAGCTATTGCCTAATAGATTCGTTCATATATATCTGAAAATTAATTAATTTCATTCTTTTATTATTGAAGATTATCATGATAAAAAGTTGAAGCCATTTTGTTTTCAAAGGGCTTTAATTGAGATGATGATCAATTATTCAACATTTAGTTCAATCTTTTACCACTCTGCAAAATAAATAAATAATAAATTATTTAATTTTTATTTGGAAAAATACCGTTTTTTTGTTTAACATTAGATTTTTTGAAGCCATTCAATATTTTGTTTTGAAAATAAAAAGTAAAATATAAGATCCAACCTTCACCAATTAATGTCATACTCGTAGTTATCCAAAAATTACGTCAAATGAGTACTCAAATTTTGTATTAAATTATATATTGTAGATACCAAAATCAAAATAAGTTGGTACTTCTTTCGTAAATTTCAATCTCATACACAGTAATCATATTTGCATATTTATCGTTTAATATATGAAAAAACTAACTATTTGTTCCTAGTTGGCTTAGCAATATCATATGGTTATATAAGTGTGTAATTAAGTATCAAAGTTATATATATTTTATTTTAATAATTTTAATATATAAAGGTGTTAATCATTTATTAAGTATCACATCGATATAGTACACTACTTAATAATAATATTCTTCATACAATTTATAAATAATAGTTAAATGAATATATGTCAATGAAAATTATCCAACCTAAATGATGGGATTATTCAATAACAAGTTTTATATATTTAAGTTAAGTCTCTTGACAAAAATGACATATTTTTTTGAAGTTATTTTCTAATTTATAGTCTAGTTTGCAATACTCTTGACAACTGGTAGAATTTTTATACTGAGGTCATTTTGAAAAGAGTAATCAAAATTTAGTCAAAATTCAAAATGACTTTAAAAAATATATTATTTTACTAATTATTTTTATAATTATTATAAAAACCATTACCAACCAAGGTTCAATTCTTATAAATTAATTGTGATACAACGCATAGAGTCATTGAGAGAGAAAGAGGGTTGTTTTTTTCGTGGAAAGTTGACAAAAAAGTAAAGCAAATCAAACTTGATAACCAAAATTGAAAAAAAAAAAAAAATCAATTACAATAATTTTTTTCTTAAAATGAAAACATGTGCAATTACAAGTTAATAAAGAAAAAATTGCAATTGGCATTTTTTAATAATAATTCCATTCCATTTCCATATATGATATTGTCTATAAAAATAAATATAGAGAAAAACGGAAAGTAATCATAAATGACAAATTCTCATCAATTCATTTATTTATTTTTTAGAAGAAAAAAAAAAAGTGTTAAACTTGGGCCATAAAAAGAAAAAGACAGTTCAAAAGGTCTTGACAAAGTGACACATAGAAAAGAACAGTGAGAATTAGAAAGGGTAAAACAGTAAAATCAAGTGTAATAATAATTAATAACGCAAGAGGATTCGGTTCAAGATTCTTGGGCCATAAAAACACAAAAAACCCAAAAATAAACAAATTGAAAGGAGTACGTTGGAATTGGAATCTTATCACGTGTTAGACTGGAATCCATTACCATATTTAATTCAATTTAGAATCCAAACTTGGAGTCCGCCCCAACCCCATCGCCTATAAAAGGGTCCACTCTCATTCGATTTAGGGCACCACCATAATTACACTTTAATAAGAAAGCCAAAGAAAACTCAGCCACACGCCCAATTCCAACACAAAAAACCAAATACAAAAATGGGCGGGTGGGCTATTGCGGTGCACGGTGGTGCTGGTGTCGACCCTAATCTCCCACTCGAATGCCAACACCAAGCCAAACAACTCCTCACTCGATGTCTTAATCTTGGGATCGACGCTCTTCGTTCTAATCTCTCTGCCATTGATGTTGTTGAACTCGTTGTACGTAATTCTCACCCTTTTTATTTTTAATTACACTAAATTATTACCATAACTGGATATTAATATATTTTTTTTAACAGGTGAGAGAGTTGGAAACTGATCCGTTTTTTAATTCTGGGCGTGGATCGGCCTTGACGGAGAATGGGACGGTGGAAATGGAAGCTAGCATAATGGATGGGCCTAAAAGACGATGCGGTGCCGTTTCGGGTTTAACTACCGTTAAAAACCCCGTTTCACTCGCTCGGCTTGTTATGGAGAAATCTCCTCATTCCTATATTGGTTTTTCCGGTGCCGAAGCCTTTGCCCGCCAACAGGTTTGTTTTTTTTTGGAGAATAATCACTTCACAGGTGTCCTTTTTCTAAATATATATAAATAATTAACAGTATCTAGTTCATTCGTGTGGCTCTCTTTCAAAGTCACGTGTATATATATATATATATATATATAAACCCTTTTCATCGTAAACTGACTCACACGTATTATGAATAATAACTCCAAGTTTGACAGTGTCATATTTTTTTTTACTAGGGAGTTGAGGTGGTGGACAATGAATACTTCATCACAAAAGAAAATGTAGGAATGCTAAAGTTGGCAAAAGAAGCCAAAACCATTTTGGTACGTGGATTCTCTTTCTGATTTTGTGTATTATTATTATTATTATTATTAAAGTATATGATGGTATGGGACTAACTTTTCTCTTTTTGTCCTTTGTTTTGGGGGCTACTTGTATAGTTTGATTATAGAATCCCAGCCACAGGATTGGACAAGTGTAGCGCTGGTGTTGACAGCCCGATCGTGATGAACGGGCTGCCAATAAGCGTGTACGCACCCGAGACAGTCGGGTGCGTGGTGGTGGACAGTGAGGGTAGGTGTGCGGCCGCTACTTCGACAGGTGGGCTCATGAACAAAATGACCGGTCGTATAGGTGACTCGCCACTGATTGGTGCTGGGACCTACGCTTGTGACCTTTGTGGGGTCTCTTGTACTGGTGAAGGAGAGGCTATTATACGTGGCACGTTGGCTCGTGAGGTGGGTGCTGTGATGGAGTACAAGGGCTTGGGCCTCCAAGAGGCTGTGGACTTTGTTATAAAGCATCGGCTCGATGAAGGGCAGGCTGGGCTCATAGCTGTGTCTAATAGGGGAGAAGTGGCTTGTGGGTTTAATACTACTGGGATGTTTAGGGCTTGTGCTACTGAGGATGGGTTTATGGAAGTTGGCATTTGGGAACAGTAGGGCTAATTATTGTGTCAGGTTTATATTATTAGGTGGGCTACATATATTGGGAGTTAATAAGATTGTATTTTCTTTCCAACTATGGGTTGGTTTGGTGGTGGGTTAACATATTATGTCATGTAAAAATGTTGACTTTTATTATCAAGATTTGAATTTTTTTTTTTTTTTAATACTAAAAAAGTGTTATTATTATCTCTATTCTATATTGCATAACTCAAGAGCATTGCTATTAGCATCAGTGTTGCTTAGCATCTTCTTGACATGTCGTCTTGCAATTGGTTAGCGATATTCCTCATTAAATTATATGAAATACTTAAGTGCATCAATAACGATATTGACAAGTAAGAGGGTGCTAGATAATTGGTGCATTTAACATTCTCATAACTCAATGGTGCTTTCCTATGCTAAAATCAAAAGTTTTAACTAATTATTTAATGTGTGTGTATTGGCTAGCTATGAAATTCTCATTCTGAGCTACTCTTACCACTCAGTGGTACTAGACTAAAAATTGGCTAAGTCTTGTTCTTTGATTCGATAGGCACATTTTGTAAAAAAAATATAAATATGTGCTCTCGAAAAGAAAAGACAAAAGACAGTTTTGATAATAAAAAGAATCAGAAATATAAATATGGCAAAATGAAGAAATTAGAAAAACAATAGCTTTACAATAATCCAAAGCCATTTATAATGCCCAACACGCCAAACATGAAAAAATTAATCAATTCAAAATTCATTTCTTTCTATATATATAACAATGTATATATTATAATGAAAGAAAAAGCACACAATTTCTATTATTGACTTTTTTTTTTTTTTTTTTGCTAAACTTCAAACTTCATTAAACAAAGAAAGCGATGCTCATAGGAGGAAGCATCTCCCCAAAACATTAAAAGGAAAAGATAACATTAAAAACACTAGGAGTAATTTCCCAAAAGTTCACAAAACCATTGCAATCATTATGGAGAGCCCACTTAGCCAAAGTGTGCGCCCCTGAATTCTCGGACCGCGGGATCCAAACCAGAGAAACTCCCATACCTTCAATCGCACGAAGCAACTTGGAAAACGAACAAGCAGTAGACCAGCTAGGAGGCCTTTTCTCTTTAGCAGCCACCGTAAGCATCTGGCAATCAGAGAAGAAACAACCCCTATCCACTCCCAGTAATTGCAGAGCCTCAATGCCTTTGATAATCGCCTGCAATTCCCCAGCAATCACAGAATGGGCCTCCACCTTGCAAGCAAAGAGAGCCTGCAGTTGGTTGAAAGAATTTTTAATGATAACACCAATTGCAGCACCCCCCGCGTGGAAGGCAGCATCCACCCAGACCTGGTACAGTCCCGAATGAATCTCTCTCGTGAACCCAACATCCTGACCAGGGGTGTTAGGTGGCTTATGCTTACAGGGCTTAAGAGAAAACATAGCAAACTCCCTTTCCACCTGCTTGTGCATAATTTCGAAAGGGAGCACCTTCTTAGAGTGAAAGGCTTCATTCCTGAAACGCCATAACGAATAGCACAGACACACGGCGAAGCAGATAAACTCCTCCTTCTCAGAATTATTGAAGGAGGCTAAGAATGGCGCATTGAAAATCCATTCAACAAGGTCTCTCCCGAAGTAGATGTTGACAGAGTCAATCCGCACATTCCACTTAGAGATAAACCAAAGCCTCTTAGCCACTTCGCACTCCCAAAAGAGATGGCTAGTAGTGTTCCCCGAAGGACAATCACAAAGGGCACAAGAATCCGGTTCATTGCCAAAGATAGCGCCCAGACGGGATCCGGTTGGTAAAGCATCAGCATACAATTTCCACACAAACAATTGCAGCCGGGGATGCAGGGAGCCATACCAGATTTTCTTAAAGATACCATTACCAGAGCAGAGGGAATTAGCATTAAGAGCCCAGTAAACAGACTTTAAAGTAAAGTTACCTCTCGGAGTTAGAGTCCAGACAAGCTCGTCTTCCAAAGGAAGATCCAGGGGGTTGAATCTTACCATAACCGCCGCAACCGAAGGACGAAAGATATCCTCCACACCCCTAATATCCCAAGCCAGAGAGTCAGCCTGAAGTAAATCCCCCAACACGATTCGAGGCTTTACTGTCGGATTAATATCCCCCGCGCAGATCAGAACATCATCTCCTATTATCCATCTTCCATTCCATAAATTGACATCCGACTCCGAACCAACCCGCCAAGCAGAATTAGCCACCACAAGCTGTTTGGCAGACCAGATACTACGAGCCACTATCGACGCACTCCCAGACAAACTAGCATCAAAGAAAGAGGAGTTAGGAAAATACTTACTTTTGATCATTCGAACCCAAAGTTCTCCTCCATCTCTGGCCAACAGCCACGCAAGCTTAGCCATGTAACACATATTCATATCTTTAGCTCTTCTAAAGCCCAAACCGCCACACACTTTAGGCTTACACAAGTTCTCCCAAGCAATCAAGGATAGATATCTGCCCCCTTCCATGTCCCCTTTCCACCAAAATCTTCTAGTGAGCTTGTCCAACTCCTCCAGAATAGAACCCGGAAGTTTAAACACAGCCATGGAATAAGACGGAATAGTTTGGACTACACTTTTGACTAACACCGTACGCGCCGCTTGAGAAAGAAGCCGGGCCTTCCAACCTTCCAATCTTTTTGCCACTTTGTCCACCACAAACTGAAAGTTCTTACCACAATTCTTCCGGATGAAGAGAGGGTTGCCCAGAAATTTCTCATCATAGTCCATTATATCAAAGCCCAAAAGATCAAGCAACTCCCCTTTTAATTCCCAGCCACAATTGTCCGAAAAGGTAACCCGAGACTTAGCAGCATTGATTTTCTGCCCCGACCAGCTACAATATTTACTCGTACACTCTTGGAGGACCAAGACCGAAATGGCATCGGCCCTTGTGAAGAGCATAGTATCATCCGCATACATAAGATGCGTTATCGATGGCCCGGTTCTAGACATCTTGATACCATTGAGATGGCCCTCCACTTCCTTTTTCAGGAGGAGACGAGATAAGACCTCAGAGCATAAGATATAGATATAAGGCGAAAGGGGGTCCCCCCTGCCTGATTCCCCTTCCTGGTGTAAATGTTTTTGTGAGGCCCCCATTGAGAAGAACCTGGAGCTTGACTGATTCAATGCAAAACATCACCAATTTGACAAAATGGTTGTCAAAACCATTAGCCAAAAGAACCGCCTCAATAAACCTCCACTCGAGTCTATCATAGGCTTTCGACATATCACATTTCACACTAATAAAGCCCTGTCTTCCCTTCTTGTGTCTCATGAAATTGATGATTTCATTAGCAATAATAGAGTTCTCAGCGATCCATCGACCCTTGACAAACGCCGACTGGTTAGGCGAGATTAACTTGCTCAAGATAGGCCGAATTCGGTTAGCAAGAATCTTAGAGATAATCTTGTAGCTAGTATTGCACAAACTGATCGGCCTATAATCTTCAAACGAGGAAGCCGAATCGTTTTTAGGAATCAGCACGATGAAGGTGCGGTTGATCTCAGTAACAAATCGCCCTGAACTAAAAAATTCCTGGACAAAATTAATCACCTCCGAGTTAATAGTATCCCAGTTATCCTTATAGAATTTACCCGGGAAGCCATCCGGGCCTGGGGATTTAAGCGGAGGGAGCTCCCAAACCACTTTTTTAATCTCCTCAGGCGAAGGGATAGACATCAGAGCCTGATTATCTTCAGGGGACACCATCTTGGGGAGCAAGTCATAAAATTCAGCATCAAGGACTGGGTTGCCCGAACGGAAAACTTGGGAAAAGTTACCCCTAAAGTACTCCTCAATCTCAGGTCTGGACTCCAACCACCTCCCGTCGCGATCTTTAATGGCCCAAATGAAATTCCTCCTTCGCCGGATGACTACAGAAGCATGGAAGAACCGAGAGCTGCGATCACCCTCCTTCAACCAAAGTTCTCTAGATTGTTGACGCAAGATAGACTCTTGACGGGACTTGCTTTTGGTCTTTTCTACACACAATTTATAGGTTGTGTAACTGAATCATTTTCTTGAGTCGGATGTGTGTTTGTATAACATATATGCTTGAATACTAACATAAAAATTTGGATTAATTAGCACATTTTTGGCCGAAATAAAAAAATCAACCATGACTTGAGAGATATTCTCAGTAAGTACAATCTAAAGAATGAAATATATATATACACACACTAGAAAAAAGCTACGTGCGAGGCACGTATATTAAATTTTATGCTAGTTATTTTTTATTTTATTTAAAAGTGATACAATTAAAAATTAAAGAAAAATATTATTTGTTATTAGGTGAGATTATTATTCAAATTTCCTCATACAAACCTATTGTCTCTGGTTACTTTTTGAAACTTGTTGAAATTCATCCACTAATCGCTTAATGTTCATCCCAATATCTCTAAAATTTTCATACACATGTAAGATTTGAAAAATGAATCTTGTTCTTGTTCTAATGATAGCACAACCTCCTGTAAGAAAAAGTAGACTATAAATAACGGAAATTCAAATCACAAGAGTGTTAAAAGGCCATATGCAACTCAACCTGTTGATCCTTAAGGAGTTTGTCTATTGCTCTTAAGTCCACTTTATTATCTTGAATACCAATCAACTCATGAACCATAGCCTACAAAACACACCTGACCATTTCTGAACACATAAGTTTCAAAGAAGTTGAAATTAGTTTTGTCAATATAAGAACTGTGTGGTGGAACAGATTCCCACTTCAAGGAAATCTGAAATGAAAATAAGTGTTCACTTAGATAATAGACTGAAGACACTATAAACTAAAGTTTCAGCCTATAGGATGATAGAATTATGCAACTCTGACTACATATATTGTTAAGCAAAAAAGCTAAGAAACATAACTGATGGAAGCTTGAACTATGTAATTCATAATAACATTCAATTCATAGATAGCGGAGTAATACCTGTTTATGGCTGCGCTCTGCGGTTGTTATATTTCCTTTCTCAAAAGAGACAATGTCATGCTTGTGTTGGTCACTCTACTCACCTTTGCAACACCATGAGAGTTTAAATGATGCCTGTTTCATAAAAAAAATGTGGTTTTAATGGTGTACTTTGGAGAGAATAGTGATGTTGGGTCTTATATATTGTTGTATTAATTTTTAGAGTAATTTGCGGTGAAAATACCCAAGTTTAACTCGGAGTTGCAGATAAACACCTAACAAAAACTTTTGGCGGTAAAAATACCTTCTGTTAAGGTATTGGAACTTCCGTAGGTACCTGGCCGTTAAGTGCCAAGTAAGTGTCCAGCTATCATTCTCTTATTGGTCTACATCATTAATTAATATTTTAATTAAAAATTCATTTAAAAATTTAAGGATTAAATATATAAAAAAAAAATATTTTAAAATCAAGAGTAATTTGCGGCATAAATACCTAAGTTTTATGCCGAGTAGCAGATAAATACCTAAGTCCTATTTTTGGCGGTAAAAATACCTTCCGTCACTACTCTGGAACTTCCGTAGGTACCTCTCCGTTATGTGCCAAGTTAGTGTCCACATGGCACATTGTGATTGGTCCAGATAGATTTATTTTTATTTTTTATTTTAAATAATTATTTAATATTTTAAAAATTAATTTTAAAAAATATTTTTTTCCTTTTACTCTCTCTCTCTCTCTCTCTCTCTCTCTCTCTCTCTCTCTCTCTCTCTCTCTCTCTCTCTCTCTCTCGTCTTCTTCCTTCCTTCTTCATCTTCAGTGCTCTCTCTCTCTCTCATCAAAATCAAAATGAAACCCCCTGCCTTCTCCCTCTCGCCCCTGCCTTCTCAGGTATGGATTCATGTTTGGAAGAGAATTAACTCAGAAAGAGCTCGGCGATGTGATTGAAAGTCTTCACCATGGAGATCCAGATCCAAGTCCTCCTCCGCCACATTCTTGATTCTATCGTAAGAACTCTCTCTCTCTCTCTCTCTCTT
This sequence comes from Cannabis sativa, assembly GCF_029168945.1. Lineage (NCBI taxonomy): Eukaryota > Viridiplantae > Streptophyta > Magnoliopsida > Rosales > Cannabaceae > Cannabis > Cannabis sativa. The sequence continues at coordinate 43,938,703 of NC_083603.1, read as the reverse complement.
GATCTTTCCCCTTTCATTGATTCAAAATTAGACTAGTTTTTGTTGTTCAATGAGTTTGAATTTTAGTTTCTAAAATTTGTATGTTTAGGGATTTTGAATGAGTTTCCAGTGTGAGTAACAAAGAGGTGTTCAAATTTAGTTATTCTTTGCACTGCATGTTTCAATTTGGGTCATGAGTTTTCATCAATTAGAAAGTCATGAGTTCTATATGTTCAATTTTCGAATTCACATTCAATTTATGAGAACCATTCTGGGTATTGCTCACATGCCACATTCAAATGATGCCTATGTTTGTATCTAACAACAGCACCAAATGATGTTAAATTTTCTTACTATTGCTTATTTTTTCTAGTTTTAATAAGACTTGAGCCCCAAATGATGAATCTCCAAAACATGACTGCAACTCTTAGTCTTGATTTTGAATCTCTGAGTTCTGTAGTTTGTTTGGAAAGTGTATCAATAGAAGAATTTTGAGTCTAGTCTTATTTATTTATTTTTGTTTTGTGTTCTTGATAATTTTCTGACAGTTCTATATGTCATTACACCAGTTCCACCCTAATCTGTTAGTTTTAGGTTTTAATTAATGATTTAGAGAGAGAGAGAGAGAGAGAGCAGTGAAGGTAGGGGCGAGAGGGAGAAGGCAGAGAAGGCAGGGGCGAGAGGGAGAAGACATGGGCGAGAGGGAGAAGGCAGGGGGTTTCATTTTGATTTTGATGAGAGAGAGAGAGAGAGCACTGAAGATGAAGAAGGAAGGAAGAAGACGAAAAGAGAGAGAGAGAGAGAGAGTAAAAGGAAAAAAAATATTTTTTTATTTTTTAAAATTAATTTTTAAAATATTAAATAATTATTTAAAATAAAAAATAAAAATAAATCTATCTGGACCAATCACAATGTGCCATGTGGACACTAACTTGGCACATAACGGAGAGGTACCTACGGAAGTTCCAGAGTAGTGACGGAAGGTATTTTTACCGGCAAAAATAGGACTTAGGTATTTATCTGCTACTCGGCATAAAACTTAGGTATTTATGCCGCAAATTACTCTAAAATCAAATAAAAATAATAATATATATTAAAATTCGTATTTTAAATAGATAAATAAAAACATACAATGATTAAAATTAAATTAAAAGTAACAAAAATGTAAAAATCACAAACCCAAAAAATTCAAACTTCCATCACAACAAAATCAAAGTAAAATTAATTCAAAATCAAATTCATTAACCTGATTCCAAATTCCAAATTAGACAGAAACTAATATACAAAATCATTCTTCATACATATAAATCTAACAAACTCAGACAAAATTAAAACCTAAAACCAAGCAAAAATACAAACTTAGACATAAAAATCATAAACCCATAAACGCAAACCCAGCACTATGAAGAACAAATAAATATGAACTCTGAAAGTTCATCCGAAATCCGAAATCAAATAAAAAAGCTTCGCTACCAACAAATAAATCTCAGATTTTTAGATTTAGTTTTTCCCTTACCTAACAAAAACCAATTTTTTTTTTTTCAGAGGTAGAACACTTATTGTTTGGGTAGGTAACATTCACCATTTTTGTAGTAAAAAAACTCAGATTTTTTTTTTCAAATGCAGAAAACTTTGAGTCGTACGTCGAGAGCCTTTCACCATGGTGAGCTTTCAGATCTGGGTCCTGTTTAGTAGGATCTTTACCAGTGAGGTTTCTTCTCAGGTGAAGGTTCGTATGCTATGGTGGAGATTGGGGATTTCTAGGGCTCCGAGATTTGATCTTCTCCAGTTTTGTTCGAAGCTTCTCCAGTTCCTAGGCGTCTCTCCCATGCGTTTGAATCGATCGATTCGTCTGTTTGTCTCTCCTGCATTTGAGTGGATCTAAACCTCAAAAAAAAAAAAAAATAGAGAGAGAAGAAGAACGAAGAAGTGTGAGATTTGGCGTTTGAGGTTTAGATATTTTTTTTTAATTATAATTTAATTATGGCAAGTTTACTCAGATGTCATGTGGCATTAGTTTAGGGATTTAATTAATGATTATTAATTCAATTATAAATTATTAATATACATTATTATTTTTGTTTGATTTTAAAATACTTTTTATTTAATTCTTAAATTTTTAAATGAATTTTTAATTAAAAAATACAAATTAATGATGTGGACTAATAAGAGAATGACAATTGGACGCTTATTTGGTACTTAACGGGGAGGTACCTACGGAAGTTTCAAAACCTTAACAGAAGGTATTTTTACCGCCAAAAACTTTTGTTAGGTATTTATCTGCAACTCCGAGTTAAACTTGGGTATTTTTACCGCAAATTACTCTAATTTTTAACTGACTTTAAGTATACCTGAAGATCTTTGTGAACACTGAAAATCAGAATATGTTCAACCATTAAAAACCAAAAAAATTGTAGTAGTAGTAGTAGTATAGTGAATAAAGTAGTGTAGTAGTAGTCTACATGATAAAAGTTAGTTAGGCAATACAAGATTCCATTAAAATTCCATTCTAAATATAAAAGGTTCCAAAACAGTTGGTACTTTTTGTGTTTTTTAGGATTAGACATTAGTTCATGTCTAAAAAAACACAAAAATATCACCTTTCTTGTAAATTTCCACAGCACTGTTCAATTCGAACAGTAGATTGGCAAGCAATGTTCTCTATCTTCTTACCATCGCTATGCGGCTCTCTGAGTGACAAGCCTGTATCATAATCCAGAAAATTCTTTGAGATAGAATTTAGGTAGAATCTTGACAATTTATCTTCTTAAAAAGAATTATAATGGATCAAATATCTTCTATATGGAGACCAAAATTCGAACAAGAATATATCAATACACAAAATAATGTCAAGTGATCATAGAATGTGGTTCAGCAAACAACCTTTACACTCCAAATTCAAATTACGTTTACTCTCTAACTAAATTACACCAAACCTTGAAGACAATGAATTGAGAAGCATCATCCGAAATAGGTAAAGCTCCAAACCCATTCAACCCTGTTGAAACGGTTAAAACCTTTCGAGTTTCAGGGAAAGAATCCTGAGTTTAGAATCAAATCTCTTTCTTCGAAAATTGAAAATCCATTCCAATATATTCTTCGTATTTCCATGGATGCGAGGATGCGACTCTGAAAGAAGCTGTACGACTCCAAAACTATGATTTTCAGCCATACTATTCACACAATAGATATGAGCAGTGCATACAAAATCTGATGGAAAAAAAAAGGGACACTAAAACAAAACAAACAAATAAAGTCGAAAGGCTAAAAAGAATGATGTGTACCGTGAATTAAAAGAAAATGTACAAAAGAAAAATTAGAAAGATAAATTCTAGTATTAAATAAGCAAGATGATGATGATGTATATCTTTGTCAAAGTAAATTTTTCTTAAATTTTACTACTCAAATTACTTTCGTGAAGTAAATTTAAATTTTATTTCACAATTTTCGTCAAAATAAAATTGTAACTCAAGTGATTTTTTCATTTATTTAAGTGAGATAAAAAATAAACTTTCATTCAAAATAAAGTACTCACTTATCCAAAGAATACAAGATTATAAACAATATGAACTACATTTAATTTGATTTCTTTCGAAAAAATTAAGTACAATTACAAACTAACAAAAAATTTTAAGGAGATTATTTACCTTGAAAATACCAAATAAAATCATTCATCTCAACAACAAAAATCTCATGTGAGATCTTGTCAAAGTGATCAATTAATTTTTTTCTTCAAGATACTATTGAACTATGTCTAACTTAATCTCTACAAAATGATCCGTAGATAATTTAATTACTAAGATTAAGTACAATTGTAAAATACAACGACACCATATAAAAAAATAAATCTCAAAATTCATAAAACCTCATTAACCTATAAATTTTTTAAAATTTTCAAATGACAAAATTTTTGTGAAAATGGAAATCTAATGGAATTTTTCTATTCAAATCCTAAAATATTTCTTGATTCTTCACAAAAATGATATATAGACAAATTTACTAAATTTCTGCAGTTTTATACTCACCCAAATTTTTTCCGAGTTCAACTAATTAAATTAATTAATATTCTCATAATTAGAATTAGAAAGTATTTTTTTTAAAATAAAAAAATTGTAATTAAAAGATTATTTTTATAATTTTAAATGAATCGAAACTTAAGTAAATAAAATTTTATACTATAAATTTAATATAAGTAAATTAAGTTTTGTATTATTTTTTTAATATTTTCAATGTAAAATTTTTGCTGAATATAAGTTGAATACCAAAAGCTCTAAACGTGTAAATTAAATATGTTAAATTGAGAGATTACAAATTTTTGACATTTTAAAATAATAATAAAAAATATTATTTTTTATATATATTTTTTTTAAAAAAATTTACGATTCTAATTGCCGTGTAAAATTATGTAAATATATATATATATATACTAGTAAAAATTTACGTGTGAGGCACGTATACTAATTTTATGTTAGGTATTTTTTATTTTATTTTAAAAAATATTATTAACAATTAAAGAAAAAATATTATTACTTATTAGGTGAGATTATTATTATGTATATCTAAATAATGTAATTTATAATTTTGACAATTAAAAGTAAATACTGGATGTAATATATTATAGTGTTTAAGAAAACTTGGTAATTTAAGTGTAATATGTTCTTAAGATAATCTAAAAATAAACTAAAAATTCATGTTCAAATACTAAAGAAAACACAACTTAAATGTGTGTGAAATAAAAAAGAAAATTAAAAATCAATCTCTAAATTATTGACAATTGAAGATAACATCTATCTAAAAGTTGTAGATAAAAAATCTCTTTTTCACAAATTTTAATGTGAAATGTTTTAGTTAAAATACTTTATATATATATGGAACACTTCTAAATGGGTAATACCCATAGATGGACACTAAAAAAAATTAATAAGGTAACAATCTAATAACCTTTTATGGCAAGTTTCTAATAATTATTTTTTTTTAAAAAAATTATATTTATTTTTTATAAAATTGGAAATAATAATTATAACCAATATTTTGAAAAAATTATAAATTATTTTTAAAAATTAATTGAAATTACTACTTTATAATTTTATGAAATTGTGAGTTTATTAATAATTTATTATTGTAAAACTAAGAATCATTTACATGTATATCAATGTGTTTTTTTTTAATAGGAGAATAAGAGCTTGATTGTGGAATCCAATTGTCTTAATATTATTCATGCTCTTAAAAATAAAACGCTACAATACTTCTTAGTTCTTACTTAGGGTATCATTGTTAGAGAAATATTATTATCATCTAATAATTTTTTTTTGACATTACCATGCATCATTCTCCTAGAATAACTAATGAGGTGTTGTTCACTATTTATATTATTAGGATTGGAAGATCATGATAATCTTGTCTAGGGGTCAAGTATAATTTTTTGTGCTGAAATTCTTGTGTTGACAATTGCCATTATTCAATAATGTTTATGATATTTTTTTTGTTAAAATTTTCTTCATTGGTTTTGTTCTTATAGATTTTGGTAAGCTCAATTATTTTTTAAAAATAAAAACAGATAAATGATTGTTAATTATTATGAAATTAAAAATTTTAGGTTTAGAAAAAATCTTATACATTTTATATGTATTACAGCTTAAAGCTTAAAATTATTTTTTTTTGTTCTCAGTAATGCAATTTAGAATTCTAGTTTAAAGAAATTTTAATAAAAAGATAAATTTACTGAAATACTAATAATATCAAGATTGTATGTAATGTGAATAAAGATTGTAAAACAATTCATATAATAATATCAAGACTTGAAATACTTATCTGTCAAATTTCAAAAGTCGTTTGCAGAAGTGTAACATCCCCGCTTCAAGCCTCCATTGGGTCCTTACACCCACGGAAATAATGGCTCTTATACACGAGTATGTCACTCTGGCTGCATCATGGGCTGATGACTGACCCTACAGACCAACACGAGTGTTACCAGCGTGCTTTGTCCTCACTCGCACGCTTCCTGAGAAAACTTCCCAGGAGGTCACCCATCCTTGATATTGCTCCAGGCCAAGCACGGCTTACCGTGGAGTTCTTTCGAGATGGGCTACCGAAAAACAAGATGCACCTTGTTGACATAGGTAGTACCAATCAATCCATTTAAGCTCTCTTCAACTGTGTAGTCCCATACCTACACAGTCTCAGAATCATCCCACTTGACCTTCCCCAAGCGGTGTGGGATTGCACAGCTTACCCGGTGTTTCCCCTTACGGATCACGGGACTACTGACTATCACAATCACCCCCCCTTACGGGGTCCGACGTCCTCGTCGACCACACTTCCGGCTGGGTCAAGGCTCTGATACCATTTGTAACATCCCCGCTTCAAGCCTCCATTGGGTCCTTACACCCACAGAAATAATGGCTCTTATACACGAGTATGTCACTCTGGCTGCATCATGGGCTGATGACTGACCCTACAGACCAACACGAGTGTTTCCAGCGTGCTTTGTCCTCACTCGCACGCTTCCTGAGAAAACTTCCCAGGAGGTCACCCATCCTTGAAATTGCTCCAGGCCAAGCACGCTTAACTGTGGAGTTCTTTCGAGATGGGCTACCGAAAAACAAGATGCACCTTGTTGACATAGGTAGTACCAATCAATCCATTTAAGCTCTCTTCAACTGTGTAGTCCCATACCTACACAGTCTCAGAATCATCCCACTTGACCTTCCCCAGGCGGTGTGGGATTGCACAACTTACCCGGTGTTTCCCCTTACGGATCACGGGACTACTGACTGTCACAAGAAGTCACGAATACCAAACTACAAATTTACTCTAAACAATTAGAGGCAAGTTATAAAGATGGGACAAAAGCCATAAAAGGCATCCAAATTATAAAAATAGTGCAAAAACAATACTAATAAAGTACTAATAAAAGTATAAAAATAAAATAAAAATTTGAAGTAAATATAAATAATCTGAAAAAATTGAATTGTAAAAACAATACTAAAAATCTCTAAATATAACTATCATTTAAAACTTTAACTTAATTTGTAATAATAACTAAATGACATGAAATTAAGACAAAATTTAAAATCGTGATTTAGTTGATCATTACCTAAAAATTTTAAAGTTGACATAATAGAGAGAAACCTGGTATAAAAATAATTTAAAAAATAAACAATAATAAAGATGGCAAATAATATCTAAAATAATTAAGAAAATAAAATAATAAAAATTGTTTTTATAAAAATAACTAAAATTAAAAAATTAACATATATAGTTATATAGTTACCATTTAAAATTCTTTTAAAAAGTCAAATTAATAAACATAAAACGCCGAAAAAGTGATAAATACCATTAAAAAATTAAATGACATACTTAAATTAAGAAAATTAAAGTAATAAATCTTTTATTATAAATGATAAATTAAAATAAAATTGTAATTAATAGATACAAAAAATTACAAAATATACACCAAAAAAATCTCAATTTATTGTGCCACCACCATATTGGCCTCGGAATTGATGCTCCACCGCCTTCGTCTCCTCTGACATTTGCTTTATTGATTATTTTTGATGGATTCAAACTTTTAGCTAACAAAAGGTTGATTTTTTTATTGTCACTGATAAGTTGAGAATAAAAAAAGCAAAAGAAACTAATTCATATGTTAACGATATAATAAACAATCACTTTTATCAGAATTTTGATAAAAAAACACTTATCAGATTCAAACAAACAAACATATAAAATCTACACAGAAAAAGAACCAGAGAGACTTTAAGAGAATTGCCTTGTCGACTGATTTTGGGTGCGGGTACCACGACGTCTTCAGTTCCTGCGCCTCCAAGTGGAATTTACGGCTTGTAAATTTATATTTTATTGTGTATGATATAGAAATACCAATTATGAAAAATCTAAAAAGAAAAAAGGTATTTAAATGTAAATGAATTATGTGTTGTCAAAATGAAAAACTTCCACGGACACATGAATTTGGTATAGCAGGGAGCAGCTAACTTTAAGTCCTTGCACATGGTTCCAATCTCAGAAAGCAATTACCCACTAAAATCAGGGCAATTAATCAGAGAAAGCTCCTACAAAGGTGGTCTCACCAAAGTCTGGATCGCCGAATATAGGTTTAGCAAAACGTAACTATTTATAATAGAGGGTTGTGACTCTCGAATAATTAGCATTAAATATCGGTTCAAATATTAATGATATTTGTTTTATTTTTATTTTATTATATATAAATAATATTTTATTATTTTATTAAATATAAATAAAAAGTCACCCATAAATTTCTCATAAACCAAGAAATTCAGTTATATAGGCACACTTTATATAGAATAGATATACTAGGCGACAACTACCTGCAAGGTTTTTTTTTTTTTTAAATTTTTTATCCATATAAAAAATTAAATAGGTTAAGTTTTTTGTTATAATTTTTAAATTACTACTAATATGTACAAAAATATAGTTTAATAGAATTTTAAACATTTTTACGATTTTTTTTATATTGTACTCTTGTTAATTTGTTGTTGATTTTTTTTTTATTATCTGTATGCTATTTTTTTGTTATTGTTTTGATGTTATTTTCATGTTACTTTTTTTTTGTAGTTTTTTTGTTATTTTCGTGTCATTTATATGTAAAACCGTAAAAATATATAAAAAAAATCTCTAAATGTAAAAATGTAATTTTTTTTTTTTAAAAAAATAATGCCTTATATATTTATCCCTTAAAACTTGCTATTTTTATTTCAAGCCCAATAATTCAATTCTCTCTTCACTCACACAATGGTTCAGCCCAACAAGAAGTGAGACACAAACTCATACAATGAACCAACAATAGTTCGGCCCAAAGAGATGAGAGAAATGAAACCCTAGTTTGAAACCTTGATATGAAAGCGCGATTATATGCAAGGTAAGAACCAAGTCAGCCGTACTACCTATTTTCCTCTCTTAATATCAAATTTCAAAACTTCTTCTTCTCTCTTCTAAACGTAAATTACTGCTAGTGCTTCTAGGATTGGGGTTTCTCTATACTTCTCTCTTCTTACTTTCTTCTTTCAACAAAAATATTGTTAATTGATTGTCTGTGTGCGAACTGAAGGTAGAAAATTATTCATATCTTTTTTTTTTAGTATTATTTTTCAGCCAAGGTACTTGAATCCTCGCAGGGTCTTGTGAAACTTTCTAATTTTTGTTATATATATATAAATAATGTATCATTTCTCTTGTACACCTATGTTTATTTGAAATATTTCTCTTCTAAGTATTTTTTTTTATACATATAACTTACCTAATATCATATATATAAATATATATATTTAATCCTTTTAAATTTACAACAACTCAATGTGAAAGAAATACCTGAGAAAACCACAGTAGAACATAGCAGATTATGAGTTGTGGGAACGAATTGGTGTTTGTTACGAAATGTTGTCTTGGTTTGTATAATTTTTTTACAAATGAAATTGGTTTACTTATAAATTGAATGGGTGTATGTTGTAAACTTTTTTTTTTTTTTGGTATATTCTGTTAAATTTGTGGAATATTCTGTTAAATACATAACTGTCTGTTAAGTACCCAACAAAAATCGTGAGATAGGCATTTTATATATTAGGTAAGATATATATATATTTTTTAAAATATAAAATTGAAAATATCCTTAATCTTATATATTTAAGGTGCTGCAAATTACTGTAAGTTTTTCTCTCTGTGTCTCACCCTCCACGATTCCCTCTCCCTTCTCGGCTCCTATTGTCGGCGTCTATCTCCTCCACCACCCTTCTCTCTCCGTTTCACTCATCTCTCTCCCCTTCTCGGCACTTGGCATCTCCCAGCTCCGGCCTCTCCATTTTTCTCGATGATATGAATCTCCATTTTTCTTAATGTCTCTGTAATTGAAGTTGTGCCAAGTAATAATATCACTGGTAATTTACAATATAATATTTCAAAATTTAAAAAATTTCGCCAGGAAACTGTGAAGGTTTATGGGAATTTGGGGAGGAATTTGGGGATAGGACTATTCATAACTGCTAGAAGAGTGCTGACTGACTGGAAGATGGAAGGGGCTACAATGGAAATTTATTTAGAAGAAGAAAATGATGATGAGAAATATAGTAAAGATTCTGAGGATGATGATGATGAACAATATTGCTATGCTTCTGTACCAGTGTCCAAGTTACAGCCTAGGTAAACATTAATCTTTATAGTTTGTGTTATTTTTATATAATTAATTGAAAAAAAAAACCCGAAGTTGAATCTGTTTTATTTATTTGTTAATGGTTTCAGGAAGGTTTTATCAAAGGGTCGTTGGATTAAAAAGATGGGAATGGCTGAGATTGAACTTCATAAGGGTTCAATTTGGAAGACAACAGGCATAGTCCGTTGTGGCAAAATCTATTGCTCAATTGAAGAAGCTTTGTGAGTGAAAGTTCTTATTTTTTTTTTTAACTTCCATATTGAGATGAGATGAATCGATAATAAATAATTTTTGTTTAAAAGGTTTATGGCCGAATTGGGGGCTTTTCTTTTAATGGATGATGCTGGTGCCAGTATTTCTATTGAGGAGATGTATATGAATCTTTCTGATGATAATAATGGATGTTCTTGGGAGCTTTTTCAGGCCTACAAACAACTGAAGTCTCTTGGCTACGTTGTGGGGCGGCACGGTATCCCCTGGTCTCTTAAACATGTTAAGAGCAATACTGAATCTTTTTCTTCACAATGCTCCTCAGAAAATGTAGTGGATTTGAAATCCCAAGGCGAAATCTCTGTACTAGGAGTGTTTAGTAGGCTGCAGGTTGGCGAAGTTAAACCAGTATTTGATGTTTATCTCCCAAATACCAAGTTTAGAAAGTCTTCACCTGGTGCTCCAAGCTTTGTGGTCTGCTTTACTAGGTACATTGTTTTATTGAATTCTTATAATATGTGAGCTTGAAATTTGTTGTTAATACAAGTTTCTTTTTTAAATCTTGCTAGGATGATTTTTATCATTTTGTATATGATACTATACACTGATTTTACTTGATACTATATGCTCAAATTACATGTTTCAATCATTACAAGTTCCAGTTGAACAATTCAATAAAGTGTCTTTCTTTTTCCGATAGAGATTTGTTCTCTATCAACGAAAGAAATCTGTCAATCTGACAACTCAAAGTGCAAATCAATTTCCAAACTTGTGAGAGGCTTGGTTCCCAATAGAGCTAGGCCACTAATTAATAGCCTTAGAGTTACCCCTATTCCTAGAACAAGTATTATCTTATCTTTTGTTTTTTCCTCTCCATTTTCTTTAGAACAAGTCACTGGAACACTTTTTGCATCATCTTTTTGCTAATACTTTAACTTAACAAGCACTTGACCACTGTATTAATGTTGATGTATTGGATTTCACTGCTAGACTCACATATCCATTTGTGGATTAATTGCTAAGTGTTTTTTTTTTGTTCCTTCTTTAGCGGCTATCCACCATCCAAACCCGATCTTCAACACATGGAGAGAAAATGTGGAGGAATTCCTTTGAAGTTTTGTCATGTGGAGCAAGGACGAGTGAGTTTCATTTCCTTTGACAAAGTGGAGCTTCCTATCCTACCATGACATGCAGTTCTATGCTGGTGTGAAACACATTTGAAGACCTTCAACTAATCTGAGCACAATTTGATTTCTAGTTTCTTCAGCATAACTACAAGGGTGTACTCCTCACAGGATTGATTGGTAAGTCATGCCCCTGTTTGGTTAGAATGGATGAAAGGAAAAGCAATGGTATTGGAATTTCTGCACGTAATTTTCATATCAGTCAAAGCGGGTCATGAATATATAATCACCCATATTTGGTGGACTCTTCATCAGAATTTCTCAATCCCCATTTAGGAAAGGATTTAAAAATGGACCAATTATATTGGCTTGACAAGAAGCACAAATCATTTTGTTGAGATTTCTTCTCAAAAATTTCCCATATTTAAGATGCATGATGCATTGTCCACCTTTATAATTGTTTATGGGCAGTGATTATGGTATATTAAGTCTGTTCGATTTGAGGAATAGAATGGTTTATTTATGGAACTCCACCATAAGGTGCTAAAACACTGCCCTCTTCTCCTCATTCTGTACTTGGGCTTGGGTATGACCCTTTCACCACTGATTTCAAAGTGGTAAAGGTTTCATGTCGAGACAGGAATGGTGTTGTTGGCAATCTTAATTTGTTTAAAGAGGGTAACCAAGTTGGGATTTATAGTTTGAGAAGCAATTCTTGGAAAACAATGGCAATGCCTGACATATTTTCAGATTTGAATCATATACTGTTCTTACATAACTATTTATATGTCTCTGGGTTGCTCCATTGTTGTTAATGAGAATATTCATTGAAAGATTTGTTATGGAAATACAACTGATTATCACGAATCATCTTTGGGGATAGTTTCCTGTGATATAAGTATAGAGAAATTTAAGCTATATAAGTCACCAGCTCAAATTGTAAAAGGATCTCATGTTAGGAAGCTAGCTAACTTTTCTGGGTGTCTTTCTTTTTCACTATGGATGAATTTAAAATAGTTGAGGTTTGGGTGATGAAGAAATATGGTGACCCGAAATCTTGGTTCAAATACTTGTCTGTTAGTTTAATTGATATTTTACCAAATTTGGTTTGTCCATATTCTAGTTCCTTTCGGGTAAGTTTTTTCAGCAATGGCATTCTTGTAATTTCCTGCATTGAAGCTGGTATTGATATGATACTTAAGAGTAAGGGGCATGAAAATATGTGTCCAAGGCTTGGTGCCTCAGACTTGACTACATATGTTGAGAGTATTTTTCAAGATAAAAAGGGTGATAATTGTTCTTATGTATCATGCTTCTCTCCTTTGAAGGTGATTTTCAACTATACAAGAGGTGAGATTTTTCCAAAATGTAAAGACAGCAGTGTTCACTAAGTGCGCTTGAGATTTTACCAAAACCAAATTTATGATGCAGCCTACAAATTCTGGAATGAAGCTGTAAGTAGTGTAGTATAGATGACACTTTGTTGGTTGCTAATGCTTTTTTGGACAGCTCTATCTAATTCTTTGGATGCTCCAACGACAAGAGCACAATTCTTTGGTATTTTTTAGGTAGGGACTTGACTCACTCACATTTTTTAATGACTGTCCCTCAAAATTGTGCTCATGATTTTCTGAATGGTTGAGTTTGTAAGCATGTGTTTTGAGTTTCTTAGCTCTTTATGTATGGGAGAAGGGTACTTTAGTCTCAATTTCACTTGTGTAAAATGCCATAGTTTTGTCACTTTCAATTAGGGGTACACATTTATACCTGAAATCTGAAACCCACTCAAAACTCATCTAGCCCGAAACCCAAAAAAATTGAGTTTCAATTTTAGTACACTGGGTTCCGGTGTAACTCGGTTATGTACCGGGTGGGTTCGAGTTTAATATTTTTGAAAACTCAAAACTCGAAACCCACTCGAAATTAGGGTCGGCAAAACGGGTCAGACACGATAACACGACTCGAAACCCACACGAGAGTTAGCGGGTTCGGGTTTGCCTTAAATGGGTTTGGGTCGTGTTCGGGTTGACTCGTCTAACCCGTTTAATAAACGAGTAGTGTTCGGGTTGACACGGTTAACACGAAATTGACCAGTTAATGACCTATTTAAAGTTATTTTAGTACTTTAACGTGTCATGAATGGGTTATAAACGTGTTGAATACTTTATAAACGTATTATTGATTGACATGTTTAAACAAAATATGTTTATAAACGAGTTACACGGGTCGTGTCGTGGCAACTCGTTTATAAACGGGTCGTGTTCGGGTTTCATTTTTTGACACGATTATTAAATGGGTCGTGTTACGGATTGAGCATGTACCTATTATACATGGATCTCGACACGACCCGCGAACACGAATTGTCACCCGTACTCGAAACTCGGTTAGCATTTTATTTATTTATTTTTATTTTTTATGTATATATATTATATATACTTATATTATATATATTTTTCTAATTGTGAATTTGTGAGTGTGTGTTAAATTGTTAATGTGATAGTTTATGTTATATGTATATATAATAAAATATTGTATAATTGTATTATTTTGTATTTTTTTTTTTTTTATGTTAAAAAGAGGGATATTTTTTTTAAAGAAGAAGGCTAGCCTAACCCGAAACCCAACCCAACCCGCCTAAACTCAACCCACCCCAGCTCAAAACTTGAAAAACTTGATTTTCATACAGGCAAGTTCGGTCCCAAGATTCCGAAACCCAAACTCGAAAAATGTGAACCTGAAAACTCGAATACCCAAAACCTATTAAAACCCACTCGATGTGGAACCCTACATTCAATCCTCTGGATTCTCTAGTATTATTTGTAGAGTAGAAAATGCTTATTTGGATTCATAAGCCTTCATGGTTTTCTTCCTCTTGTATTATTAGTAGAGTAGAAAATGCTTATTTGGATTCATAATAGCCTTCATCGTTTTCTTCCTCTCCAAACTATGTATTTTTAGGGTTGTTTATATTTTTATAATTTCACTTTGAAATCGGCAACTACTCCAAAGAAGTAAAAAATATATTTTTTTCTTATCACGAAAAAATTATTTAAAACAATATAATTGTTAAAAAAAAAAAAGTCCACACCAAATAATCTTTTTTTAGAAGAGTTAATTAATTTTAGGGTAATTTTTAGTTATATACATAAATTATTAAAAATATCTTACATATAACGATAAAAAAATAAAACATCCTATATGCGTATATGCTTACCGAAAATTCAAAAAAAACTCATAACCAACCAAAAAAAATGGCAACCCAGAATTTTTAGGCAACTATCGTTTGCCCAAAACGGTGCGCATCACACCCTTACCAAGCAATATATATTCATCCCAAAACAAAAAAAAAAGAAAAGAAAAAAAAAAAAGAAAAGTTTCGATCAACCAAATCCAAACTCTATCGTCGAAGCTTCGAAATCATAACTCGATCGATTGTCAAAGCTCTCCAATCATGTCTGTGGAACTTGGCAACTAAATCCACCATTAAAGCTACTCAAAAGCTTTAATTCTCTGAAATCAAACAAATTAAACAATCTCAAACTAGAATTTTGCATTGTTCGAATCTCCACCATTGAAGCTCTTCGAACAACTTAGTCGAAGCTACTGGACCGCTGTTAAAATTCGTCGAAGCTCTCCACCATTAAAGCTACACAAAAACTTCAATTCTCTGAAATTAAACAAACATAAAACATTTAAAAAGAAACTAACAAGTAAACTGTATTCTGAAATAATGAACTTAAAAATAAAAAGTAATACATCGGTATTACTTTCATAATATTAAATACAATAAAACAGTTTCTTTATTTTAATATAAAGCTATATAAAAAAGAATGATGAAATTAAAATAGAAAAAACAATTAATTGCAACAAATAGGAAACCATCATTATGTTGATGAATATTCTATGAAAATAGAATCTCTTTTATTTATTTCTTTATTAAATTAAATCCAACATAGTTTCTATGGTGGTCAAGAAAAAGGGCATTAAGACACAAAACTCAGAAAATAATATATATAAGTGTTTAATCAAATCAAAAACACTTAATCATAGATATATCCTCAAGTAAATATTCACCAATAATATCATTAAAAAGAAACTAACAAGTAAACTTTACTTTTAATAATTAAAAAAATAATTTTTTTAGTAACTTATGGAATTGGTTAGTACATTTAATTTTGTCTAATTAAATTTAATGTTTGACTTAGCGTAACTTATATGATGTTTACGATACTATTTAGTTTATTTACAAGTTATTTTATACATCTATGAAAATAGTTTTATAACATATGTTTATTTATAATTTAGTCTTGTAACAGATAAAAAAAAAAAAAACTTTTTAGTAACCTATTAAGTTATTGATACATCAAATTTTGTTTAAGTTTAAGGATTAATTATTTATTTGTTAAAAAAATATAAAAGAAACTAAAATGCTACATTTGATCTTGGAAATCTTCTTTGGTGAATGAGAAAGATATATACTTCTCACGTATTAAAACGATCATTATAAAAAAAATTACAATAATGTAACTCTTAAAACCAAACAATTATTTGTGTAGTAAAAAATATATTTATTTTTTTAAACTTGCAAAAGAAAAAAAAGAGAGATACATGAAGGTTGGAAATTTATTATAATGTTTTTTGAAAAAATAATAAAATGAAAGAGATATTTAGGTGCCATGTATTAAGAGAAAAAATATAAAATAAATGATTGATAGTTGAATAAAAAAATGAGAGTTATTTTTAAATAATAATAAAAAATTATGAAAGAAAAAAAGAAAGATGAATTTTATCAAAAAATAAAAAAAAGAATGGTGAATAATGCACCAGTGACGAGAGAGAATGCCGAATATATGTGTATATGTAAATAGCTTTCGTTATTTTTATCTATTTAAATTAATATGGGTATCCTTATAAATAAAATATATTTTACGTGTTTGAGTGTAATTTTTTCTTAATTTTAAGCACTTATAAAGATGCCAACATGGGCAATGTATTGGGCCTTATTCTTAAAAAAAATTGGAATAATTAGATAAGACACCATTTTTTGTAAAATATTTACATTTTTACGTTCAAAGAATGTTTTTTTACATTTTTACGGTTTTCCAAAAAATAACACGAAAACAACATAAAATGAATAAGAAAACAACATAAAAGTAACATGAAAATAACATCAAAATAACAATAAAAAATAACATACATATAACAAAAAATTAACAACAAATGAACAAAATTTCAACATAAAAGACCGTGTTTTATGTAAATAAAATCAAAAAAATCGTTAAAATGTTTAAAATTCCGTGAAACCGTATTTTTGTTGTTTTTTTTGTTGTTTTTGTGCATTTGTGAAATTAACCCAAAAAAATTACATAGACCAAAACTTTGTAAAAAAATCATAAAAATACATCAAGAATTTTTTTTATTTTTACTCTTTTGAATGTTTTTATTTGTAAAAATACTTTTTTAGTAAAAATATAAATTATTTTTTTGTTGTTTTATAGTTTATTTATAGTTGTATTATAGTTGTCATGAGTTTTTTTTTTTTTTTAATTATTTTCTATTGTTTTATAGTTAATTTATAACTGTCACTTTCTCGCTGTTTTTATTTATTTTTTTACTTTTTGTTGAACAAGGTATATTTTTCTAATTTTAAAACTTTACAAATGTATTTTTGTAATTAAAAATTTTAGGCCGTAAAATTAAAATAAAATATAAAAGAAAGGTATTTTTGAAAAAATTTGTATTCCTAAATATATCAAACTTGTTTAAAAATAAGATAATTTCAAAAAAAAAAAAATTGCAAGATTACTGTCTGTATAGAGTTTTCAACAATTTTACGGTTTTTTAGATTTTATTTACATAAAATACGATTTTTTAGTGTATTTTTATGTTGTAATATTATTATTTTGTTGTTGATTTTTTGTTATTTGTATATTATTTTTTATATTGTTTTAATATTATTTTTTTGTTACTTTTATATAATTTTTTTGTTGTTTTCTTATATTTTTATAAAATACTATAAAAAAATATATATAAAAAATTGATATCTTATATAATTATTTATTTAAAATTACAATTTCATTAATATTTATTAAATGTATAATTATTAGAGAGTGTATTTTTACTTAAATTCAATTACAACAACATACACATAAAAGACATACTTTTTTTTTAAAAAGGAAAACACATACCATTCCGGACACATAAAAGGCATACACTTCCACGTAAGTGGGAAATGCTAAAACTACATGATTCTAGTAGTAATTCATAATAATTAAACTGGTAAATACTATTTTGGACTTTGTGTTTTACAAAAGCTATGATCTTTTGTTATAAAATAGGTTCTATATTTTCCAAAATAGTACAATAGGATCCTCAACTGATTTTTTGTCAAAATAAAATTTAATAATAATCTGATCTAAAGTTGTTATGACAAAACTGTTTATATTTTCTGTATCTGTTCGTATTAGGAATTGTCTTCAAGTTGGTTATATTAAAAAAAATTGTCAAAAATTAAGCTCAAAGTTCTATTTTTACCATTTCAGAAAATATAAGGTCTATTTTGTCATTTAACAAAACAGAGAGTCCAATCGATAACTTTTACGAAAAACAGGGCCTAAAATAATATTTACCCTAATTAAAATATTGATATTAGATATAGGTAGTTTTTTTTTAAAAAAAAAATGGTTAATAATACTCTGTAATAATTATTAAATTAAATTATATAAGATTTAATATTTAATTATACGCGTTAGAATATAACATTTTGAAATGTAAAATAATTAAATAATATATACGGTTGGTAAAGGCCTAAAGGGAACTGTCTATTAGACTAATAATACAATCTCTTTATGATTAGTGTCATGGTACGCAAGTGTTGAAAGTAATTGACTTGACTAATACCTTACATGGTGTTTGGTGGAGTAGTATAAGGGAAATTTCATTAATAATACATGATAAAATTCCTAATATCAAAATATATACTAACTACTAATTTGTACAAAAAAAATGTTATTAATTTCTTAAATACTCAAAATACTTTTTTATTTAATTTTCCCTCCCTGACTGTCTCTCTCTTCCTATTCTATCTTTTCGTCGTTCTCTCTCTCCACCACACCAAGAACCCAACCGGTGTGATAAAAACCCAACCCAAAGGCCTAAAGTATCATCCCCTCCCTCTCTCTCACATCTCTCTCTCTCTCTCTCTCTCTCTCTCTCTGGCGACCCAACGCTCACCACCACCACAACAATGAAGACCACAACAAGCGACCCACGACGACCACGACCACGAACCACCGACAGCAGACCACCACCGAGAGAACCCAGAGTAAAACTGTCGCCACCACCAAGCTTAGTAAAAACGTAAGTTTTTTTTTAAAAAAAATAAAAAATCAAATTTTTCATAGATTTGGATGCAAATTTGTGTATGTTCTTCAGATTAGTTGAATTTTTATAGATTTTAGATAATGTGTGTTCTTTAGTAGTATTTGTATATTTTTACAGTGTTAACGATGAGATATCGATAGGTTATCGATATAATGTCGACAAAAATTAAAAATAGTTTGAGCATCATAATTTTTCTATTTTATTACTGTATATCGATAGGTTATCTACATTTTATCTATGATTTCTCGACATTTTGATTAGGATATATTTGTAAGAATTTGTTGGTTATATCGATATTTTGTCGATGAAATGTCAATATGTTGTCGATAATAGGTCTTTGTTTGAACATAACTAGTTTTAAAGAATATATCGATAGGATGTCAATGGGATGTCAATAGTTTTCCGACAATTTGAGAACATGTTATGGTTGTCGATATAATGTTGACAGTTTGTCGACATGTTTTCGACACCATATGTGCAATAATTATCTAATGTAATTTATCGATAAATTGTTGATAGGTTATCGGTATGTTGTCGACAATATGATTTTATTGTATTCTGTCATTTCTAAGTGTGATGATATCGACAGAATGTCGACATTTTGTTGACAATATTTTGTGAGGGCATCAATAATATTTTTTGTTATACATTTTTTCAGATGGCTCCACGACTCATAGTTCCAACATCCTAGCATTTTACTGGTCGCGTGACATATAGAGGCACCGGTGCTTTTACAAAAATCAAGTCTCAATTTGAGGAGTACAATTTGAATAACACGACGAAAAAAATGGTTTTGCCAACTGTTAGATTTTTTTTTTGTTGTAATTTACTTGGTTAGTTGTGTTTACTGTGTTATATATTTTAGGGTTTAAGGTTTAGGTTTAACTGTGTTATACATTTGTCGATAAGTCGATAGGTTGTCGATAGGGTTTAGGGTTAGTTCTAACTGTCAATGTCAAAATGCTTTCAGCTTTATAAACCCAATTAAAACCCTCAACAGACCAAACACCATCGTAAGATACAACAAGAAACACAGTCGATCCTGTATTTTCAAACAAAAAAAGGTAAGTTAGGGAAAAATACCAAAAAATAATAAAAAAAACTAAAAAAGGCAAAAATTTAACATATTCGACAAACCTATCGACATTCCATTGATAAGAACTGTCATTTTTAATGTTTATTTAGTCTTTACTTATGTTTAAAAAAATTCACTTGTTTTCTAGTCAACTGTTAAAAGTTTTCATTTTTTTGTCTTAACGTCGACAATATATCGACATGCTATCGACAAATATAAGTAAAAAATATTGACAAATTGTCGATACATTGCCAAATAAATGAAATTATTTAAATTGCTTTTTCATCGATATATGTCGATATCATGTCGATAATGGTCATCCCTGACCATCCTTCACATGTCATCGACATTTTATCGATATTCTATTCATAAATTGTCGATAACCTCTGGAAAACCCAGATTTCAACAGAAAACTAGATCTACTATTTTAAACAAAAAAAAAATACCAGTTCCAATAAATACCACAGATATAATGTGAAAGTGCTACTAGTAGATTTTATTGATTCAAGTTACCAAGTTGTACATCTTTAAATTGATCGATTTCAAGATATGAGTTATGAACAAGAATTAAGCTTTAAGCAGTAAATCACACATCAATTTACAAGCTTCATCTGCACTGAGAACACATCTCAGCCGACTAGTGCTTGGGTTCCCGAACCGTGGTAAATTCATCCACTATCAATCAAAGGTTCATATTACAATTACCAATTCTCTCTAAAGGAATCAAATACAACCTTTTCAGCAAATAGTAATGAATTACCAACGACAATCAAGAACACTGATTGTCAATGCACAATCCCTTCGCAAAGAATCGAGCTCCTCTTCAACATGTCTTCAATCTGAAATCCCTTCAGATCTGATGATGAAGATGACACTGAAATCCCTTCAGTTTGAACTCAACAATTCCAGATTCAGATCATTCCGCCATTGACGGACCCTCTCAAGCTTCAAGATCTAACCTGTAATCACAATCACAAGAAACAAGATACGACTATCTCTCTAAAACAACCGAAATAACTGTCTGAATGATTAATGGATAACCACTTTACTAACAGAAACTGATTATATATATGACCACAACGATAAGTCCAGGTGGCACTAACTAACACTTAAAAAGACTCTCGTAAACAAACGTTAGTGCAGATATAACAGTCTAAAATTCTAGACACGACTAGACATTGAACAGAACATACACTGTCACAAAATAATGACACTAACATTCTCCCCCTTGACAGGTTATGTTCAATGACTAACACACAAAACTAAAGACCAGAAAATATTGATAAACCAGATATAAAAGTTTTTAGGAATATAAACAAATCAACTACACAAGCAAAACAAATGACATATATCTCCCCCTTCATTGAATATGATCTGTAGGTTCCTGTGCTGTGCCAGACTCCCCCTGGGAAGGTGGTCCTGTCGACACAAAGGGTGTTGCAGTGTCAGCTGGAGGATCTAGATCAGGTTGTGCTGAACTAGTGACTGGATCCAAGGCTGAAGGCTCCCCCTGCATATGTGCATTATTCCCAGATGTGTCTGATGAGGCGCCAAACGAATCACGATGAAACTCAGGCAGAGAGATGTCAGGCAGAGAATCCCCAGGAAAATGGTGCAAAAGAGTGGACTTGATAGAGCAAACCATTTGATACATTGAGGCCTCAAAGGCAAGCTGACGCTTTTGATCCTTCTTATAGCGTTTGGCAAAAGATTGAAACTCAGTAAACATTTGTACCTGCCAGCTGGAATCCGAGAGCCCTTTGAACATAGGAGACTTGCCTTTACTCACTGTGGTTGCTGAGGGAGTGGTTGAAGAAGGCTTCCTGTTGACCACCGAGAGAAAGCTCTTACTGAGAATCGGATTCTGAACTTGATAATCATGCGTGGTGAGTGGAGGGTGAGCATCCATGAGAACCCGTTGAACTAAACTTGGAAATGGTAGCTTGTTACGAGTGCCAGTGGATTCAGATGCTTCCAGTACCCGGTCAAAGATGAGCGAGGGCAGATCAATGGATACATTAGTGCCTACAGCATACAAGAACTTGCCAATCTCAAGGGTAACAGCAGACAAATGAGAATTAGGAAACCAATTGTACAAGGCTACTCGATGAAGAACCCTATAGAATGGAGTCAAGTGAGTAACCAGTATTTCCTGTTTGTCCCAAATATAGTCATCCCTGCCAGTTAGCACTCGACCCATCAAAGATTGATCTGGATTAAAGTGTTTCCCATATGTTGAATTCCTGATAGACTCAACTTGCAATAAGGAAGCAATAGTGGAAGGACCAAAAGGAACTCTATGACCCCTAACAAAGGCATTCACACACCCCGGATGACCCTCGGCAATAACGGTTCTATCCGCATTGGCATAGAATTCTCGAACTAATATGGGGTGGGGAGCAGACAAGTTAGTGACCGTGTTGACCCATTTCCTAAGTTTTAAAAACTCATGCAGTTCAGGAAAATCATCTAAAATGACCACTTGTTCGAACCAAAGCTCACGACTACCAAACCACCGTTGATAGACAGAGGCTTTAGAGGCATCAACAAAGCATTGTACTGTTGCAGGGTCGACAGTTGATATAGGAACTTTGGGAAGTTTGGACTTTTTAGAACCTCTAGACGACCGTTTGGGAGATGACTCTGTAGAGGCAACTGGAGTGGGTTTTTCTTGGATTTCTTTTCGTGGGGATGATACGTGGTGTCAACAGAGGATTTTCTTTTGGGTTGAACACGTTCACGGTTGGGGTAGGAATAGAGACCTTAGATGGAGGACGAGGAGGGCCTATAGGTTTCGAGGAGACTGTGACTCGACGAAGAACGAGTGACACGTTTGGACACAGGTGGGGAAGGAGATGAAAGAGAAGGACGAACCTTTTTAGAGATAGGAGGAGCCTTACCTTGAAATGTACGAGGTTTCTGACTGACCGGAGGTGAGGGAGGAGACGGAGTTGACTCTGAGCTCGGGAAAGGTGCAGAACCACCAGCCTCCGACTGGTAAAGGACAATGTCACGACAGGGATTAGGCAATGCAGACGCGACAGTAGGAGGCACTGGAGGATCATCAGTCGACTCCATGGATGGAACAACCATAGCAACAGGGGTGACTGCAATGGGTGTGATATTCTCCATGATAGAGAGAAAAGAATTTGGATGAAGCAGAGCTTAGGGTTTCAGAGAGGAAAGTGAAGAAGTGAGACTAATCACTTACCGTAGGCCTTAAGTATAGGCACCCTGACACAACTGACCAGGCAAAAAAAATGATGATGATTTTTTTTAAATTTGATTTTTGCCAAATAAACCGTACGCGCCCAAATTGAATATTTACTACCACATCATACGGCACACTAAACGAAACAAACCAACGTCATCAGGCAATAAGTGTATCAAAGAAACCAGACTTGTGACAAATATACCCCAATATATGCATTTAGCCCACACTTAGACAAAACAGAAAAATAACAAAAAAAACTTCAAGATACTCAACTTTTAAGGCAAAAAAAATATATATCAGCTGATCAATGAACAGAGTGTCTGAGAGCACACGAACTGCACAACTAGAGCAACAAATCATTCCCCTGCCCCATCGACAATGATACTGACAAAAGCACTACACATTGAATCTCCATTCGTGTGTGAACAGTGATCTCATGTGGTCCAAGAAGAGTGAAATTCAGCTGGACCACTCGCTCAATTACGAACCAACAGATAGTTGGAAAATAACGATTTTTGTATTGTTGTTTTTTTTATTTGAAGCCGTTTTTTTAATATATCACTCTGGCTTTTGCTTTAGTACCCAGACATGGCTTTCACTCTCTTCCAGAGATGTAGCCGTCCTCTTTGAGTACCAAGAACTAATATAGAAGGAGCATACTACTTATTAGAACCTGGTGTATGAGAGCTCTTCCCATTGCATCTGGAAGAGGTAGCCTTTTTGACTGGGGAAGATTCAAGTGTAGTAACAATCAATGTAGTATATAGTAGATGGGGAAGGACAGAAGAACCATTGCTGAAGAACTGTGACATACATGCATGCTCATAGACAAAATAGATTGATCAGATGACACTAAGAACAGTTTAGATGGTACAGAGACCAATACATGTTCTTAAATGAGTAAAAGTTTGAGTATCTAAAGCTTTAGTGAACAAATCTGCTAATTGATTTGTTGTGGGCACATGAGATATTGACAGCATATTTGACTCAACTAGTTCTCGGATAAAGTGATACCTGATGTCGATGTGTTTGGTCCGAGAGTGCTGCACAGGGTTTTTAGAGATGTTGATGGCGCTTGTACTGTCACAAAAGATGGTCAGTGTGTGTTGAGGATACCCATAATCGGTAAGCATTTTATTCAGCCATATCAATTGAGTGCAACAGCTGCCTGCTGCAATATATTCTTCTTCTGCAGTGGAAAGGGAGATGGACTGCTGTTTTTTGCTATACCACGAGACAAGGTTATTCCCAATGTAAAAGCAACCCCCTGAAGTGCTTTTTCTATCATCTATACATCCTGCCCAATCAGAGTCACTATATCCGACCAAAGAGGTATTCGTGTCACAACTATACCAAAGACCATAATTACCGTCACCTAGATATTTGAAAATTCTTTTGACAACAGAGAGATGAGGCCGTTTAGGATTGGCTTGATACTCGGCACATAAACCTACACTAAAGGATATATCAGGGCGACTTGCTGTGAGATACAGTAAGCCACCTATCATACTTCTGTATAGAGTGGGGTCAACAGGGTCACCAGACTCATCTCGTGACAATTTGGACGTGGTGCCTATTGGTGTGTGTGCATGCTTGACCTGAGAGTAGCCAAACTTATCTAACATAGACTTGACATATTTAGACTGTGAAATGAATGTACCATGATCTAGTTGTTTGATTTGGAGTCCTAGAAAGAAAGTAAGGTCACCTATTAAACTCATTTCAAACTCATTAGTCATTAAAGTGACAAATGTTTGGACTTCAGTATCACAAGTTGAGCCAAAAATGATATCATCCACATATATTTGGGCAACAAAGATTCCTTTGTCAATATATTTAATGAATAGAGTGCTATCTGCAGTACCTCGAGTGAAGCCATGAGAGATGAGAAATGAAGTGAGTCTATCATACCACGCACGTGGGCCCTGCTTCAGTCCATATAAGGCTTTATTGAGCTTGTACACATGGTGTGGATGATGTGGATCTTCAAACCCCGTGGTTGTTTGACATAGACTTCCTCTTGAATTACCCCATTGAGAAAGGCACTCTTGACGTCCATTTGAAAGAGTTTGATCTTCAAAAAACATGCAATGATAAGAAGTAGCCGAATGGATTCTAATCGAGCCACGGGTGCAAATGTTTCATCAAAGTCGATGCCTTCGACCTGACTATATCCTTGAGCCACAAGTCGTGCTTTATTTCGAGTCACTGTCCCAAATTCATCAGACTTGTTTTTAAACAACCATTTCGTCCTTATAACATTTGCACCATCTGGTCGAGGGACCATTATCCAGACACCCAGTCTCTTGAAATTTCCCATTTCATCCTGCATGGCAGCCAACCAGAACTCGTCTAATAATGCATCTCGAACACTTTTGGGCTCAATCTGTGACAGATAGCAGGCAAAGGCTAACAAATTCTGCAGTTTACGTCTGGCTGACCCTTTGTATCATTCGGATTTCCTATGACAGTGGCTTGAGGATGAGCTTTCTCAACCCAGGATGGGGGCCCGATTTTATGAACTTTGACTGTTGGAGTTCATTGGTCGAGGCACTATCAACTTCATTTTCTCTTCGCAGCCTGCCTTGCTTGGCTTGATTGTCACCTGATATGCACGATCTTTGTATTTAGAGACTCTGTAGAAGTATCAGGGTACACCTGAGACTGTCTAGTGAGGACTGGTCTAGAGCCTGAGAGAACAGGAGAGTCATCTTCGATCCACACATCTTCATGTCCTTCTAAATCATCAAATTTCACATTCATTGATTCAACTACAGTGAGAGTCCGTTTGTTGAATACTCTGTAAGCCCGACTGTTGGTGGAGTACCCCAAAAATGTTCCTTCATCACTCCGGGATCAAACTTGGTCAAGTGATCCCGATCGTTCAGGACATAACACGTACATCCAAAGATATGCATGTGGCTCACGTTAGGAGGTCTTCCTTTCCATAGCTCATAGGTAGTTTGAGAGGTACCAGTGCGAAGATGAACTCTATTGCACACGTAACAGGCAGTATTGACAGCTTCAGCCCAAAATCGTTTTGAAATATCCTTGGCCTGCATCATGACCCGAGCCATTTCCTGTAGTGTTCGTTTTTTTCGTTCAACAACTCCATTCGCCGAGGAGTTTTTGGGTGAGAACTCGTGGTGAATTCCCATGCCATTACAGAACTCTGAGAATATGGAATTTTCGAACTCTTTTCCATGGTCACTTCTTAGTCGAAAAACTTTTCCAACTTTGGAGTCTTTCTCAGTTTGCAATCTCAGTATCAAGGCAGAGAATGATCCAAATGTGTCAGACTTGTCTCTAAGAAATTCAACCCGAGTAACCGAGAGTAGTCATCCACCAAGACCATTACATATCTTTTCCCACGATACTTTCATTACCGCATTGGCCCCATTAAGTCAACATGCATGAGTTCCAGCACACGAGAGGTGAGAAGTCTATTAATTGTGGGATGAGATGCCTTATGTTGTTTTCCAAGCTGACATGGACCACATACTCTTTCCTTGGAAACTTTCATGTCAGGAATTCCCTTTCTGACTTGAAGCTTCACCAATCTTCGGAGATCTCTGTAGTTCAAGTGTCCCAGCCTGTAGTGCCATAAGTCAGGTTTGTCCAAGAAGGTCATGTTGCACACTATGGTATTGCACACGGCATAGCGGTCTACGATTACGTTTCTGTTAAGACAACACACCCATCGGATGAAACTAAACATTGAGTTTTAGTGAAACTTACGGAGAGATTGTCGTCACATAATTGACCGATGCCGATGAGATTTGCTTTGAGTCCTCTCACATATAAGACATTTGTCGAGGTGAGCCGCTCCATTCACATTTACATCACCTCTCCCAAAGAATCTGTCCTTTGTTGCCATCCCCAAAAGTGACGAGATCCTCCTTTTTCATCTTTGAAGTTAACTAGCAATTTCTTATTTCCGGTCATGTGACGCGAACATCCTTGTCGAAGTACCACCGACCTTCAACAAAGGCAGATAGAGATAGCTTTGCAACCAAACCAACATCAGAATTTGGTTTGGACTTTATTTTCCATTCTCGACGAGGTTTGCGTCCATGTGACTTATTTGGAGGAGGGAAACTATTTGGTCGATTGATCATGGCTTTCAAGTAGTTCTGCAATTTGTAACACTTAGGACGGATGTGACCTCTCCTATTACAGAAATGACATGTAGGAATGAAATTGTCATTCTGTGGAAAGTTGTCGCATCGGTCCTCCTTCCTTCAAATTTGAGTTTGGTGGGTCCGGTTGGAACTGTCTCCTCTCGGATGAGTCGGATTCATTAATGGTGATCGAGGTGTCAGGAGACCCATCTTCCTTCTTTGATGAATTGACATTGGAGGGTAAGGAATGCTCAACAGACAATTCATTCCCTTGCTTGTAAAGCATCTTATATCCTAATGAAGTTCGATCACCATAGGGCTTCTGAAGCTGTAGGGTTTGATTGATGGCAGCAGTGCACAGGGGAATGAACTGTAACGCTTGCTTGGTTCGGATTAGATCGAGTGTGAGTTTGTAAATCTCATTCTCCTTTTCATCAAGAAGTCGGTTGAGATTTTTGACAGAGTCTTCTAACTTTCCTTTTTCAGTCTCCACTTGCTCAAGGGAGTTCTTTAGGGCACGAATCTATTTAATCATGTACTCCCATTGTGCAAACATTTCTTCATAAGCATGTTGACGACTGTCTTTGTCGCTTCGATGAAGTGGAGGCGCATCATCTTCGCATTCAACCGGATTACTGACTTTGGGCCATGAATGCAAGTACTGCTTCTCCTCATCTGATCCTTCAATGGCTGTGGAGTTCTTTTCCGCATAACTATAACTCCAAGTTGCTGCAAGGGCCTTTTTCTTTTTTAGTGTGTTGGCACACTCGGCTGAATGTGACCATATCCATCACATTCTCTCGCACTTAATCCCTCGCCCCTTTTGATCGAGTTGAGGCTTGTCTGGTTTGAAATTTACTCCTTTGTTTCTCTTGGCTTGATTTTCTTTGTCAGCTGGTGAATTTTTCCTGTAGTTCTTTTTCAAGAACTTTGCATAGTTTCTTGTTAACATGGCAACAGTTTCATCTGTAATGCCATTTAAGTCCTCCAGAACAGGTTTTTTTGTTTTCTTGGTGAATAAGTGCAACCCCAACCTCTGATTTTTCTTTCACCATCTCCTTTTGTTTCTTGGTTTTCTTCCACCTAGACAGTGATAGCTCATAGTTTTGTAATGATCCGATGAGCTCGTCAAGATCGAGTTCCTCAATGTTTCTCATTTCTTCGATAGAGGTAACTTTGGACATGAATCTTCTAGGGAGGACACCAAGCACCTTTCGAACTAGTTTCGAGTTAGAGTAAGTTTTCCCCAGAGCATATGATTCATTAGAAATGTCACAAAGTTTTGCATGGAATTCAGCCACAGACTCATCCTCCTCCATGGTGAGATTTTCGAAAGCCTTTGCCAAGGCACGCAGCCTTGATTTCTTGACAGCATCAGTTCCCTCGTTCTTAATCTTTAGCTTCTCCCAAGCTTCCTTAGCAATTTCACAATTGGCTATAACCTTCAACTGGTTAGTGGAGACAGCGTTGAACAAGGCATGAAGAGCCTTTGAGTTGAAATTTTCTCTTTCCATTTCAACAGTGGTCCATTGACTCATTGGTTTGGGTATGACGATTTCATTCTCCATCATCGTTGGTTTCCACCACCCTTCTTCTATGGACATCCATACTCTTTCATCAACAGCTCTCAAGAAAGCACGCATCTTGGTTTTCCAGTATGGATAATTGGCTCCTTCCAGCATAGGAGGTCTCGAGGTGGAGCCTCCTTCTCTGAACATTTCCATCCTGCACACAGAAGTGATAAACAGAAACACAATTGTTCTGTAGTTCTTTGAGAGAGAACTCAGAGGAAGTTAGTTGCAACAGAATCGATCGTCAAGGTTGATTCAAGAATCAACAATCAAGAATCATACAGCAGTAGGATCTAACACAAATTTTTATAAAATTTCAAGCTCTGATACCAAATGAAAGTGCTACTAGTAGATTTTATTGATTCAAGTTACCAAGTTGTGCATCTTTAAATTGATCGATTTCAAGATATGAGTTATGAACAAGAATTAAGCTTTAAGCAGTAAATCACACATCAATTTACAAGCTTCATCTGCACTGAGAACACATCTCAGCCGACTAGTGCTTGGGTTCCCCGAACCAGGGTAAATTCATCCACTATCAATCAAAGGTTCATATTACAATTACCAATTCTCTCTAAAGGAATCAAATACAACCTTTTCAGCAAATAGTAATGAATTACCAACGACAATCAAGAACACTGATTGTCAATGCACAATCCCTTCTGCAGCAACTGAGCTCCTCTTCAACATGTCTTCAATCTGAAATCCCTTCAGATCTGATGATGAAGATGACACTGAAATCCCTTCAGTTTGAACTCAACAATTCCAGATTCAGATCATTCCGCCATTGACGAACCCTCTCAAGCTTCAAGATCTAACCTGTAATCACAATCACAAGAAACAAGATACGACTATCTCTCTAAAACAACCGAAATAACTGTCTGAATGATTAATGGATAACCACTTTACTAACAGAAACTGATTATATATATGACCACAACGATAAGTCCAGGTGGCACTAACTAACACTTAAAAAGACTCTCGTAAACAAACGTTAGTGCAGATATAACAGTCTAAAATTCCAGACACGACTAGACATTGAACAGAACATACACTGTCACAAAATAATGACACTAACATAATGAATGCGAGCTACATACTATTACTAATGTCTAACAAAATGCTTAAAACACAACTTACCTATTATAATGTTGAATGATTCTTGAGTGTGGGGGTGTGGTCCGGTTTTCCACCACCACTGAGAGAGAGAGAGAGAGAGAGAGAGAGAGAGAGAGAGAGAAGCACACGAGAGGGAAGAGAGAGAGGGGTGGTGGGTTTTAGTTTTTGTCAAAGTAGAGAGAGAGAGAGAGAGAGAGAGAGAGAGAGAGAGAGAGAGAGAGAGAGAGAGAGAGAGAGAGAGAGAGAGAGAGAGAGAGAGAGAGAGAGAGATAGAGAGAGAACCAAACAAGAGGGAAGAGAGAGAGGGGTGAACCATTTCAGTTTTTAACTATTTTTTTTATTTTAAAAAAGAGCAAAATGAGAAGTTCATGTAATCAAAGAAATTAATTGGTATAAATTAGTAAGGGGAGTCAAATTTGATATGGGGTGTTTTATTAATCATCAAAATTAAATTTTTCCTAGTATAATGGAAGGGAATTGTGAAAATAAAATATATAAGATTTTTTTTCCTAAACTTTGATATTGTTATAATTTTACTATTTGATTTTTTTTTTATTGTAAAAAGTACCTTTAGAACTTTGAAAATAATTATAAATTTACCCATTTAGTTGCAATTTTACTCATTTTTACAAACAGTTTCATGATGTAAGACTAAATTCATGACTAATTTAGTATAATTGGAGAGCTCATGCAAAAAATAATTGCATAGGTAGTGCTCTATGGATAAAATATAGGATTGTATATCTATAACTTTAGAGTTAATAATTGAATGTTTAAGGTTGTTTGTTAGAGCATCTTTAATGAAGTGTTGTAAGAATTGTGTATTGTCATTTTTAGAATATGTTGTTGATAAAAGTAAGCTTCAATGGTGGTGTAAATTTGTTCTAAATTTGACGTATGCTAAAATTTGTGCTAAATTTAATACAAAAGATAACAATTTAAATTTTAACACACAATAAATATTATATTTTTTAATTACTACTTTCTCACCCATTAATATATTTATTAATTAAAAAAGGTTTTTTTTAATTCCCATTTTAATCTCATAAAAAAGTTAATCATCAAGAAAAATAAAATAAGTTAATTGTATTGTACATTTCAATAAACATTAGTTACTTCTTAATTTTTTTTTAATTATTTTGCTCGTTGTGCATTGGAGCACAATTACAAATTAGGCTAAATATATCTTTAGTATATATTTTGGGCTGAAATTAATACAATAATACATCTTACATTAGAGAAGAGATGGTCTTATATTTTGCTATAGCTAACTTAAGTTAGTTAATTAGACTCTCTCTCATACTCAGGGCCAACCCTGAAATTTAGTAAGCTATAGGAAAAAAAATATTTTTGCTCTTACTTAAAGAAAAATGTAGTATTTTCAAAATTAGTAAAAAAATATATAATTCTAAAAGGAAACAAACTTTTTTTGGGCCTCTAGCTAGGTGGGTCCTAAGGGGGTAAGTTGAAAAATAACACTTTTGTTAATCAATTAATCAAATTTATCTCTAATTTTATATTTTATTGAAACATACCTCTTTTTATATGTATTGTACCCAAAATAGCCTGACATAAGAGAGTCACATGGAGAGTATCTTGAAGTGATAGGGGTAAAATTGGTACAATCTTTAAAAAAAAAAGGTAAAAATAATAGACTTTAAAAAAGAAGGTAAAAATAAAAGAGGACAATATAAAAAGAGTATAGAGTATAATTTCCTCGGTCCTAAGCATACACCTAGCCCGCCTATGCTCAAAGTCAGGTCTGCTCATATAGTAACTATATGCGTAGTTTGTGGCTACATCAATAGATTTTTTTTGAAAAAATGAGCAAAATAACCTACACCCATAAAAGGAATGTACTGATACACCTTTGACTTGTTTCGGCATCAAGAAAAAAAAAATTTATTCTAATTTTTTTTCATATTCATGTACGTTATAGCTATTTAAGATCAACTACAAAATTTTGAGAAATTCCGAATAATTTATAATATAGAAAATAATGTTCAAACAGTTTTTTTTACACGCGTATAAAATAAAATAGTCACGCGTGCAACACACTGTTTGAACGTATTTTTCGGCGTGTTAAACTTTTCCAAATTTCTTAAAATTTTGCAGGATGTCTTAAATAACTATAACGTATATGACCATGAGAAAAAATTTGACTAAAAAATTATTGCGGGTGGTAAAACAAATAAAAATATATCATTGTATTCATTTTAAGAGGGTGCATCATAAAATTTTCCTAAAATATTTTATTAAGATTACGATCTAATATCAAAATGTTTGACATTCATTTGATATGCATTTTTTCATATATATGGACTTTTCCAAAAAGTCCAAAGTCAACTTTTAATTTTCCAGTCTTGTCAGCCTACTTTATAATCAACCATTAATTTGCGTATATATATGAAAAATCTTCTCCGTGTTGTAGCCGTAAACTACATAATTTCCCATCATCCGTGACCGTGCAAGCAAGTACAACACACTTCTCATTAATAATTAAATCCTAAATTTCTCAATGCCTCGAAAACTCTCAGCAACTTCTGTGATCAGCATCATAACCACATATATATAGTACATATAACTCTAATTTCTAACAATGTTTTCCACAAAACCCAATTACAATCTCTATACATATCATTACTACTACTAATAATAATAATAATAAGATGGTGATGAGCAAATTGTATTTAGAGATGGAACATGTTTTCCAATACTTTGATGAGAATGGTGATGGGAAAATATCAGCCTTGGAGCTAAGGAATAGGCTTGGTGTTGTATTGGTTGGAGATGAGTTATTGCCACTTGAAGAGGCAGAAGAGGCTGTGGAATGCTTGGATTTGGATGGAGATGGCTTCTTGGTATTGGATGATCTTGTGAATTTCATGGAATCGAGTACTCATGATGATCATGGTGAGCAGGAGAAGTTGCAAGATTTGAGAAGAGCTTTTGAGATATATGATATGGAAAGAGTTGGTTTCATAACACCCAAAAGTTTGAGTATGATGCTTACTAGATTGGGTGAGTCAAAATCCATTGATGAATGCAAAGTTATGATCAAACATTTTGATTTGAATGGTGATGGTGTTCTTAGCTTTGATGAGTTCAGGATTATGATGCAGTAGTGATTAGTACTGAAGATTTCATTAATTTATTGTAGTACAATTTTTGTTGTTTGTATGTGTGTATATATTAAGGCAATATTATATTACTCATGTTTTATTTATTATTATACTCATATATGCACTTTGACTTTATCTACATAATCATTATTGTTGTAAATGTTGCTACGGAAAATAAGAGAGGAACGATATTATTAAATAATTGAGTTAAGCCATAAATTAGGTCGTTCTTTTTAAAACATGCACGATACTGTCTAAAATTGTACAAGCAGTCGAAAAAAGTCAATCATCTTCAAGATAAAATAGCCCATTAGGTATCGAAACCTCACTACTGTAACAAACGGTCAAATACACCATCTAATAATATTATTGCCCAAAATAATTCAAATGGGAAAACTGTTTATAAAAAAAGGGATGTCTTTCTCCATTGGTTCTGATGCGTTAATAAAATAAATAAAACAAAGTCGTTTTTTTTTATGAATTGTGAGATAGTTGGATTATGGCTAAAAAATATAAAGAAGAAAGATCTTTGTTTACCAATTAATGAAGCATGTTTAAAAATAGTTTTAATTAATTAAATAAAAAATAATAATTTTTAATAAATAATTTTTCTCTAAAAGATGGCAGTGGCGGTGCACGTGTGTGTGTCCCTCTTCTAACCCAATTACTCACATTTACAATATACTAGAAGAAAGTTACGTGCAAGGCACGTATACTTAATTTTATGTTAGTTGCTCTATAATTTAATTGAGAAAGATTCAATAAATAATCATATAATTTAAAATAGTTCAAAAACTAATTTTAATTAGTGTGTGGGGTTATTTGAAAATCAATAGTGAAAAGTCAAATTTAAAATTTGCAGAAAGAGAAGAGGAGAATGGAGATTAGCTTGAAATATATTTAAAAAGTAACAATGCTACACACTTACTACGGACACTTAACTCGAGCCGGTAATAATAAAATTATAAAGAATAGGGGTAGCAGGCATATAACTGAACATATGAAAGAAAGAATATAAAAAACAAGAAATATGATAGCTTCCAAATAATATTATAACAAAGCAATGCTCTCCAAATTTATCTTAATATCATTCTTCTCTTGAAGCCTCTCATCAATCTCATAGCACTTCATGATAGATTCAACAAAATATATGTGTTTATGTATATTTGGATTCAACAAAATATATGTGTTTATGTATATTTGTTTTGAGCAAATCAGTAAACATATATTTTCAACAAATTAACCCGATAAACTCAAGATCCACATATATATAGCTAAGTATTCAAATACAATTGTAAAATCTAAACTTAAAACAAAATCAAATGGACAATTCATGCTCAACTAAAGCTATATATATACTGTTATGATTACATCAATCTAAATATTCTTACTTGCTATAACCGAATTATAAAAATTAAAAAGTATAATTTGAGATATATAGACTAAAATCATCCAAATAAACAAATAAATTAGTTACACATAGAATTATAAATGATACTTTTTTTAAAGTGTGTTTGGAGCTTATGTGAAATTTTTTGGATCTCTTCACTACTATTTTTTATCTCTATATTTTTGTATAAATATATATGTATATAGAAAATTTATATTAAAAAAATAAAAAATATACGTACATATATTTTATTGGTGTTATTTAAATTCAAAATAGTATAGTAATAGAGAAAATTTAGAAATTAGATTTTTATTATGAATTTTTATTTATTTAAAATAATTAACTTTAATAAAAAAATTAAAAAAAATGAGAGATATACGTACAAGATTAGGTATGTATATTTTGTTGGTTTTAATTAAATTCAAAATAGGATAGTAAATTTATGGTTTAAATAATATCACATGAGAACAATATATAATATTGTATATATATAAATAATATCAGTTCAAATATTAAATATCAGTTTAAATGAGATTTGTTTTATTTTTATTTTATTATTTTATTATATATAAATAATATTTTATTATTTTATTAAATATAAATAGAAAGTCACACCCATGAATTTCTCATAAACCAAGAATTCAGTTATATAGACACACTTTATATAGAATAGATATACACTTGCAAACAATTGTTCCAAAGCAATGTGTAATTGATTCTTAAAGGACCTCAAATAGCACATTTTTTATTTTTTTAACAATAATTCTCCACTTAAATTTTTAAAAAATATTTTTATCAAGCAGTAATCTAAACAATAGCATTAAGCATAAATAAAAGTATCTTTCAATTTAAATATTTACGTAGTGAATACAACTTTTTATATATTAGAATGACTCATAATCTTGAATTCTATCTCTAACGATATACAACGCATAACCTTTCTATGGTATATTCCAAAAGTCATGTGTTAATGGTCATGCACGGCTATCTCAATATAGTGAGCGCTCTAAAAAATTTTGCCCAAAATTTCATAGGAAACGGTCCCGCTCCCACATTCACACAGGTGAGTCTATCAAGAGTACTCTTGTAGCTCGGTAGTCCACTCCACTTGGGCTAAAGAACTCATTAAGAACATCTATTAACTCGGCCTTATTTCGCTTCAAGAATTTATACTTCAATTTTGATATAATTATAGCATGATCTCATTTTTATCACTTCATAACTTGTTATTATCCATTGAATCGATTTTTTGGGATCTCCAGTCTATAGATTGGGTTACCCTTATGAGTGATTCATCATCTAAAGACAATAGTCCCATTCCTTTCGATAGTTTAAGGCCTTTCTCTCTAGCTAAACCTTTCTTCAAAGGATCAACTAAGTTATCATCAGTCTATAGATTGGTTTACCCTTATGAGTGATCCACTCTAACAGCACCTGTTAAGAAAAACTCTTAAACAATATTGTGCTTACGACGTATTTATCTCTCTTACCATTGTAATTACGGATTTGAACTTTTGCAATAGTCACAATACTATTGCGATGGACCAACACAGCTGGTATAGGTCTCACCCATAAATGAAAATAAACTAGCAGGCTTCTCAACCAACTTGCTTCTTCACTGGCAGTAGCTAGTCCAATCATTTCAGACTGCATTGTTGGTTTAGCCAAAATAGTCTGTTTCTTAGACTTTTATAAAATAGCTCTATCAGCTATGTTAAAGATATAGCCACTAGTTGCCTTGGAGTTATTTGATAAAGTATTCCAGTCAGCATCATATTGTACCCTTCAAGGACAGATGGAAACTTCTGATAATATAATCCAAGGTTTCATGGTTCTTTTAAGTTATCTCATGACCCTCTAAATAGCATATCAATGTTCTACACTAGGCTTACTGGTAAACCTACTTAATAATCCCACGACATAGGCAATTTCGAGCCTAGTACAATTAGTAGCATACCGGAGATTGCTAATAATGCTTGCATATTTGGATTATTTTATATCGTCACTAGTGTTCTTAAATAATTTTACACCATGATCATAGGGTGTACAGGCAGGTTTACAGGTTTACATGCAGTTAAATAATTTTGGGCTGGTCTTTTGTTTTAACAATAGTCTGGCCCTGTTTTCTCCAGTTGTTATAGTGAGATTTTTCTCACCTAGAAACTCGAGATTGGACTCCTATTAAAAAGACACGTGTACTCACTTTCCTCGAGGAGAGCTGAGATGACGATGAAAGACCTCTCGAGTACGAACCTCGCCTGAACTAGACTCAGCGAGAGGATGCAAATATGATCGAGTCTAATCGCATTCGAATGGCTCGCGTTATGTAGGACCAAGGAGCGGTTCTAAACTCACATACGTCAGGGTATATGCGAGTATCACCGTGATCCTCCTACAAAAACGTAGAGATCGATTCTCTATGTTACGAGCTGGTCCCATTGACCTAACTGTCTTGATAAACCGATATAGACTCGCATGTCTTAGTTCTATCAGCTTGTTATAAGATGTCCATATATGCGACTCCGAGAAGGCGCAGACATCCTAGACTCGACTAGTCTCAAACGCATCCTAAGCCTGCGAGCTTATGCAAGAATATGAACAGCCAACTCGCACTATAGAAGCCGCATATGTTGCTATAATTAGTGAATTAAGTTGGAAATTGTTCTTCATTTATTGTGTTTACGTTTTTTAGTTTAATTATTGTAATTCAATGTATGAACGAATTGATAATGAATTCAATCCTTGTGTAAATGATAGGACACTTGCTTTGTATATAAAGGAGTGATCCGCCGTGAAATGAAAAGGGGACAGAAATCCTTGCAATAGTAGACTAAGCAGACAGTGATCTGACTGAACCACTATACTCTCCTGTGTTCATTATTTTTTCCAGTTTTTGCTAAGTATTTTGTGTTTCTGATTCGAATACTCGCCATTCTGGATTGAGTACTCGCGTATATTCCCTACTTATTATTATTAATAATATTATTTATTTTTAGTATTGTAAAAATTCCTTCAACACCAATTACTTTGGCTTTGGATATGACAAGTGGATTCGGGATTGGTCTTGTAGCTTTCTAACACTATATTTCATGATTCGTCGATATTTAATATAAAAATTTGGAGTATAGTTTGTCATATTTTTCTCTTATATAATTTTAATAAATAGGGGTGTCTACTAATTTTTATTAAAAGATCCTTAAATGATTATTATTGATAGGTATGATTTGTTACATATTTATTAAGATAGAAATCTGATATTCTTTGTATTATTTGATGCTTTTCAATTAGTGATTTATGGGTCATTTAGTTAAAAGATGCTGTAATTTTTGTCCTTGTAAAGAGTTTGGTTGCATTATCTTCATCTTGTATTGTAATTTCTACTCTAACCCACTTGCGCCTACTATTATTGTTCGACCAATTAATTAATTGACTATTATTATTATGTCCATTCAAAAGTCAATATTTTTATTTTTATGAGTCGTGTTGTTGGGTCGAATCATATAAATTGAAAGTTTCTGCGTGTGGCAGCAGTAAAGTATTTATTTATTTCCCCCATCCATGACCGTACAACAACGCCTAGAAGCCCATCCCAATTCATATTCTTTCTTTCTTCTTTCTCTGCAAAGTCTCAACTAATAATTTTAATCAAAAACTCTCAGCAACTTCTCCACAACACCCTATAAACACGCCTTCATTATAACAACAACCACATTCTATATAACATATATATAACTCTAATTTCTAACAATGTTTTCCACAAAACTCAATTAGTCATTACTACTAATAATCACATTAATTAATAAGATGGTGATGAGCAAATTGTATTTAGAGATGGAACATGTTTTCCAATACTTTGATGAAAATGGTGATGGGAAAATATCAGCCTTGGAGCTAAGGAATAGGCTTGGTGTTGTATTGGTTGGAGATGAGTTATTGCCACTTGAAGAGGCAGAAGAGGCTGTCGAATGCTTGGATTTGGATGGAGATGGCTTCTTGGGATTGGATGATCTTGTGAATTTCATGGATTCAAGTACTCATGATGATCATGGTGAGAAGGAGAAGTTGCAAGATTTGAGAAGAGCTTTTCAGATATATGATATGGAAGGAGTTGGTTCCATAACACCCAAAAGTTTGAATATGATGCTTACTAGATTGGGTGAGTCAAAATCCATTGATGAATGCAAAGTTATGATCAAACATTTTGATTTGAATGGTGATGGTGTTCTTAGCTTTGATGAGTTCAGGGTTATGATGCAGTAGTGGCTATTAATTATAATCATTCAATTTATTGTTACAATTCTTTATTTATTTATTTTTTTTTTGTATTTTGTATGTTGTGTGTACATTAATACAATTAATAATACTCATATTTATTTATTATTTTCATTCTATATGATTTTATATAGTTTTTTCAATTTGTTCCATGTTAACACAAATTCACACAAAAATTGCACGCTATTTTCAATTAATTTTTTGTTTTGATAAATTAATTTTCTTACATAATTAAATTCATATTTGCATAACTAAAATACTTAGATTTAAAAGAACTTTTTTTTTTAAACCATGCATAAGAGATTATACCATAACAACTTTTGTACAAATTCCTACAAGAGTTATATGTACAAGTTTGATTTGCATAAATTTGTATTGTTAAACTTAAAAGGGAAATAGGTAGGGTGGCCACTTTAAATAATTGTTATACACGCTTAAATGAACGGGTGAGAAAAAAGAAGAATAGGAAAGAAAAATTGTCATATTTGGTTGACAAACATCATTTTTATTTTACTTTGGTTTAGAATAATAATATTCATATTATATGCCACGATAAAGATTATTTTGATACTAGTCATCCTTTTTTTTTTTTTTTTGTTGAGACGAAGATAGGTGTGTAGTTGACATATTTTTGTCCTTGTAATTTTATGTTGTGTCTAAAGACATGTTTGGACTTCCCTTGTCCTAACACTTTCACCGTTTATAATCACAACGGGCAGCTGAGAGTGGACTTTTCTCGTCGAAAGATGGTAGCACTCCTCTATTTTTGTTCTGCTAGTTTTGGGATTTAGTGTTACTTCGTTTGCGTTAGGGGAGTGACGAGTGAAATTGTTTTACTTTTTGTTTTTGTTTGGTTTGTTTACTTTAGCTTTTCTAGCTCTTTCAGTATTTTGCACCTTATGTCCATTGTGATGTTGGTGCTTTTTTTTAGGAGTTTGTCCCTCTAAATGCTCTTGTCACGATCCGAGCCTTAGGTCGTGACAGATGTGTAATATCCATAATTTGGGTGGTCAAAAGTTACACTTTAACCCTTGTAGGAAAATATTACTTATAAATTACTTTAATTTATATTAAGAAATACACATTTAAAAATAATAGAATAGGTCATGTACCTATAAAGTAAATATTAGTAATGAAATTAGAATCACTTATTAATGTAAAAGAACAATAATATCCCTCACAATTATATAGTTACTCAATACATAAATTTAATAAGTCAACAAAATACAAAAATAATGTGTAGCATCCATCATTCCTTATTTTTAACTAGTACATAATTGGTTTAATAAAAACTCATGCATGGTTAGTTTTTAAAAATAAAATATATCATCACCATTATCAAAATGTATAAACAAAATAGAGAGACTCACAAATAATCACAAAATTAAGAGTCAAATGCATATCACACAGTCAACTAGATCCCTAGCTCTCAATATCAATCATAGAGAATGATATCCAAAAAATGGGTAGCCAAACCTAATAACCACCATAATATCGTGGCTCAGATTCAATTCTCTTCCTGTAAGTCTTTTACGTACAGGTGAGTGCATACATAATCTACTTATGATGACACAAATACTAGATCATGAAATAACAATATGCACAAATCATGATCAATATGGCTCTCATCAATATAACTAAAAGTGGGCAAATAATAAGAATAATAAAGAACATATTCCCTTTTATTTTAGAGAATCCAGCAACATAACGGCTGTATTTTGAATAAACTAAAAAATTATAACCTGCATAAATATTTGGACAAAAATATATTTGGCACTCAGTGTCCTAATTCAGAAAAATATGCAGATTAAATTTTAACTTTTTAAACAATTTGTAAATCCTAAAAATTAGAATAGGACTAATTCTATATTCAGCACATTTAAAATCCCAATAATCAAGAGATTATTAATTTTTTCATAAAAAAAAACTTACTTGTGTATAGAAGTAAATACATACAAATCATTATTTAATTTATTTATGTACAATGAGATACGGT
This sequence comes from Cannabis sativa, assembly GCF_029168945.1. Taxonomy (NCBI): domain Eukaryota; kingdom Viridiplantae; phylum Streptophyta; class Magnoliopsida; order Rosales; family Cannabaceae; genus Cannabis; species Cannabis sativa. The sequence goes on along the minus strand of NC_083603.1, from coordinate 43,897,944 downwards.
GATGATTATTGGAAAAGATATTAATGATGACTACAAGTGAGATGGCGGTGATACATTAATTTGATTACAAGTGAGCTATGACGATGAAAATTATTTTGAAGATATTTCTTTGCATGCTTTCTTTTTTATCTAAGATATTAAATAGATTTATTATTTTTTGTTAATAAATATATATATATATATATATTTTTAAAATTATACATAAAAATATGTTTGAAATTATTTGATATAATTTTATCGTTCAATTAATAGTCATATATATAATTTAAAAATTTTATAAATAACAGCACACAAAACGCAACATATTTATTAGTGAAATATATAAATAAAGAGTTTTATTTGTACCCCACAAAATAATATCTAATAAGTACATCCCAATATTAAAAACAATAACTCAAAATAATTTTTAAAAATTTATCACGTTATTTTGTGTTAATTTTATACTTATTTTAATTTTCTTTCATAATTTTTTTTAAAACATGCATAATTTTTTAGTTTTTAATTATTTTAATTGTTTGGTCATAAAATTTAAAATATATATTATATATGGATATATTTTTTAGAAATATGAATTAAAAGAAAAAAAATTAAAAAGAAAATACTATAATTAAATATATATATTATATAAAATAAAAATTATTAAACTAAAGTACATTTATAAACTTTTGATTAACAAAACATAAAGTGTAAAATAAAATCCAACATTAAAACAACAAGTGTAAATATTATTTTGGAATCATTGTTTTGCAAAAGTTGTCAATTGGACCCTCTATTCTGTTAAATGACAAAATGCACTCTGTATTTTTTAAAATGGTACAAATAGAACTCTGAACTGATTTTTTGTCAAAATAAAATTTAATAATAATTCGATCTAAAGGTGTTATGACAAAACTGTTTACATTTTCTATATCTGTTCGTGTTAGAAATTATCTTCAAGTTGGTTATATAAAAAAAAAAAAGTTGTAAAACATTAAACCTAGGGTCCTATTTTTACCATTTTAGAAAATTCAAGGTCTATTTTGTCATTTAACAAAACAGAGGGTCCAATTAGTAACTTTTGCAAAACACAAGGTCCGAAATGGTATTTACCTTTAAAACAATACAATTTGCATTTTGATTAATTTTGAATTTTGTGTTTATTAATAAATTTGATAAATTATTTATAAATATATTAACGCTTAAAACAATAAAAAAAAACAACAATATTTTTATTTTAGCTTTAATTTTTGGAAAATAAAAATAAAAATACCATTTTACATATTTTATTTACAATTTTAAGACCTAAAATTATTATTTACAAAAATACATTTTTAAAATTTTAAAACTTTAAACATATATTTTTCGAAAAAAAAAATAAGAAAATAACTAAAAACAACGAGAAATCAAACTCACAACAACTAGAAATTTAAAGAACAAACAAAAAAATAAAATCACAACCAACAATATACGTGTTATTGTAAATAAAAAAATTTATAGAAATGAAAAAAAAAAATTCTATGTTAAATTATTTTTTTTAATTTTTTCGATTTTGTTTATCCGTTTTATAAGTTATATTAATAAAAAGAAATATAAATATTGAAACATTTTAAATAAATGATTTTTTTCAATTATTTTTGCCTTTATAAGAAGAATAAAAATGAAATTAGCTCAAAATAGGTAAAGAAATACATATTTTTTTTCTATTTAAAATAAAAATAAAGGTTATTCTTTTTGCAATTTTTAGAATTTACAATTAAGCTTAACTTAGTAGTGAGCTAAATCCTAGGACAATAAAATGACAGCTTCCCTCCAAACATTGAATCTGTGTGCCATGTTTAATTTAGAACCCATATTTTGTATTTATTTTAAATTTTTACTCTAAAGATGAACAGTACAAGGCAAGAATATTGCTTCCCATATTGAAAAAAAAAATGAAAAGAAATAATAAGAATATCTAAGAACAAACTATAGCTTACAAAATTATAAGTAAATCAAACACTTATAAGAACCAAATAATCAAAAGGACAAATCAGATATCTACAAAGGGCTCAATCAAAGCCAATTGGCCACTTCAAAATCAAAAACACTTTCCTCACCCGGCGGCGCCACGTATTGCCACAGGGAACGGTAAGCCGACATTTCCTTTGGAACAACACCCAATTCAGCAAGCTTCTTGCCATACTCCTGTTAAGAAAACATTGAAACTCAGTGTCCATTTCAACAAGTAAATACACTCAATGAATGTGCAAATGAACAAAACCTACATTGATGTCAAGAAACAACTGCCTGCAGATCTTGTCAGTGTCGGACACGTTGTGTTCCGAGATGTCTGAGCTTGCACCAGCACGTCGTTGTGCACCTTGTCGTATTCTCTGAAGAGAAGACTCTGTTTTCCTAGCCTGGTCATGACAATATTCCAATATAATCAAGGCATAGAAGTGGATCTAGAAAACTTCTATCAATTGTTGGTAAAGTTTATGTGGGTTATGAGAATACTAACCACACTAACAAGATCAGCAGCTAAATCATAATAGCGACTGGTAATCTCTGCTGCAGCCCTGTCACGCAGTTCCTTCTTTATTTCACTGGTTAAATACTTAGTAGCTCGCTCCCCACGCAGAAAAGTCTGGATGTTCAATATGAAACATATTTGGTCAAAAGAGATTTTACATACAACCTTGCAATAAAATAAAAGCTCACACAAGTTGCTCAATTGAGTGTTAACCACCATCTCATGTATTACTTAAATCTTATGACAACAATTGGAAAGAGGTTTAGACAACTTAATGCTCTAAAATATAAGGACTGAAAAGATTTTAGAAAAGTGGAACAGTCCTATATAGAAATATAATATAACCACATAGCCTGTGGAATATACCATTTACTTTTAAATGATTAGTGAGATAAAATTGTTGTTATTAAAGAAACTATAGTTCATGTACCTCCAACGGACGCAGTACTCCTGAAACATAAGGTGAATGCCTGGTTGGAATAGGTTTATTCGTCATCCTGAAAGTTGCAGTTATCCCTTTTAACTGTTTCAAATCCTACATTTTTGAACATGGAAATAAAAAGGTTAACATACTTGACATCAACCAGTATAGCATAAAATGAAATAAATCACATACTCATTCATATTACATCATGTTGGACCAAATCCTAACTGATGTTACCTGAACAGACTTCTCAACCAGTGTCTCAACAATAGTTTTGACAACTAGAGGCAGTAAATCATTCAAGGATTTTCCACCTTGTAAAACGCTCTGCTTTACAACAGCAAGAACATCACTAGAACACGGGGAAAGAAGCTGAAGAACATTTTGCAAGTAATCTCCAGAAACCTCGGTCGCCAAACATTTAATATCGTGAATAATCTGCAATTATTCATAATATCTATTAAATTAGTTTGCAAACATAAGTTGTCAATTCATGTTTGATTCTTTTCTGAGCAAAATTATTTTCCTTAATGAAATCTAGTGCGCTTATAGTGGCAGAATCCAGAAGTGTGACATTTTGGACTTTCCCGCCACTTTCCTTTGTACAAGTGTCAAAAGGATAAACCATAAATTAAAAGATTTGACAGGTGCCACAAATGACAAGTATATTTTTTGAAAATAAGAATTACGTACATAAATAACACGACGAAAAAAAAACGGTTTTGCCAACTTTTAGATTTTTTTTTGTTGTAATTTACTTGGTTAGTTGTGTTTACTGTGTTATATATTTTAGGATTTAAGGTTTAGGTTTAACTGTGTTATACATTTGTCGATAAGTCAATAGGTTGTCGATAGGGTTTAGGGTTAGTTCTAACTGTCAATGTCAAACTGCTTTCAACTTTATAAATTGTTAGGTTATATTTAGCCTATGTTTCGGGTCTTTAAAGTTAGCATTATCTCGTCTATTGGTGTCTTTTGGAGCAGTTTTACGCTTGATTTTAATTATTTTAGGTTCCTGGGGTGTTAAAGTTCAAGTTCAGTCAAATGGCGAAAAACTGGGACAAACTGGAAAAAATTGGAAAATTCGGCTCCAGACGCGTCAGTAGTCGCGACCTCCAGAGAGCCAGGTCGCGGCCCTTTTTCCTGGTCGCGACTCTGGTCGCGACTTCGAGATTTGGCAGAACCTCTGATTTTCGAGGTTTGCCTGTAGTCGCGACCAGCTTAAATGCTAGTCGCGACTAGGTACGGAAATCGCAGATTTGACCTAATTTTGATTTTTTTCTCAAATTGGAAGCACACCTCTCATCCCTATATAAGGAATACGACACTGAAGGTCAAAGCAAGCAGAAATAGACCTAAATAGTGGATGCAAGTGGAGAGGAAGCTATCTTGAAGACCCGGAGCGATATCACCTTCTAGTTTCTTTCTTTTACCCTTAATTTCTTCTTTTATGTTTAGTTTTGTTTCTGAATTAATCATGGATGTTTTTAGAGTTATGTTGAACTAAAAGGGAGGATGATGAATGTTGTTTAAGTTTATGCCTAGTTAATAAATAATTGCCATTCATTTATCTTGTTTGTGAATACTATCTATATTTGTGTTTAATTCCATGTGCAAGCTTGATCACCTTTTACATGTTTAATGATCTCAATTCGAAATCTGAAAAGTGAGAATTGAGAATGCTAAAATTTGATAGTCTAGGTTTTGATGTGAAACGAAAGTATTTACATAGCTTTAGTGACAAATAGATTATTGCTTAATGCTGATTTTGTGTTGATTTAATTAAGAAGTTAATTAGAGAACATATTATTTAGAACCTAAAAGATCTGAAAGGAGTTAGTTTAATTTATAATCTGTCATTCACATTAAGATAAGGATAGCAATTAGGTATTAACATGGGTAGCTTATCAACAGGATTCACCTCCCTAATCTCTCATCTTGATTAATCGTCGTTTATTTTCTTTTAATTTTCTGAGTTATTTACTTTTAAATTGTAAAATTATTATTTTACCAAATAGAATCATAAGTATAGTTTAGTAGTAGTTAATCCAATTCCCTGTGGTTCGACCTCACTTGCGTGAGATACTACTTGATTGCGTATACTTGCGTAGTAAATATAAAATTCGTAACATAAACCCAATTAAAACCCTCAACAGACCAAACACCATCGTAAGATACAACAAGAAACACAGTCGATCCTGTATTTTCAAACAAAAAAAGGTAAGTTAGGGAAAAATACCAAAAAATAATAAAAAAACTAAAAAAGGCAAAAATTTAACATATTCGACAAACCTATCGACATTCCATCGATAAGAACTGTCAGTTTTAATGTTTATTTAGTCTTTACTTATGTTTAAAAAAATTCACTTGTTTTCTAGTCAATTGTTTAAAAGTTTTCATTTTTTTTGTCTTAACGTCGACAATATATCGACATGCTATCGACAAATATAAGTAAAAAATATTGACAAATTGTCGATACATTGCCAAATAAATGAAATTATTTAAATTGCTTTTTCATCGACATTTGTCGATATCATGTTGATAATGGTCATCCCTGACCATCCTTCACATGTCATCGACATTTTATCGATATTCTATCGATAAATTGTCGATAACCTCTGGAAAACCCAGATTTCGACAGAAAACTAAATCTACTATTTTAAACAAAAAAATACCAGTTCCAATAAATACCACAGATATAACGAATGCAAGCTAAATACTATTACTAATGTCTAACAAAATGCTTAAAACACAACTTACCTATTATAATATTGAATGATTCTTGAGTGTGGGGGTGTGGTCCGATTTTCCACCACCGAGAGAGAGAGAGAGAGAGAGAGAGAGAGAGAGAGAGAGAGAGAGAGAGAGAGAGAGAGAGAGAGAGAGAGAGAGAGAGAGAGAGAGAGAGAGAGAGAGAGAGAGAGAAGCACACGAGAGGGAAGAGAGAGAGGGGTGGTGGGTTTTAGTTTTTGTCAAAGTAGAGAAAGAGAGAGAGAACCAAACGAGAGGGAAGAGAGAGAGGGGTGAACCATTTCAGTTTTTAACCATTTTTTTTTATTTTAAAAAAGAGTAAAATGGGAAGTTCATGTAATCAAAGAAATTAATTGGTATAAATTAGTAAGGGGAGTCAAATTTGATATGGGGTATTTTATTAATCATCAAAATTAAAATTTTCCTAGTATAATGGAAGGGAATTGTGAAAATAAAATATATATATATAGGATTTTTTTTTTCCTAAACTTTGATACTGTTATAATTTTACTTTTTTTTTTTTTTTTTTTTTTTTTTTTTTGTAAAAAGTACCTTTCGAACTTTGGAAATAATTATAAATTTACCCATTTAGTTGCATTTTACTCATTTTGCAAAAAATAATTGCATAGGTAGTGCTCTATGGATAAAATATAGGATTGTATATCTATAACTTTAGAGTTAATAATTGAATGTTTAAGGTTGTTAGAACATCTTTAATGAAGTGTTATAAGAATTGTGTATTGTCATTTTTAGAATATGTCGTTGATAAAAGTAAGTTTCAATGGTGGTGTAAATTTGTTCTAAATTTGGCTTATGCTAAAATTTGTGCTAAATTTAATACAAAAGATAACAGTCTAAATTTTAACACACAATAAATATTATATTTTTTGATTACTACTTTCTCACTCATTAATATATTTATTAATTAAAAAAGGTTTTTTTAATTTCCCATTTTAATCTCATAAAAAAGTTAATCATCAAGAAAAATAAAATAAGTTAATTGTATTGTACATTTCAATAAACATTAGTTACTTCTTAATTTTTTTTTAATTATTTTGCTCGTTGTGCATTGGAGCACAATTACAAAATAGGCTAAATATATCTTTAGTATATATTTTGGGCTGAAATTAATACAATTATACATCTTACATTAGAGAAGAGATGGTCTTATATTTTGCTATAGCTAACTTAAGTTAGTTAATTAGACTCTCTCTCATACTCAGGGCCAACCTGAAATTTAGTAAGCTATAGGAAGAAAAATATTTTTGCTCTTATTTTAAGAAAAATGTAGTCTTTTCAAAATCAGTAAAAAAATATATAATTCTAAAAGGGAACAAACTTTTTTTGGGCCTCTAGCTAGGTGGGTCCTAAGGGGGTAAGTTGAAAAATAACACTTTTGTTAATCAATTAATCAAATTTATCTCTAATTTTATATTTTATTGAAACATACCTCTTTTTATATGTATTGTACCCAAAATACCCTGACATAAGAGAGTCACATGGAGAGTATCTTGAAGTGATAGGGGTAAAATTGGTACAATCTTTTAAAAAAAAAGTGGTAAAAATGATAGACTTTAAAAAATAAGGTAAAAATAAAAGAAGACAATATAAAAAGAGTATAGAGTATAATTTCTTCGGTCCTAAGCATAGACCTAGCCCGCCTATGCTCAAAGTCTGGTCTGCTCATATAGTAACTATATGCGTAGTTTGTGGCTACATCAATAGATTTTTTGAAAAAATGAGCAAAATAACCTACACCCATAAAAGGAATGTACTGATACACCCTTGACTTGTTTCGGCATCAAGAAAAAATTTAGTCTAATTTTTTTTCATATTCATGTACATTATAGCTATTTAAGATCAACTACAAAATTTTGAGAAATTCCGAATAATTTATATTATAGAAAATAATGTTCAAACAGTTTTTTTTACACGTATAAAATAAAATAGTCACGCGTGCAACACATTGTTTGAACGTATTTTTCGGCGTGTTAAACTTTTCCAAATTTCTTAAAATTTTGCAGGATGTCTTAAATAATTATAACGTATATGACCATGAGAAAAAATTTGACTAAAAAATTATTGCGGGTGCTAAAATAGATAAAGATACATCAACGTATCCATTTTAAGAGGGTGCATGGTAGAATTTTCCTAAAATATTTTATTAAGATTACGATCTAATATCAAAATGTTTGACATTCATTTGATATGCATTTTTTCATATATATGGACTTTTCCAAAAAGTCCAAAGTCAACTTTTAATTTTCCAGTCTTGTCAGCCTACTTTATAATCAACCATTAATTTGCGTATATATATGAAAAATCTTCTCCGTGTTGTAGCCGTAAACTACATAATTTCCCATCATCCGTGACCGTGCAAGCAAGTACAACACACTTCTCATTAATAATTAAATCCTAAATTTCTCAATGCCTCGAAAACTCTCAGCAACTTCTGTGATCAGCATCATAACCACATATATATAGTACATATAACTCTAATTTCTAACAATGTTTTCCACAAAACCCAATTACAATCTCTATACATATCATTACTACTACTACTACTACTAATAATAATAATAATAAGATGGTGATGAGCAAATTGTATCTAGAGATGGAACATGTTTTCCAATACTTTGATGAGAATGGTGATGGGAAAATATCAGCCTTGGAGCTAAGGAATAGGCTTGGTGTTGTATTGGTTGGAGATGAGTTATTACCACTTGAAGAGGCAGAAGAGGCTGTGGAATGCTTGGATTTGGATGGAGATGGCTTCTTGGTATTGGATGATCTTGTGAATTTCATGGAATCGAGTACTCATGATGATCATGGTGAGAAGGAGAAGTTGCAAGATTTGAGAAGAGCTTTTGAGATATATGATATGGAAAGAGTTGGTTTCATAACACCCAAAAGTTTGAGTATGATGCTTACTAGATTGGGTGAGTCAAAATCCATTGATGAATGCAAAGTTATGATCAAACATTTTGATTTGAATGGTGATGGTGTTCTTAGCTTTGATGAGTTCAGGATTATGATGCAGTAGTGATTAGTACTGAAGATTTCATTAATTTATTGTAGTACAATTTTTGTGGTTTGTACGTGTGTATATATTAATGCAATATTATATAACTCGTGTTTTATTTATTTTTTGACTTTGTTATTATACTCATATTTAAGTTTTTGTGGAGCAAGAACTAATAAGGTGTTGAGAAAATACACTTTGACTTTATCTACATAATGATTATTGTTGTAAACGTTGTTACAGAAAATAAAAGAGGAACAATATTACTAAATAATTGGATTGCATTGTAAATTAAGTCGTTCTTAAAATTTTTAAGACATGCGTGGCACTGTCTAAAAATGTGCAAGCAGTTGAAAAATGTCAATCATCTCGCCCAGTAGTACACTGTATCAAAACCTCATTACGAACTGTCATATACACCATCTAATAATATTACTGCCCAAAATAATTCAAATGGGAAAATTGTTTGTAAAAAAGGGATGTCTTTTTTCATTGGTTCTGATGCGTTAATATATAAAACAAAAAAAATAGAGTCGTTTTTTATGAATTGTGAGAGAGTTGGGTCGTAGCTAAAAAAATATGAAAAAAAAGTCTTTGTTTATCAATTAATGAAACATGTTTAAAAACAGTTTTAATTAATTAAATAAAAAATAATAATTTTTAATAAATAATTTTTCTCTAAAAACTAAGGTACACACCATACTAACAAGCCAACTAGGCTTAGTCGATCGGACGAACTGTAACGTCCCCGCTTCAAGCCTCTATTGGGCCCTTACACCCACGGAATAATGGCTCTTATACACGAGTATGTCACTCTCGTTGCTTCCTAAATAGACGACTGACCCTACAGACCAACACGAGTGTTTCCAGCGTGCTTTGTCCTCACTCGCACACTTCTTGGGAAAACTTTCCAGGAGGTCACCCATCCTGAAATCACCCCAAGTCAAGCACACTTAACTGTGGAGTTCTTACCGAAAAACAAGATGCACCTTGTTGATATAGGTAGTACCAATCAATCCATTTAAGCCTTCTTCAACTGTGTAGTCCCATACCTACATAGGTAGCTTGGTAGTCCACTCAACTTGGACTAAAGAACTCATTAAGAACATCTATTAACTCGGCCTTATTTCGCTTCAGGAATTTATGCTTCAATTTTGATATAATTATAGCATGGTCTCATTTTGATCACTTCATAACTTGTTATTATTCATTAAACCTATTTTTAGAATCTCTAGTCTATAGATTGGGTTACCATTATGAGTGATTCATCAATCTAAAGACAATAGTCCTATTCCTTTCGATAGTTTAAGGCCTTTCTCTTTAGCTAAACCTTTCTTCAAAGGATCAACTAAGTTATCATCAGTGCGTACGTACATGATTCATTCTAACAGTTCCTGTTGAGAAAAACTCTTAAACAATGTTGTGCTTACGACGTATTTATCTCTCTTACCATTGTAATTACGATTTTAAACTTTTGCAATAGTCACAGTACTATTGCGATGGACCAACACAGCTGATATAGGTCTTACCCATAAAAGAATATCAATTAGCAGGCTTCTCAACCAACTTGCTTCTTCACTAGCAGTAGCTAGTCCAATCATTTCAGACTGCATTGTTGGTTTAGCTAAAATAGTCTGTTTCTTAGACTTTCATGAAATAACTCCACCAACTATGTTAAAGTTATAGCCACCGGTTGCCTTAGAGTCATTTGATAAAGTATTCCAGCATCATATTGTACCCTTCAAGGACAGATAGAAACTTCTGATAATATAATTCAAGGTTCATGGTTCTTTTAAGTTATCTCATGACCCTCTAAATAGCATGTCAATGTTACACTAGGTCTACTGGTAAACCTACATAATAATTCCACGACATAGGCAATTTCGAGTCTAGTACAATCAGTAGCATATCGGAGATTGCTAATAATGCTTGCATATTTGGATTATTTTGTATCGTCACTAGTGTTCTTAAATAAATTTACACCGTGATCATAGGGTGTACATGCAGGTTTACAGATTTACATGCAGTTAAATAATTTTGGGCTGGTTTTTTGTTTTAACAATATATAGTCTGGCCCTGTTTAATCTCCAATTGCTTTGGCTTTGGATATGCACAGGTGGATTCGGGATTGGTCTTGTAGCTTTCTAACACTATATTTTATAATTTGACGATATATTCAATATAGGAATTTGGAGTATAGTTTGTCATATTTTTCTCTTATATAATTTTAATAAATAGGGGTATTTCTACTAATTTTTATTGGAAGATCCTTAAATGATTATTATTAATAGGTGTAATTTGTTACATATTTATTTAAGATGAAAATCTGGTATTCTTTATATTGTTTGATGCTTCTCAGTTCTCACTTGACCACTTATAAGTCATTTAGTTAAAGATGCTGTAAGAATTTTTGTCCTTGTAAATAGTTTGGTTTGTTTACTTTAGCTGATTTTACTCAATGAACAATATCTATATGTAATGTGCTATGTTCAGTTTACTCATTAATAATAGAAATTCCATTTTATCTTTTAAAAAAAATCGTAATATAACATCTAATGATAGAGCTCCACACTACTAATTAGTAATTAGCTCTTTGCATTATCTTCATCTTGTATTGTAATCTTCACTCTAACCCACTTGCGCCTACTATTATTGTTGGACCAATTAATTAATTGACTATTATTATTATGTCCATTCCAAAGTCAATATTTTTATTTTTATGAGTCGTGTTGTTGGGTCCAATCATATAAATTGTAAGTTTCTGCGTGTGGCAGCCGTAAAGTATTTATTTATTTCCCCCATCCATGACCGTACAACAACGCCTAGAAGCCCATCCCAATTCATATTCTTTCTTTCTTCTTTCTCTGCAAATTCTCTACTAATAATTTTAATCAAAAACTCTCAGCAACTTCTCCCCAACACCCTATAAACACGCCTCCATTATAACAACAACCACATTCTATATAACATATATATAACTCTAATTTCTAACAATGTTTTCCACAAAACCCAATTAGTCATTACTACTAATAATAACATTAATTAATAAGATGGTGATGAGCAAATTGTATTTAGAGATGGAACATGTTTTCCAATACTTTGATGAAAATGGTGATGGGAAAATATCAGCCTTGGAGCTAAGGAATAGGCTTGGTGTTGTATTGGTTGGAGATGAGTTATTACCACTTGAAGAGGCAGAAGAGGCTGTGGAATGCTTGGATTTGGATGGAGATGGCTTCTTGGGATTGGATGATCTTGTGAATTTCATGGATTCAAGTACTCATGATGATCATGGTGAGAAGGAGAAGTTGCAAGATTTGAGAAGAGCTTTTGAGATATATGATATGGAAAGAGTTGGTTTCATAACACCCAAAAGTTTGAGTATGATGCTTACTAGATTGGGTGAGTCAAAATCCATTGATGAATGCAAAGTTATGATCAAACATTTTGATTTGAATGGTGATGGTGTTCTTAGCTTTGATGAGTTCAGGGTTATGATGCAGTAGTGGCTATTAATTATAATCATTCAATTTATTGTTACAATTCTTTATTTATTTATTTTTTTGTATTTTGTATGTTGTGTGTACATTAATACAATTAATAATACTCATATTTATTTATTATTTTCATTCTATATGATTTTATATAGTTTTTTCAATTTGTTCCATGTTAACACAAATTCACACAAAAATTGCACGCTACTTTCAATTAATTTTTTGTTTTGATAAATTAATTTTCTTACATAATTAAATTCATATTTGCATAACTAAAATACTTAGATTTAAAAGAGTTTTTTTTTTTTTTTGAAACCATGCATAAGAGATTATACCATAACAACTTTTGTACAAATTCCTACAAGAGTTATTATGTACACGTTTGATTAACATAAATTTGTATTGTTAAAAGGGAAATAGGTAGGGTGGTCACTTTAAATAATTGTTATACACGCTTAAATGAACGGGTGAGAAAAAAGAAGAATAGGAAAGAAAAATTGTCATATTTGGTTGACAAACATCATTTTTATTTTACTTTGGTTTAGAATAATAATATTCATATTATATACCACCATAAAGATTACTTTAATACTAGTCCGTCCTTTTTATTTTTATGTTGAGAAGAAGATAGGTGTGTAGTTCACATATTTTTGTCCTTGTAATTTTATGTTGTGGCATGTTTGGACTTCCCTTGTCCTAACACTTTCACCGTTTATAATCACAACGGGCAGCTGAGAGTGGACTTTTCTCGTCGAAAGATGGTAGCACTCCTCTATTTTTGTTCTGCTAGTTTTGGGATTTAGTGTTACTTCGTTTGCGTTAGGGGAGTGACGAGTGAAATTGTTTTACTTTTTGTTTTTGTTTGGTTTGTTTACTTTAGCTTTTCTAGCTCTTTCAGTATTTTGCACCTTATGTCCATTGTGATGTTGGTGCTTTTTTTTAGGAGTTTGTCCCTCTAAATGCTCTTGTCACGATCCGAGCCTTAGGTCGTGACAGATGTGTAATATCCATAATTTGGGTGGTCAAAAGTTACACTTTAACCCTTGTAGGAAAATATTACTTATAAATTACTTTAATTTATATTAAGAAATACACATTTAAAAATAATAGAATAGGTCATGTACCTATAAAGTAAATATTAGTAATGAAATTAGAATCACTTATTAATGTAAAAGAACAATAATATCCCTCACAATTATATAGTTACTCAATACATAAATTTAATAAGTCAACAAAATACAAAAATAATGTGTAGCATCCATCATTCCTTATTTTTAACTAGTACATAATTAATTTAAGTCATCCAGACTATTCATTCAAGCTTAAATACAAAATTAATTTTCATTGAAAAGTTTGATAAACAGGAAAAAAAAAAAAAAAAAAAAAAAAAGACTAAACTAATAACGAATTTTTTCCTCAACGATACCATGATACCATCCTCATCCATTAGCATCAAATTGAGCTCTTAGAATGGGAAAAAATATGGGGTGACTCTATAAAGCCGAGTAGAAAAACAACTAATATCAAATGACTCTTGGTTTAATAAAAACTCATGCATGGTTAGTTTTTAAAAATAAAATATATCATCACCATTATCAAAATGTATAAACAAAATAGAGAGACTCACAAATAATCACAAAATTAAGAGTCAAATGCATATCACACAGTCAACTAGATCCCTAGCTCTCAATATCAATCATAGAGAATGATATCCAAAAAATGGGTAGCCAAACCTAATAACCACCATAATATCGTGGCTCAGATTCAATTCTCTTCCTGTAAGTCTTTTACGTACAGGTGAGTGCATACATAATCTACTTATGATGACACAAATATTAGGTCATGAAATAACAATATGCACAAATCATGATCAATATGGCTCTCATCAATATAACTAAAAGTGGGCAAATAATAAGAATAATAAAGAACATATTCCCTTTTATTTTAGAGAATCCAGCAACATAACGGCTGTATTTTGAATAAACTAAAAAATTATAACCTGCATAAATATTTGGACAAAAATATATTTGGCACTCAGTGTCCTAATTCAGAAAAATATGCAGATTAAATTTTAACTTTTTAAACAATTTGTAAATCCTAAAAATTAGAATAGGACTAATTCTATATTCAGCACATTTAAAATCCCAATAATCAAGAGATTATTAATTTTTTCATAAAAAAAACTTACTTGTGTATAGAAGTAAATACATACAAATCATTATTTAATTTATTTATGTACAATGAGATACGGTGATGATTATTGGAAAAGATATTAATGATGACTACAAGTGAGATGGCGGTGATACATTAATTTGATTACAAGTGAGCTATGACGATGAAAATTATTTTGAAGATATTTCTTTGCATGCTTTCTTTTTTATCTAAGATATTAAATAGATTTATTATTTTTTGTTAATAAATATATATATATATTTTTGAAATTATACATAAAAATATGTTTGAAATTATTTGATATAATTTTATTGTTCAATTAATAGTCATATATATAATTTAAAAATTTTATAAATAACAGCACACAAAACGCAACATATTTATTAGTGAAATATATAAATAAAGAGTTTTATTTGTACCCCACAAAATAATATCTAATAAGTACATCCCAATATTAAAAACAATAACTCAAAATAATTTTTAAAAATTTATCACGTTATTTTGTGTTAATTTTATACTTATTTTAATTTTCTTCCATAATTTTTTTTAAAACATGCATAATTTTTTAGTTTTTTTAATTATTTTAATTGTTTGGTCATAAAATTTAAAATATATATTATATATGGATATATTTTTTAGAAATATGAATTAAAAGAAAAAAAATTAAAAAGAAAATACTATAATTAAATATATATATATACATATTATATAAAATAAAAATTATTAAACTAAAGTACATTTATAAACTTTTGATTAACAAAACATAAAGTGTAAAATAAAATCCAACATTAAAACAACAAGTGTAAATATTATTTTGGAATCTGTGTTTTGCAAAAGTTGTCAATTGGACCCTCTATTCTGTTAAATGACAAAATGCACTATGTATTTTTTAAAATGGTACAAATAGAACTCTGAACTGATTTTTTGTCAAAATAAAATTTAATAATACTTCGATCTAAAGGTGTTATGACAAAACTGTTTACATTTTCTATATCTGTTCGTGTTAGAAATTATCTTCAAGTTGGTTATATAAAAAAAAAGTTGTAAAACATTAAACCTAGGGTCCTATTTTTACCATTTTAGAAAATTCAAGGTCTATTTTGTCATTTAACAAAACAGAGGGTCCAATTAGTAACTTTTGCAAAACACAAGGTCCGAAATGGTATTTACCTTTAAAACAATACAATTTGCATTTTGATTAATTTTGAATTTTGTGTTTATTAATAAATTTGATAAATTATTTATAAATATATTAACGCTTAAAACAATAAAAAAAACATCAATATTTTTATTTTAGCTTTAATTTTTGGAAAATAAAAATAAAAATACCATTTTACATATTTTATTTACAATTTTAAGACCTAAAATTATTATTTACAAAAATACATTTTTAAAATTTTAAAACTTTAAACATATATTTTTCGAAAAAAAAAATAAGAAAATAACTAAAAACAACGAGAAATCAAACTCACAACAACTAGAAATTTAAAGAACAAACAAAAAAATAAAATCACAACCAACAATATACGTGTTATTGTAAATAAAAAAATTTATAGAAATGAAAAAAAAAATTCTATGTTAAATTATTTTTTTTAATTTTTTCGATTTTGTTTATCCGTTTTATAAGTTATATTAATAAAAAGAAATATAAATATTGAAACATTTTAAATAAATGATTTTTTTCAATTATTTTTGCCTTTATAAGAAGAATAAAAATGAAATTAGCTCAAAATAGGTAAAGAAATACATATTTTTTTTCTATTTAAAATAAAAATAAAGGTTATTCTTTTTGCAATTTTTAGAATTTACAATTAAGCTTAACTTAGTAGTGAGCTAAATCCTAGGACAATAAAATGACAGCTTCCCTCCAAACATTGAATCTGTGTGCCATGTTTAATTTAGAACCCATATTTTGTATTTATTTTACATTTTTACTCTAAAGATGAACAGTACAAGGCAAGAATATTGCTTCCCATATTGAAAAAAAAATGAAAAGAAATAATAAGAATATCTAAGAACAAACTATAGCTTACAAAATTATAAGTAAATCAAACACTTATAAGAACCAAATAATCAAAAGGACAAATCAGATATCTACAAAGGGCTCAATCAAAGCCAATTGGCCACTTCAAAATCAAAAACACTTTCCTCACCCGGCGGCGCCACGTATTGCCACAGGGAACGGTAAGCCGACATTTCCTTTGGAACAACACCCAATTCAGCAAGCTTCTTGCCATACTCCTGTTAAGAAAACATTGAAACTCAGTGTCCATTTCAACAAGTAAATACACTCAATGAATGTGCAAATGAACAAAACCTACATTGATGTCAAGAAACAACTGCCTGCAGATCTTGTCAGTGTCGGACACGTTGTGTTCCGAGATGTCTGAGCTTGCACCAGCACGTCGTTGTGCACCTTGTCGTATTCTCTGAAGAGAAGACTCTGTTTTCCTAGCCTGGTCATGACAATATTCCAATATAATCAAGGCATAGAAGTGGATCTAGAAAACTTCTATCAATTGTTGGTAAAGTTTATGTGGGTTATGAGAATACTAACCACACTAACAAGATCAGCAGCTAAATCATAATAGCGACTGGTAATCTCTGCTGCAGCCCTGTCACGCAGTTCCTTCTTTATTTCACTGGTTAAATACTTAGTAGCTCGCTCCCCACGCAGAAAAGTCTGGATGTTCAATATGAAACATATTTGGTCAAAAGAGATTTTACATACAACCTTGCAATAAAATAAAAGCTCACACAAGTTGCTCAATTGAGTGTTAACCACCATCTCATGTATTACTTAAATCTTATGACAACAATTGGAAAGAGGTTTAGACAACTTAATGCTCTAAAATATAAGGACTGAAAAGATTTTAGAAAAGTGGAACAGTCCTATATAGAAATATAATATAACCACATAGCCTGTGGAATATACCATTTACTTTTAAATGATTAGTGAGATAAAATTGTTGTTATTAAAGAAACTATAGTTCATGTACCTCCAACGGACGCAGTACTCCTGAAACATAAGGTGAATGCCTGGTTGGAATAGGTTTATTCGTCATCCTGAAAGTTGCAGTTATCCCTTTTAACTGTTTCAAATCCTACATTTTTGAACATGGAAATAAAAAGGTTAACATACTTGACATCAACCAGTATAGCATAAAATGAAATAAATCACATACTCATTCATATTACATCATGTTGGACCAAATCCTAACTGATGTTACCTGAACAGACTTCTCAACCAGTGTCTCAACAATAGTTTTGACAACTAGAGGCAGTAAATCATTCAAGGATTTTCCACCTTGTAAAACGCTCTGCTTTACAACAGCAAGAACATCACTAGAACACGGGGAAAGAAGCTGAAGAACATTTTGCAAGTAATCTCCAGAAACCTTGGTCGCCAAACATTTAATATCGTGAATAATCTGCAATTATTCACAATATCTATTAAATTAGTTTGCAAACATAAGTTGTCAATTCATGTTTGATTCTTTTCTGAGCAAAATTATTTTCCTTAATGAAATCTAGTGCGCTTATAGTTGCAGAATCCAGAAGTGTGACATTTTGGACTTTCCCGCCAGTTTCCTTTGTCCAAGTGTCAAAAGGATAAACCATAAATTAAAAGATTTGACAGGTGCCACAAATGACAAGTAGATTTTTAGAAAATAAGAATTACGTACATAAATAAAATCATCTGGGACAGCTCTAATAGCCCATTCACATCCACTGTTGGATCTTGCATTGTTAGCAGACGTACGAGCAGCCAGTCCAGCTGATAGCCAATTTGAGTATCTGTTATAAAGCCATAGTCAAATATTCTGGTGTGGGTGGGGATGTTGGTCAAGCATAAGCATGAGTTAAATAAGTATAACACACGCCAAAGTTACTAATGAAATTGACCTTGAGAGAAGCTGCAAGGATAACCGAAGAAACTTGTCGGCACAAGAAAGGACAAGAACATCTTCTCTCCAGCAGGATTCCATGCAATTCAACAAAGCAACACTTTGTTTCAAGGTCAAATCTTGAGAATTTCTGTGACTAGACTGTGAATCCTGAACAGGAACAAGACTGGCAGCCACAAGTTCAGAATCGAGAGCACCCGCAATTTCCTGAAATCTGAGAAAAGTTGAGTTATTAACAGCAGTTCGTGGTATTCTTACAGTTCTGTAAATCACCATTCATAGGAGTTACCTCAAAGAGAAATAGACAATGTACTGTCATAGGAATTACCTCAAAGAAAAATAAACCCCAATATTCCACTGCTTCAAAAATTCATTATAGACAGATTGCGCTCGAAATTTAGCAACAGCAGAACTGGATGGACAATAACCTTGCATAACAATCAGATGTTTATAGCTTACTCTCAGACACATGTAACTATTAGGCCCCAAAAAAAACATGTAAATAGTGCGGCAGTGCATTAACAAATAGGTCTATGGCATACTTTTAAGTACAATGAAATAAAGGATTTGAATACCTACCTTCAAGATGAGACAAGAACTTTAGGCTTGCTTTGTAATTTTTCAAGAATTCTGTGGGTCTTCCAGGGGAAAAGGCACCAGGTTTTCCCTTTTGGATTGCAGTGAGAACTTCTTTAAGGATAGAATTGGCCAGGAAATCAAATACATGCAAACCTGAATTTTCTGGGGAGTAAAAGAAATCACAACAATTCAATTGTGAGATATTCTAGTTAATAAGGTTAACGCGTGCAAGTTGTCATCAAATATACTGGCATACTTCTGAATAAACCTTTACTAATGTCATAACTACATAATATAAAAAGGGCAGACAGGATGGAAAAGTGATGATAAAATTACGAAGCCACATAAAAAATTTACAAATCACTTTGACATTTACTAGGTCTAGAACCACAGCTAGACTGCTAAAACTAAGGCCAATTTGGTTCAACTTCTGTAAAATACTAGACCACTAGAAAATGTGTTGAGTGTTCCAAGCGCAAGAACAGCACCAAAATAAACAAACTTAAACAGCAGAATAGCACATAATGATGACAAAATTTCTGGTGCAGCAACGAGTGAAAATAAATGTTCAGCTAAGCTAATGGGGGCACAAAAGCAATACAATACCTTCAAAAGAAATTTCCAACAAAAATTTGCAATCTCTATCAATGCATTGATTGACCTGTACGTAATCACTTTCAAGTTCATTTGATCCTGTAGCCAAAGATGATGGTCCATATGGAATAATTTTCTGTATCAATGGTGCCACAATCGTTGTCCGGAAAATTTCTTCTGCATTTTTAGTGTTATCAATGGAAGCATATGCTCTCAAGCAATTGAAAATTGCATTTGCATCTCGGTGTTCCAGTCCATCCACAAAACAGTGTCCCAAACTAGCATCTAATAATAAGCTAGCACCCTGAATCCTCTTCTCCATGTTTTCAATGAAAGGTAGGTTCTGTACTGGCAAAACAGAGAAAACCAATGAGCAAAGATCGTGCAAACACCTAAGAAGAGAAAAAATGGGTAGGTCCTATGAACAATCAAGGATCGCTATGTTAGGGAAAAACTAACAAAACTGGATATCTTTGTTTGTACTGATGATGGTGGAACAAGGCTCTCATGATAAAGAAACACACCCAATAATACAATGCGAAAATACCCACAGCAATGAAAGTAAGTTATTGATATTTTTTGACATACAAACAAATTAGAAAACTAATACAACATAAGCTCAACTACTAAGACAGCATTGTATTGACGAATCTATTGAATTTCTTTTACTAAGCCTCATTAATTTCAAACAGCATGAATATTTTCTCTCAAACTCGAAGAAAGCAACCTAATTAGTAGTTTTCAATTAATTTACATAATGGGGAAACTGAACAAACAACACATGAATACTAATAGAACTTGTGCAAAAAGATTGTACTTCAGAACATAGAAAAACAAATGGAGGAAACTATGAAGTAAAAATTGAAAATGTGACACGGTAAGAGAGTAATGAAGACCTGCGCATGAGCTATATAGAACTTTAGTCGGTTCATCTCACTAGCAATTCTCTCCAAAAGCATGCTTTGAGTTTCTCTCAAACTTGTTCCACTTTCAACATGTTGTACGGAAGTCCCATTGCTCATTAAGTTCTTCTCTGTAGAACTTACATCTCCATTTGACCAATCAGCCGGCACACTAGGGAGCTCTTTTATCAGTTTTTCAACCTGTATAGAATTTGGATAGAATCAATACACAAGATCAAGAAGCTCAAGACCTAGAGTAATACGTGATCTTGCAACACACAGACAACTCAAATTAAATACACTTGACTAATTGAGCTTAATTTTCAATATTTCTAACAGAAAAAAGAAATGCTTACACTTTTTCTTTTATTTCTCAAGAACATAAAACAATTTATAGAAAAAGACTGAAAAGTTTACAAAATTATAAACCATGAGGATTGATAAGACAAAATTGAAGTTGATCAATAAGTTCTCTGTTTCTACTCCATATCTTTTAAATCACAGGTAATAGATCATTAACAATGAGTAAATACCAACCCATTTTTCCAATTGACTAAAAATTTAGTCTAAGCAAACTAAAAATGTCAGAACAAACGAAGCTGAAAGGGAAGTAAGCACATGCTATAACAGACGTACCTTAGAGACTACATGAAAAGTGTCGAGCAAAAGCTCCAAGACCTCTCTGGCGGAAGCAGCATCCGATCTCTGCTTCAACCCATTCTTCAAAGCCACAAGGGCGCCCTCCACAGAGCTCCTGAACTGTTCGATCTTCTCTCTGAGTTCCACCAATGGAGCCCGCATACGCACGACGGCAGAATCCACGTCAACAAGCTTGGTGCTAAGATTAACGAAGTCAGCATAATCGCGGTTGATCAGGTCGATAAGCTCGTGATTGAGAGATGACAAGTGGCTGTGGAGCTCGGATCGGAGAGTGTCGAAGGGAACGAAGGTTCGTAACTCGGATATATAAGACTCAGAATCAAAATTGGGAGATAGAAAGAGCTCGGGCTTGAACCAGAGGGGATGACCGTCGAGCGGGTCTGCAAAGAGGTCATTGGCAGATCTAGGTGGTGCTGAGACCGTATCCGCCATTAGACCTCCAAATTCAGGTCTCTAATTTCGATTCCACCCGCTGTTTGCTTACCGAGAAAGTGCGAGAAAATATGAATCTTGTCACCAACGTTCTCACTCAGTCAATTAACAGCTACAAAGATACACAGATTAACAAAGACGGAGGATGTAGAAGACGATGACGACATCAACAACAACGGTTTCTCTGTACAAAAAAGCCCATTAGAATTGATTTATATTTTGGGCCATTAGAATGGGCCACACTATGAGGCCCATTAGTCCAACAACCTATGCCAAACTTTCTCAACTTTCTTCTTCTTTATTTATTATTATTATTATTTTTTAAAAAAAATATTTAATTTGAAGATGCAAAATCAATTAGGTACGAAAAAAGGTAAATAAAGGATAAGTATAAATTTTTGGTAAAATTGTAAAAAATTTCAAGAAAAAATGAAAAGGGAACGAACGGGATGCTTTGGAGGAAGCAATTTTGCTATGGGCAAGTAAAACACCACTTTTATTAATCAATTAATCAAATTTACCTCTAGTTTTATATTTAATTGAAACATACCTCTCTTTTTATATGTATTGTACCCAAAATACCTATAAGAAAGAATAAAAATAAAAAAGGACAATATAAAAAAAGTATAAAGTGTAATTTTCTCTTTTTTTGCTATTGGATTTTGTAATTTTGAGGTTCATAAAATACAAAATGGGTGTATGCCCAAAACATTATTCGTATGGCTAAAGTGCCAACTATTGCAACTAAAATTATTTGTAATCATCATAAAATCTAACTATCTCTTTCATTAATGAACGTTATTAAAAAAAAATTACATTTATAATCCAATTATAATAAAAAGATTGGAAGTATTCGTCCTAGTGAGCTAACATAAGTAGGTGATATTTAGTTTGATGGAATAGAATGATAATCATAATAGTAAGGGCTATTTACAAAAATATGGGAAAATGAATATATGTTTTGATATATATGGCATGAAAACTTAATTACCCTAAATATGGCATTTTTTTAAAAAAAACTTACAAATATGGGAAAAAGTAATGAGGAATGCCATAAAAAACTTTAAATTTGTGTTTCTTTTTTATTTTTTTTTCTTTTTTTAAAAAATAAAACACTAAAATAAAAAAAAATGTTCTCAACTGTAAACGTTTTTTTTTTACAGAAATTAAAGTTGTTTTTTTTATTTAAACTACTGTTTTTTTTTTGTTAAAAACTAATTATTTCATTAAAAGCAGCAGAAAAAAAAAAACCAGTTTCATCAACATCATCCTGAAAAAAAAAAACCAGTTTCATCAACATTGAAAGAAACTAATAATTTCATTAAAAAAATAAAAAAAAAAAATAGTTTCATTATGTTATTACAAATTTTTTATTTTAAGTTACCTTTTTATTATTTTGTTTCTAGGTTGAAAACTTACACTTATATTTTGTTTTTAATATTTGTATGCATGGTGTGTTGTTTTGATTATATTTGTGATTAATATTTTTTCTTTTGTATTTTTGTGTGTGTGTATTTTTTTTTTATTTGATTGTCTGATGAAACTAGTTTCAGTTAACTTTATAATTAATATTTATATTTTGTTATGATTTTTTATAGCGTCAAAACTGGTTTCATAGGTCGAAACTAGTTTCACGTGTTTTAACTGTTCTGTAATGGGGTTGCTCCATTTTTATGATATTATTGTATTTTTTTTAGTTTGTATAAAACCAGTTTTATTATTGTATGATATTTGAACAACAATTTTTATTTTATTTTAAATAATCGATTCGACACACATATTATTTTATTATTTTCATAACTGGTTTTTTTTTAAGAACTAGTTTTCATAACTGGTTTTTTTATTGTTGTTCATAATTGAGTTTTAAGTTTCAATTTTTTATTTGATTATTTCAAGAAACTGGTTTTTATTTGTTTATTTTTATTTTGGTTGTTTTACTAACTGGTTTCTCACATTCCATTATTTTTTTTTTGTTATTCTTTTATGGTTTTTATTCGAGTTTTATGGTTTTTTTTTTTTTTGTTTTTATGGTTGTTTTACACTTATAGTTTTTTTTAAATATTTGTATGCATGGTGTGTTGTTTTGATTATATTTGTGATTAGTATTTTTTTTGTATTTTTGTGTGTGTATTTTTTTATTTGATTGTCTGATGAAACTAGTTTCAGTTAACTTTATAATTAATATTTATATTTTGTTATGATTTTTTATAGCGTCAAAACTGGTTTCATAGGTCGAAACTGGTTTCACATGTTTTAACTGTTCTGTAATGGGGTTGCTCCATTTTTATGATATTATTGTATTTTTTTTAGTTTGTATAAAACCAGTTTTATTATTGTATGATATTTGAACAACAATTTTTATTTTATTTTAAATAATCAGTTTTTGACAAACATATTATTTTATTATTTTCATAACTGGTTTTTTTTTAAGTAACTAGTTTTCATAACTGGTTTTTTTATTGTTGTTCATAATTGAGTTTTAAGTTTCAATTTTTGATTTGATTATTTCAAGAAACTGGTTTTTATTTGTTTGTTTTTATTTTGGTTGTTTTACTAACTGGTTTCTTACATTCCACTGTTTTTTTTTTTGTTATTCTCTTATGGTTTTTATTGCATTTTGTCTCTTTAATTTTCTTTGTTTCTTTTTTTCTCTTTGATTTTAATTTCTATTTCTCTTTGCTACATTCGCTACATAACGTATGTTTAAATCAATTCTATTTTTTGAGCAAGCAAATAAAAATTAAATGCCAAAATAAAGAATAAAGTTAGAAGTTTGGTTATTAGGTATTGATATAAAATTTATATATTCAAAACTGGTTTTTAAATTTAGTATTGTTTGTAAAAGTTTAGTTATTAGGCATTGTGTATTTTTCAATATGTTATTGATGAATTTTTTTTTTTTTTGCCTCTTTTAATGAAATAATTAGTTTTTTTTAATATTGATGAAACTGGTTTTTAAAGTTAGTATCGTTTTTAGATTGTAATTTTTTTTCATTATCTTGTTGATGAAACTATTTTTTTTTAATCTTTTAATGAAATTATTAGTTATTTTCAATGTTGATAAAAGTAGTTTTTAAAGTTTGCATTCTTTTTAGATTATAATTTTTTATATTGTTTTTTTTTTCATGATGATGTTGATGAAACTGGTTTTTTTTTTTTATTTTTGCTGTTTTTAATAAAATAATTAGTTGTTAACAAAAAAATAAATAAATAAATAGTAGTTTAAATAGAAAAAAAAAAAAAAAACAAGTTTAATTGAGAAGAAAGGGAAAGAGGCAGCTAAGAATGTGGACTTTGGTTTAAGTGAGCGGTAGAAGAGAGTATAGTCAATTGGAGCGAGAGAGAGAGAGAGAGTAGCGTTTGGGTTGGGGAAGAGAGAAGTCAGATTCCTTTATCCTTAAATATGGGATTTTAAAGAATCATTTACCTAAATATAGCATCCTCAAACCCATATAAAAACCCAAAAAAGAAAAAATGCCATACAAATTGTCCAAACTTAAAACTGCTATATTTATCATAAAACATTTAAAAAAGCCATACTGCATGTAATTTCCACTAATAGTAATAACAATGTGATGAAATAAGAATAATACTAGAAATTAATTACGATGATATTTGGTTTGTTGTTAGTTATTTTACTTTTTCTTTAGATAATCATTTCCAATGTAATCATCATAGCACAACTTTCTTAGTGAAATAAGTGTTATGTAATTTTACATCAACCAACTGATTATACAATTATAAAAATTGAAGAGTGGATTTGATAGTGTTGAAAAATGTTTGAGATGAGATTTTTAAGTGGTTAATAAACTTTAATCAATGAGTCACTTGTATTGATGAACAAGATCAAGTTTACTCTCTAGAATTTGGCAGTTTATAGACTTAATACCAATGAGAGAAAGAAAAAAGTCCCTTTAAATGTAATCCCTTAGTCCTATTTATAAGTTCTTATGAAGTTTATCTTTTATTCGCCTAAATGCTTTGGAAGAAAATAAATTGATAGACATAAATAAAGCATAAACCGTTAGCAGCGGATTTGTCTTGTCTTATCTCTTCAACTTTATTTAAAAGACTTTCTAACATATCACATCAACTTTATTAAGAGTTGTGTCAGTTAGTGAATATACTATCATTTTTTTTTTTTTGTCTTAACAAAAATAGTGACAACAATAAGAATTAGTATATTATATATATAATATAATCACCATTACAATGTAATCCTATGACATTTTTAAACCAAACCAAATATTATAATGGGCATTTTAATTCTATAATAACACGCCTATTATAACAAACCAAACATACTCTTATGCAGGGACGGAGGGACTTTAGGGCTAAAGCCCTCACTCAAATATATACATCAAATTTTTTATATGTAGATATATACATATATTAATTCACTTTGCTCAATTTATTAAAGTCCAATTCACAAAAGCCCTCACTCAATATCTTAATCATGATTCATGAGTCTACTCTTATTCTAATCAAGCCCATTTTAAAAGTAGTCCAATACAAATAATAAAAAAAATAATACTTTATTAAAAAATAAAATAATACCATTGACAATATTTTATTTTATTTTTGTCAACAGTATTATTTTATTTTGTTGAAGATGAAAATTTGAAAGATACATTTATCATTATTTTTATTAGTTTTGACTTAATATTTATTCAAGCCCTCACTCAACTAAATTTCTGGCTTCGTCACTGCTCTTATGGTCGAGTTATAAAAAAAATGGGTCATCACATAGTACATTGTAGTTCATAAATTGACACTATAATTAGTAAATATATCTGAATTAATACATATAATACAATCCTCACTTATAATAATATATATGGATGCTCTATGACAAATACAAGTAATAACAAAATTAATTTTACTTATTAATAGTTCAATTCAAAATCTATAATTAGTAATTTTCCCTTCTTAATTTAGAATAATTATTCCTTCTATTATAAAATAGAATACTATTCCATTCAAATAACATTCTAATATTTTAATGCAATCATTTCTTTTCATTCTATTTCATTACCTCCAAAACATCACCTAAGTTTTAAAAGTTCATGTTAATTTGCAGTTCAACAATACTCTTGCAATATCTTAGTTAAAACCACAAAAGAGGTTAGCTCTCTGAGAGCGTTTTTGAACTGAAAGTACATACTTGGACATTGTGCAGTGTTTACTGTATATGTACTTGTGTTGAGTTTCTTCTCTACAACATTCCATCTAGATTTATTACTCTTCATAACATAAGTCTTGAATCAAAATAAATCAAATTCCAGCCTATAACATTCTGACCATTTCCATTTTACCCTCCTTTAAAAGATAATACAGTACAACCTTGTTAACATGTATTATCAATTAGAGGCAAGAGCAAGCTATATATTTCTTATCATTAGTGAGTTAGAGAGATTAGTCATATAGAAAGCTAAGCTTACTTCAACTATATCATTAAATAAAGTTTGTGAGAGAGAGAGAGAGAGAGAGAGAGAGAGAGAGAGAGCCAAATATGCTACAGAATCCGCCTTTAATATACATGCATGCATATACATACACTCGAAAAATGATAAATAAGAGTCAAGGAGGGTCACTTCACTTGCTTATTGTTCTTCAATTTCACGCAAACCCCAGAATAAAAAACAGATGACAACATATGCACAACGTCATTGTTTTTTATTTCTCTGATGTTTTAAATGATCAGCCTAGATTTTAATAAGGATGGATGGCAAGTTCTTGTGTTGTTGGCAATGGCAGCAGCAAGAGGATAATAATATGGGAAAGTGAGGAGACTGGAATGAAGAGAACAACAGCAAACCCTTTTTTGTTCTCTTTTCTTTTCCTCTTTAATACCATCCTAATATCTAAAGGATAAGACAACTAAACTTAGAACTTTATCATGATCTGTGTGTCTTGTCTCATGTTACAGGCAAAATGGTTCTCCGTCAAACCCTAAGATCGGGGAAAATTTACTGTGACCAACGGAGAAGTCTAGAAAATTTATGAAATAGAGGGAATAGAAAAGGGGGGAGGAAGGAAAGACCATTTGTACATTATGGGGCCCTTTACATGAAATAGCTGAGAGCCTTCTTTCTTCTGGAACCCCCTTCACCGTAGAGTTCATTCCACTGCAAAAGCTCGGTCATGTTTACAGACTCCGATGAAACACTAGCACATACCTGATGACCAAGACATAAAAAAAGATATATTTATATTGCAATGAAAGAAAAAGGAGCTAGTTTATTTTACAGTGAAAGTACAAAATGACTGGCATCTTTACCCGTTCATGTGCGTATTTAAAGTCCTCCAAATTTAGAGAACGAATATCTGCACAGCCACTCAAAGCTGGTGAAGGTTTACCTTCTGCAACAGCTGCGGCCCGCTCCTGTAATTGGTTCAGCACATCAGAAAAAAAAATGAAAAAATAATATCAAACTATCATATACGATGAAAAAACTTATATTTCCAACGTAAAAACGATGAAGCATAAGAAAAATTATGTGACTGTTTATTCAATTTTCGAACAGAAGGTATAATTTAGCAGCCATAAAAAAAAAAAAAAAAAAAGCATTGCCATTCAGCAGCTTACAACACAGAAAAAATCTTTCGTTTATTGATTTCTAAAAGTTTCAGTTCATTACGGTTAGAGAATAAGATGGTTGCAAGTAGGAAATGATAAAAACAAATATTTTAGACTTGGAGATGCATCAGTGAAGGCAGACATTCATCCCTCAAGATAACTAGGAAAAAAATCATTTTTCATTTTGAAATTGGTAACTTGGAAAACTTTGTGTTTGGTAGAAAGTAGGAAGTTTGCACCAACCGTCATTTTTCTATTTTCCTCTTTCCGAGACACACACAATGGGAATTTGATCCCCTTTCCGACACACAACCACTTAAAAAAAAAAATTCTTCGATTGTTGTCGAATGAAACGTACCTTTTTCTCCTTTTCCAAAATCTCTTTAATTGGACGGTGTGCAGCAGCTACACATAGATTCTGCAAGAAGTGAACCTTAATATAGTCACTCAACTTGTCTGTAGGAGAAAGCCAAAATTAAAATAACAAAGTAAAATATATGTAACCTTGAGATCGCTTCCTGAATATCCATCAGTCATATTTGCAATTGCATCAAAATCAACACCAGGAGATAAGTCCTCTTTTGCCAAGATTACTTTTAATATCTTTGCTCTATTAGGAGCATCTGGCAAATTTACCATCAATCTGGAAGAATATAGAAAATTATCAGGACCATTATTGACAAACCATAAAAACAAATAAACAAAAGCAAATACATTAATAAAATATTTCCACATATTTAGTCTTGACACAATGTCTTACCTACGCGGCAACCTTCGAATGACAGCCTCATCAAGGTCAAAGGGCCTATTTGTTGCAGCAAGCACCAGAACCCTCTCGGTATCTTTTGTTCGTAAGCCATCCCAGTTCACCATAAATTCATTTTTCATCTTACGCATCGCCTCATGCTCCCCTGGATTTTCTCTTCGACCCAACATGCTGTCAACCTATGAAAAGCAAAGAAATAATTACGTATAATATGGATGACATAATATGTGTGTGTGTACATAAGCATATTGGTCAATAAGGATCCATTGAAACTTACTTCATCAACAAATACAACACTGGGAGCAATTTTACTAGCAAGTGAGAAAACAGCTTTCACGTACTTTTCACCCTCACCAAACCACTGCATTAACAGAAGACAATGCCAGATTAGATGTTATGCAATGCAATCAATACAGAGATTGAATCATCAAAAATATTTGGCAGAATTACCAACCTTAGATGTTATGCTAGACATGGATATGTTGATAAAATTGGCACCAGCTTCGGTAGCCACAGCCTTTGCAAGCATTGTCTTACCAGTTCCAGGAGGGCCAAATAGTAGTATCCCTTTGCAAGGCTGCAAAAAGAGGGAAAATAGAACTTTTTTAAAAATGAACAAGAAGGAAAAGTCATATAACACATGCCAACTTCAGAACCAAAATAAAGTACACATCAATTAACTAAATTCAGCTAATCCCCAAATCAGCATCAGTGGGAAAAAATAGAAGTTCTGAAACTGGACAAATAAGGAATCCTTGACATCACTAAGCATTTTAATATGAATTCCAACCTTAGTCAATTGCCCCTTGCAGAAAAGTTCAGGCCTTTGCAAAGGAAGCATCACTAGTTCCTTCAACGTATCCTTGACATTTTCAAGAGCTCCAATATCATCAAAAGTCACTCCAATATCACTTGGCGGAATAACATCAGCCAAAAGCCTTTTCTCAAACTCATTCTCTGTAACAACATCCTAATTTAATCCAAACCAATCAGTTTCATAAATGACAAATGCAGCTGACATATCTGACAATTTATTTCTGAAACTAGCTTTCACACAGAATAAAAATGTAAATAATACTAAAAACTAAAAAAAGTGCAAAATCTAACAATTATCACCTTAAGAGACTTCTTCAAGCTCTTTGATTCATTTTGAATGGCATGTAGTATTCCAATCCCATAGTGGATGCTGCCAGAATCACAACATTGCATTACAACTGTGCAGTAGTAATCGCCCACTAGCCACTATTATAATATTTCAGCTATAACTGCTACCGTATATGACATCACAAAATAAGCTATCAATCACCTCTCACTAGACAAAACAAGTTTTGCATCTGCATCAGCTTCAGGATTCTGCATCAAATGGTGGCTTAATGCCCATCCAACTACTTTTTCTGCACCTGAAATAAATGACAAAGTTTACAAAAGATTAGCAGGGGAAAAGGGAACAAATCAACAGAATTCATGATCCAAAATTTTCAAAAAAAAAACACACTTTCATTCGTAAGTGTCTGGTCTTTGATGCATAGTGTCTCAAGTCCTTCACATTCCACTCCACCCCGACTCAACACCTACACACAGAATTCAACTGTAACTATTAAATATTATTTACTTAATAATTGCTCTGACCAGTAAATTAACAATGGCAGTGTTATTGTTATACAGCTTCCCCCAACAGTGTACCTCCTCTCCTACCACCACAACACAGACCCCCTAATTTCCCCCAAAAAAAAAAGTGAAATTCAACAATATTTGAGCAAGAGAAAAGATCTCACAGTGCGTAAGTGATTGAGATTTCCTTTCATTTTAAGGGTTTCGGAATCTCGATCCAGCTGTTGCTTCCATGAAACAAGTAGAGCCTCATCCTGCATTACCAACATTGTATCATAATTCATCCATTATGAGCACCTAAAATTCTAAAGTTGAAACTTAATCATTTAGAGCTATACAAACCTGAGGCAAATGAATTGCAACTTTATTTGGGAAAAGTTTAGCCAGGTGTTTTGTTGCCTTGGGAACTTCCTTCCCTCTATCATGTAATCTTCCAAAACTATCCTGTGAAAGTTAAACAGATATTAACACCAAAAGAAAAGATACCCACAAAAACAACAACAAAAACAACACCCAAAAATATTAAAAAGATAGCCGACACAAGAATAAAGAAATATAACAACTTTAACAGCTTAGAACATTACCGGAAATGCCAAATCAAGCAGAGCTGTTTGGTTGCTGCCAAACTTTGTGAAGAGCAGGCCACCAGGATGCGACTGAAAAAGTATTAAAGATAAAACAAAAAAACATGTGAAACTTCGAGAACAAACTAAAGAAAATGAGCAGAAAATAAAGTCTTAATCATTATAGGCTTCTAGAAGTCCAACTTTTCTTCTTAACAAATAGGTTTGTCTTCACACAGTATTATGCATTAATTCTCTCAACACTAGTCGGGCCTTGAGAGTATCAGCCCCACTTTTGTAGACAGGCCTAAACCTGCCTCCATGAATAGATACCAAGAAATTGTCGGAAAGTCATTTTGAATCTAGAAAGAAATTTTAGAGTCTGATCATTTGATAATATAAAATTTGCTTCAGTATTGTCTCCAAGAAAAATATCAGATCCAGCTTTTGAAAAGAGGTGCATGATACCTGCCCCTAGGAAGAATAATCTCCAAAACACTTTCCTTAGTATAAACTAATCTAGAAATTATAGATAATTTGATCATGGTCAGGGGCAGAGACCAAAAAAGACAAAAAAACCTCAACTTGATTATTTTTACTTAAAAAAAATTATATGTAATTTTAGTTATATATTCATTTACCCACAAAATAATTTTTCTCAATCTATTTTTGTTATTGTTTTCACTATTATTCCCCAATTAAATACTAAATCAGCTTCCATAGTTTCATTCTTCTAATATCAGACATAATAATATCAAAACTGATAGAATACCTTTTCCTTTCGATTGTCTGTTTGAGTATGGGAACCAATTACAATCACATTATCAGAAAGCCTATCCAGCTTGCTTTTAAATGAGGCATATGAATCTGAATTCCCAACAAGAGATTTCTCTGCATCCTTAATGAATAATATGAAAGGGGAATTTCTGCTCTCACTGTGTACTGCCTGGAAGAAGATTATAATTATATTACATCAATTTGCACTCAAAAACTGGAGGAGAATAAAAATTTGAGAAAACTAAAGGCTACCTTGAACAATGTATTAATAAGTAACTTGTCCAACTCTTCGACACCCGTGTTTTCTAGACGAAGATCAGCAGCTACAGAGAGGAGGTAGGCATGAGAACATCAGTATGCATGTCAATTCGCAGAGTGCAAAACCAAGTGACAGTTAATTTAATGAAAATCCCAGTAATAAGACCAAGCCATACCATTACAGAAGAATCCATGACCAACTTCACAGATACCCCCAAGATCAACGCCATCAGGTATGGGTTTATCAAACCTTACACCAATTTTTGATGAAGGATTGCTCTCAAAAAGTAACATAATCTTTCCACGAGTTCCATTAGGTGGGCCCCTAATATTTAGTAACAATGATAAACAACAGAATCAGCCGGTGAAACAATTCCTTAAGCAATAAAAACTAAAGATTGTACCGTGAAGAAGATCCTGCAGCATACAAGCCAGAACCTGGACCACTGTATCTCACCCTATCACCTGCATGATTCATAACTATCGAAGTCATACCAAAACTTCGGGGAAGGGGAACAAAAATCCCAGCAGCAGCAACTAAGGATAAAATAAAAGAGCGCACATAAAATCCTACACCAAGACCCTTCCAAGGACAATTTAAAGTGTTAATACCTATTTTAAATATATTTTTAGATGCCCCAGAGGAAGAGGGCGCAGTATCAGACTCTAACTT
The DNA here is from genome assembly GCF_029168945.1 of Cannabis sativa. Lineage (NCBI taxonomy): Eukaryota > Viridiplantae > Streptophyta > Magnoliopsida > Rosales > Cannabaceae > Cannabis > Cannabis sativa. The sequence goes on along the minus strand of NC_083603.1, from coordinate 43,865,287 downwards.
TGTTTGAGATTCTAGTCCATTTGAAGAGCTTGGTGTCTCTGCTTCACTAGTTGACTGTTCCACGGCCTTACAAGGGTCAGTGGGTACAAGGCTTTGTTTAATGCAGGTGGAGGATTTTTCTGCAATAATTTCATCCTTTTGCAGCTCAGCTTCCTTAGATGATAAACCCTACATCATATTTGATATTAATAACTCCAGCTTATCAGCCTTCATTTTTTCTGACAGGAAAATAAGTACATGAAAAGAAGAAGAAGAAGAAAACGATAACGAAAAGAAGATGCAATATAATAATAATTGATTGGTTCTCAATATGACTTACAAAAAAATGCAATAATGAAAATACAATGTAAAATACAATAATTTTTTGTTGGTTCTTAAAAAGACAGATCCAATTAGATAGGAGCCGTGACTACTGAGTTTGAAACTGCTAAATTCCATAATCAAAAAATGCAGTTTGTCTTACAGCCAAAAATGAGTGGCTGTCGAATATTAGCAACTTAGCACCAAAATAATTTGCAAGGGCCTTGGCTAGCATCTCCTGATATATTTCAGACCCTGGTCATAATAAAACACAACTTATAATGGTCATGGAACGCAAAAGCATCAACATCATGAACCTATTATTAGAACCAGTGAATCAGACTAACCTGCAGGACCAGAAAGCAATATTCGTGGGTTCACAGTACTAAGCTGTGATGTATACTTCGCATGTTCTCTATGCTTCATGTGTATAAATGAAGCTGCAATCAGCACATTTTTTGTGTTCTCACTGCAAATAAGAAAAATAAAGAGCCATTGAACACTGGAAATTGCAAATCAAGCAACACAAAAGCTAGCAATACATAAAAAGGAAATACCAAGAATAAGAACAAATTTCAGCACCAATCAGGAACTTTCTATGATTTGATATACAAACTACATCAGCATACAGAACTCACAGTAATACTAACCATGTAAGAGTTGTGTTAACAAAGTTCATAGAGCCGATTCAAAATAAAATTAAAGCTATCTCAAACATTTGACCCACCCAACCCAACCTCCCCACGGGTCAAAATAATTAGTGACCTCAATCAAATACAGATTTCGAGTAATAACAGCTTATTTCCTGCCAGGGATGGGGAGGGGGGGATCATGTCTATTGAATGGTGTGCCTGTTCAAGTCCCAGAATCAAGGTGCAACATCTTAGCACAAAAACTTGCTGGAAATAAGTGCTCTGTAGTGTTTTCAAAAAACACTTGTTTGAAATATTATACCACAAAGTGAGTAAAGAATACATGATCATAACAAACCAAAGCCATAAAAAAACTCTTCATATATATGCATGGATAGAAAGAACCAGATCAGATAAATCCAAAATATCACAAGAAATCTTTCATACCCAAAATTTACTTGGCTGAAATGTATACTTTAAAAAAAAAATAACTTTGACTGAAAAATAGACAAGACCAAGAAAATTGTGGGAGGGAGAGATGAACTAGAATTCTACCTCAAATAGTATGGAAAATTATCAAAAGAGACGTCTATATTTTTTCCATCAAGAATCCCAGCAAGAATATCTTCTTTAAATACAGCACATCGCAGAGACAGACCAGATAATGACGCTGGCTGTGAATCCTTCGCCCCATCGTTTCCTTCTTCCAAGACCTGTTTACAGATACCTTTGCTCAATTTCAGTTTACAACTAGGTGATCCAGCAAACATCCTCAATAAAGGCCTTATCAAATCAGTCATCCCAGAGAGTTTTACATTGCCTGCTTCTGTGCCAGAGTCTGGATTGAATTCTGGGGGCATCTTGTCGATTGCTCCAATATCATCAGCTTTTTCACTTCCTATATCCGGAGTTGAATTGCCTTCCAGACCGTCAAGCTCAATGTCTGTGCCATCATGAACAACAGAATGAGTAGGAACCTCAGAACCTGGATGAATTTTACCAGTGGAGTGAGCTGGAGATTTCCATCGCGATAGATCCTGTCTCAGGCTTGAGAGAGATGCCAGTATGGAAGCCCCAGCCACAGCTGAAGGGTCTCCTGTCCGACGTTCCATACGAAGTTTTGCCAAACAACTCTGGGCCTCCATACCCTTAACAGCAACATCTGTCATAATTTGCTGAAAAATCTATGGAAAATAATATTAAGGAAACTACACAAGTATAACACTCATAAATATGGTATAAAGACGCCTATATGCAATTGAAAACTAAAGCATATAATTGTTGTTTAAAGGTTTCACAGTATACTACAAATTAATGATTCCGGAAGGATACATAAGCGTGGCTCCCTAGAAATCCAAGCACCACCTCATCACCGGAGCTAAGCTCGTGGCTCGAGTTTTTCTTGACTGTTGTCCCATTCACGTGCACCGTCCCCTTGCTTCCCATATTTTCTAGAACAGCAATAGCATTGCTCTCACGCTGATCATGTCCACAAAGAATGAGTGGTCATACTGCATGTACATTTACGAAGTTCAACTTGAAAATGAAAACTAATTAAAAGACACCCCAGAACACATTCCCAAAACCCCTCTCCATTTTATTTTTAAAAAAGAAAAAAGAAACACTCGCTGCCGAGAAACGAATCTGCAAGCTAGTGTTTGTATGCGGCTCCCAAGCTATCAATGCCGCAAAAAACTGCTGAAAACACTTTCAGGTAATACCTGCGTGCGCCTGATCTTGCAGAAAACACCACTGACAGCCTGGTCGTTCAAAAGATAATTGCAGGTTCTGTGTGAACCAATGGTGAAACTCGTCCCCAAGATAGGAATGTTATGATTCTGATGCCAAAGAGAAACACTTTTTACGTTCAAGAAACCGTAAAACAAGTAAAACCCATGTTCAAAATCACTGCTTAGCTTTAAATTTAGTATAGGTTGGAACTGCAACTATACTGTTATCTAAAAAAAGAAAAAGCAAGAAAACTCAGAAGCATAAGTAGTAATAACCTGCCCAGACTGAGACAAAAGCCTGCACCAAGGCGCAAGTGGGTCGAAACTTGAGTTTCGCTTCTGATAAAACTCAAAAACGCCACGCTTATCCACCGCAGGGGAAGTCCCTTTAAGCCAACCAAAAATTCAAAATTCTCAAACCAAGACCAGAAATGTTCCAAAAATAATCACCTATAATAACTTAGCTCATGCGAATAGATCTTCCTCTTCAAAAATAACACAAGAAAGAAAACAACTACCTTCCGCGATCGGAGTTGACACAGCTACGTCCTCAGATGCAACCTCGTTCTTAGCGGAAGTAACGGCATCTTCGGCAATCGGAGCATCGCCGGAACCACATTCACCAAGATCAGCTGGCGGTGGAGTCGGCGTAGAAACTTCCTTTGAATTCTCCGCCGCCGGCATCGACTTTTCCGAACCCCCACCATTTTCGACCTGCAAAAGAAAACAGAATCAAAACCCTGAAAAAACTCAAAAGTCTCCCCCATAAAATCCCCAAAAAAATAAAAACCCACACTTCAAGAACTCTCCAAAAAAATATATATAAATATATGAAATTGATTTCTTTCACGATGACACCTTAGGCCGCTTCGGCGATGGCGGCTTGTCGTCGGCCGGCGGAGATCTTTTGTTGCTGTTACCAGTGAGAGATCCACTTCGCCTCGTTGAAACCATGGCTCTGGCTCTCTCTCTTCTGGTTGTTCTGGTCTTCCTTCTTTCTTTATTTCCCTCTTTTTATTTCTTTTTTTTTTTAATTATTTTCTTCACTGAACGAAGATATATAAAATATAAAGCCCAAAAAAATCCTTTTTTTTATTAATTTTCTTAAATTGCTTTCACCTTTTTTTTAATTTTAAAATAATTTCAAAAATAAAAAACATAAACATTTTTAATTTCAAAAAAAGAAAAAACATTTATTTTCGTACTCCGTCTTGTGGTTGGTGCACGGAAATTCGATGCCACCCACCAAAAGGGCTTAATGATACAATACAACTGAGAAGCGGTGTACGGTAAGCGGCGCATTTTAGTGAGTAACATTATAAGCACGAATCGATGAGGTTGTTGGTTGGCGTAGGTTTAACTAGTTTCTTCTAGTTCTGTCTAACATACGCACGAATTAAGTTTAGCTAGCTCGTAATAATTATTGTTCCGAGTTTGTTTTTTTTATTGTTTACGTGTTCTTTGTTTCTTCTGTACTTGACTCAAGTGTTCACACTTGTTGAGTAAGAACTATGAAGTGGTAATGCTATTGTGCGGCCGCTCCCACTTTTCTACTTGTGAGCTCTTTTTTTCTTCTTTTTTTTATTAATATAACCCATTTTATGACAATTAAAAATTACAAAGATCTAAAAGGAGAAAAGTCAACTTTCTAATTTTGACCATGTGGATATTTTGGATGAAAGAAAAATTATAGTTTTCTTATCCAAAAATCAAAGTACAAATAAAAATTTAATAAGAAATTTATGTATTAAATTTTTTGTAAGAATTAAATTTTTAAATTTGCACTGACATAATTTGTTATTTCATTTTTCTAATTTTTTTTCTGAGAGCTTAAATAAACTATTTTAAATTGCTGTCTCTAATGCAAAATCTCTCATCACTGTAACATATAAAATAAACATATAAGTTTATTGGTATTTATGGAAGATATATTTTTATTAAAAATTTAGAATATTTATAAAGAAATCTTGAAGCATTAAGTTGAAGACAAAAGGGCAGATATTTTTTTCTTTTCAGAAGAAATCTCAAAGGATTAATTTTCAAGTGATGAGCTTATGGCAATTATATTATAAAGTATTTTGAGTCGGAATAAATTAATGAATAAACATAATTAAATAAATAAAAAATAATCAAAATTAATATTTGTAATATGTTATTTATCATAATTATTTGAAAATAAAATAATAATGATTATTTTATTTACTTTATGAAGAATAAGTATAATGCTTAAATTGATTAAATTGTTTTTTATAGTTAAACTATAATATATGATAGTTATTTTGTAAGACATATTTTAAAGAATAAAATTGGCATTGTACAGTAGAACCTCTATCCAAGAATACATTTGGGACCAAGAAAATAATATTCTAATTGAGAGGTTATAACTAAATAGAGTTACACTTGAAAAAAAAAATCAAAATATCAAAAAATATCAATGTAACAAAAATACCAATAAACAATTCTTAATACTATATCATATTAAAATTATTTTCGAGTACATATAATATTTATACATGTACTATAATTTGAAATAAAATTATTAATTCCACATAAGTAAATTTATAAAATATATGTATATATTTTTTTAAGATGTAATTATTCTTATATAGAGGTATATTTTATTAATACGGGACTTAAAAAATGTATAACTAATTACAATATAGAGGTTATTCTTATTTATAACTGGCCCAAATTGGGACTTCATTTTTTTTATAACAAATTAGAGGTTATTCTTGAATAGAGTATTCTTAAATAGAGGTTCTACTGTATATTTAATATTAAAATTAAATAAAAACTATTACCCTAGGACATTCCTTACAAAAATAGTGGGAAAAGTATTTTTTTTTTTAATCACATATTTAATAAAGTTCTCTATTTTTTAATTTTAATAAATTAAGTCACTAATAGTCAAACATCAAATAAATGTGAAGACTACTAGGTTTTTAAACCAACTGAACATCTAACAGAGTCCACCTACTAATGATTATCAGCCAATGATCTTCTAGTACATAACCCTCGAGAATCAAAAGGAGAGCTAAGAAGAACTTTTTGAAGATCATGGACTCTTGGATTGAAGGTAGCCATGTAGTCATCCCAAGACAGCCAAAGAATCCAAGTGGAGCACCACAAATCAATGCCCCCCCCCCCCCCCACACATTACCAACCAACTCGCAACTCTCGTACGAAGAAAACCCTGAGTAGCAAAGATGCCTTGGGTCAAAAGGGAGGCCGAAGTTGTTAGCGAGCAGTTCCAAAAAGTGTCCCCCTTTTTACAATATTTAGTATGGAACACATTACATAAAAGGGTAGAATCACCACTGGCCAACTTCCACGCTAATTTAGAGATGAGAGCCAAGTTCAAATCAAAAAACTTCTTAATCCCTAAACTAGGACAATTTTTCAGCAAACAAACGGAGTCCCAATTTGCTAAAGCAAGAAACCTATTTTTCTCAGTTGAGACAACCCACCAAAATTTACGAGCTAGTTTATCAAAGACTGAGCAAATAGTCTTAGGCAAAAGGAACGTAGACATAGTGTACAACGGGGTACTCGAGATAAAGGAACTCAACAAAGTTATACGACCATCTTGGGAGAGAAATTTACACCGCCAACCTTAAAGCTGCTTTTTGACACGATTCACCACAAACTGGAAATCATTAGATCTACTTCTAGAAAAAAGAAGAGGGTTACAATCCTCATAAGTGAGTCCCATGTACCCCAAACGGATAGAAATAACATCAACATCCATAGGCTGGACATTTTTAGTAAAAACCAAGGTAGATTTTGCCACATTAACAGCTTGGTTAGACCACTTACAGTACTTGACTAAGCAATCTTGAGCCCGTTCCACTTCCTCACTATTGGCCCTACAAAAAGTATCATCCGTGTACATTAAATGGGAGATTGTCGGACTTTGAGAACAAACTTTGAAACCATGAATTAACCCCTCAACTTTTTGCCTGAAATAACTCTCAAGATAGAACCTCACTACCCAGGATGAATAAGTAGGGAGGGAGTGGATCACCCTATCTTAATCCATGAGAAGGAGTAAATCGTTTGAGAGATCCATCATTAAGCAAGACCGAAAAAGTCACAAAAGACACAAACCAAGCAACAAACTTTAGAAACATCGGATTATATCCAAAGGCCTCTAACACATGATCTAAATAACTCCATTCCAATCACTCATAAGCCTTGGACATATCTAACTTCATCCCGATAAAGCTAACACTCGTAACTTTCTTATTACATGAGTGTATAATTTTCTTGAGCTATCGTACCATTTTTGACAATCCAACGACCTTGCACAAAGGCATCTTGCAGAGGAGAAATAAGAAACGGTAGAATCTCGCCAAGATGGTTGGCTAAATTTTTTGAATGATTTTATAGGCAAAATTGCAAAGCAAGACAGGCCTAAAATTGTCAAACTTATTAGCACCATCCTTTTTGGGGATGAGCACGATAGAGGTTTGATAAAGAGTCTTGATAAACTCACCGGTTTGGAAAAATTGAGTAACCGTACCAACCACATCACCCGCAACAATCTCCCAATGTGCTTGATAAAAACGGCCAGGCATATCCCATCCGGGCCTGGAGCTCTCAACTGACCTATAAACCAGATAACTCTCCTAATATCTTCACAAGAAGGGGCATAAAGTGAGGTGCTCATTCATATCCGAAGAAAACAAAGGGGTGATAAGCTCAAAAAGATCCTCATCAATAACATGAATGACAGACTTAAACATTGTTTAGTTTATATGCATTTTTTATGGGTAATTCTTAGTTTATTCTACACAATTTTTTTGTTTTATATATGTGCATTGGTTTTATTATTTTTTACGTTGTTTATTGAGTTATTTTTTTATGATGTACATTTTTAGTTTCTTCCTGATATTTTTTGTTTTTTTTGTATGTGTTGTTTTGTAGTTTAGATACATATATTTAGTTTATTTTTTTGACATGTTTTATTAAAATACAATGATAAGATTTTTTATTTTTTAATTGACACAATGTGCTACAGTAGATATTTTTACATATTAGTTATATATTATCCATTATATTATATACCCTATTCTGAAATAATAAGATTTTATTACTTCTATTATTAATGTAATTATTTATTTATTTTAAAAAACAAATCATCATTTTAACTATCACTAACTCAAAAAGGAAAAGAGAAAAAAAATTAAAAATATGAAATTGTAACAACAAATTCTATAAAAAAAAAAATATATTAGTACAAAAAGATAAATTAAGTTGTCAAAACTAAGTAAAAAAGAAAAATTCATAATATAAAAATATATTGAGGAGTTGATATTGTTTTGCATATTGCGATTAGGTCAATTTTTTTTTCCCGTTGCTTTGTAGATATTTTTTTGTTATTTTATAATTATTTTTATGTTGTTTTTGAGTTATTTTTTAGCTTTTTTAATTATTTTTTTATTTAATTAAAAAAAATAGTATTTTTATAATTTTGAAACTTTAACACAGTATTTTGTAAAGCTTGGTAAGTAAAAATGTAGAAAAAAAGTGAGTAAAAAAATGACAAAAAAATGTGTATTTTTGTAAGAAAAAAAACTATAATATTGTGCCGGCCCAAAGTTGGAGAACTAGGCCCAATTGCCAAAGTCACTGAACGACAACGTTTTAGGTAGGAGAGAGCAAACCAGAGTAGGCCAGCCGACCCGTTTTTTGATCGGAAGAAATGGTGTTTATTAGTTCGTAGCTTCAAAATTACGGTGGTCGAACCCAGAAAAATGCCGAAGAGGACAACCCACACCTACTCGAGCGAGGACGCACGTCCTGCTGGTCCCGATTCTGACCTCTTCGTCTATTACTGCAAGTACTGTGGATCTCATGTCCTCATTACTGGTATTCATTCCTTCTTCTATCTATAAAACTACGTATATATGATTAATTCGATTAACCACAAATCATTGGTCCTTGTTAAGCTTTATGAACTTGTTTTTTCTCAGTTTTGAAACTACCTAAACCCAATTGAAGGATTGAAATTTTGTTTATAGACCCATTTGAGATTGGTTATTTATCTTATGCAAATTATGTTTTTTTTTGTTTCATTTTGAGTTGATTGTTGCTGTTTTGGGTTCTGAAATGTTCTTCTTGTAAGATACCCAGTTGCAGAAAATGCCAAAAAGAAAGACTGATAAAGCTCATGTATTAGACAAGAAGAAACATCTTGCAAGGTTAAACATTAGTGAGGGTGGAAAGGTTCTTCTTAAGCGGTAAATTTGTCTTCATTGTGTATATTTATTGTCAGAAATTTTAGGATTACTATATAGAGTTATGTGTTTATTTGGAACTTAATATATCACTGTTGTGTGAATCTTATGTCACTGTTTTGATCTTTCTTAACCAGGGGTGAAGGGATGGTGGAGAAGCAGTTCCGAATGAACTGCCTAGGTTGTGAGCTCTTTGTCTGCTATCGCACTGAGGAGGATTTGGAATCTACTTCCTTTATCTATGTTGTTGATGGTGCTGTTAGTACAGTTGCTGCTGAAACCAACCCACAGGTAGTATAGATTTTGTAATTTTGTAACGATTTTCTGTAAATTTGATTCTCAAGGAGCCATAATTAAGATTGTTTTTTCAGAGAATATATTGATTCTTACTCGTAGTACTTTAGATTGCCTCATAATCGTCGAGGAGAATGATATTCTAAAACTCTTTATCTTTTCATCATTTTGATTTTTGGGATGGAAATGTTGATTTCTGAAGGAGAAAATTCTTTTCGTATAACATTTGCATTTGGATTCATTTTTAAGGTAGCAAATTTCCATGAGACTAAGATTTGATTTGTTGATATTCATTGTAGGATGCTCCTGTGCCCCCTTGCATATCGCAATTGGAAGGAGGACTAGTTCAAGTGGCTATAGAAGTGGAAGATCGCGCACAACGCTCTGCAATAACAAGTAGGGAATTATTCTCACATCCATCTTTAATAAAGTCTCTGTACACTTTCAAAACTATTATGTATTCAGTGCTTCTGCAGTCTTTATAGATAGCATTTTGAGTTTTACCCTGGCTTTGATTATTTTGGCAACTATCACACTTTCTAATGCTCACAGAAAATCAGTTGTTATATTTTCCAAGAAGGCTTAAAGCATGTGATATTGTAAATTAGAAGTTTGTGTTTGTATACTTGGAAATTATGAAGAAGCCTGGCTCACAAAAGCTTGAGATGAAAAGTAGTAGTTAATTCCTTTATATTGCTTGCCTTGCGTCTTATTCGTCTCCTTATTATAGATACTCCCTACAGGAGTTTATGTTCAACATGCAATGATTAACATGTAACAGTCTCATGAAGCAAATATTGCTCTCATGGTATAAATCCCATGAACATAGTCTCTTGCCGCCAGTGTTTATTGATGCTATACTGCTCTTGCTGGTGCTGATCTGTGGGCATGGGCGCTCTCTGCTAAAATAACATGGTGATTCATACCTCATCATAAAACACTACATCCATTGGTTTGTTTGTTCTACACTTAGATTCAGTCTTCTGTAATGTATAAACCGAAGAGTCTCTCTTCTAATGCCTGTGTCCTTGACTGCGTGTTATTTTCTAATAACCTTGTTGATCTACAGTTTCTTACACTCCTTACTCAACGAAAGATGAACAAACATCTATATTTACAACTTGGATGATACATTGTTCTAACTTTTCTTTCTTTTTATTAAAAGGGGTGAATGCTGACGATGTTCGAGTTACCGTTGCCGCTCCTGCAGCTCGTGGAGAAGCTAATAATGAACTTTTGGAGTTTATGGGAAAAGTATACTTCCGATACCAGTTCATCTCTTGCTCCCTCCTAGTCCTACTCTCTCTTTCTCGTTCAAAATTTACCCTCACTTTATTTGGTTTCATACAGGTGTTGGGTCTGAGATTGAGCCAGATGACCCTTCAAAGAGGATGGAATAACAAATCAAAACTACTTGTGGTGAGTAGAACAATATTATTTACTAAATTTTGGCCCATATAGCATATAACTAGTTACTCATCGTTTCCATACAACAAATCATATTATTACTTCAGGTTGAGGATTTATCTGCAAGACAAGTGTACGAGAAGCTTTTGGAGGCTGTGCAACCATGAAGAAGCTATGTAACTCTCATCTTTTTTGTTCCAATTTGTTGAAGTGACTAATAGTTATATACATTTGTGTTCTTTCCCTGGCAATAAAGACTTCAAAACCAGGGATTTAACTACTGACTGTACTTGTTAGTGTTCCGGTTGACCAGCTTTCGTTTGGCTTGGCTTGTTCAAGTGTAGTAAAAACAACATTGTTTGGCTAAAGGTGCAAATGTAACTAAAGAAGCTATAAAAATTCAGAGCATATTGTAAACTTTGGCCAAATTTGGTATTAAAAGTAGTTTTTTCTATTATGTTTTTGAGAAATGGTATAAAAATAGTTAATGTATATTTAGCTCACTTTTGGTCATGGAAGTTACAACCCTCGTCACCTTATACAAATTAGTGCACCGGAAGACTTCATATACAAATTTTGTGAAATATTTGTTGCCCGTAGTAATGAGATTCTATTGGTAAGAATTTAACTATCTCTAATTTCATTTCTCTATTTCTCTCTATATGTTCATCTATCATAAAAAAAACCCATTTATTAATGAAAAATACATAAAGCACTATTTTTTTTTTAGGGTAAATACCATTTTGGATCCTGTGTTTTGCAAAAGTTATAGATTGGACCCTGTGTTTTGTTAAATGACAAAATGGACCCTGAGCTTAATTTTTGACAAATTTTTTTTTTAATACAACCAACTTGAAGACAATGCTTAATACGAACAGATACAAAAAATGCAAACATTTTTGTCATAGCACTTTTAGATCGAATTATAATTAAACTTTATTTTGATAAAAAATCAATTCAGGGTCCTATTTGTACTATTTTAGAAAATACATGGTCTATTTTGTCATTTAACAAAATACAGGGTCCAATTAGTAACTTTTGTAAAACAGAGGGTCCAAAATGGTATTTACCCTTTTTTTTTAAAATAAATTATATTTTTATATTGAAAGATTTTTTTTATATTTTTGTAAAATCTAATTCAGATACTTAATAGCAGCGATAATAATGAAGAACAATGAATGAACAGAAAAAAATTATTGGAAATAGTAAAAGAATTAAGATGAATTTGAAATGGTTTATTGAATATTAAAGGAGATAAAATCTCATACAAAAGGAGAGAGAACTCTCCATGATGCCGGTCACGACATGTTGATATTGATTGAGTTTCAGGGACTTTCGTAGAATTATCTCAATTCTTGCATGACAAACTATCGCTCCCCACGACACTAGAAAGCCTGAACAATACCCAAATTGCCCTTCAACAAACCTACAACCAACTCACCTCACAAATGATATCCTACCCTTGGCTCGTGTGTCTCACCCCTTTTCTAGTGTAAATAAATCTGATATTAGGCTTAACTACCCCCTCCCCAATTTTTTTAACCTTGTTCTCAAAGTTGAAAGTTGGAAATTGATCTCGAATGACGTTAAACTTTTCCCAAGTACCTTCAAACAAAAGAAGATCTTTCCAAGAATCAACACATCTACAACTTGGTCATAAGAAGATGGTTGCTGCCTCACATTAAGCAACTTAGCAGGCTCCATAATGAGCTCTAAATCTGATGTCAAAGTGGGAGGAAGAGTGGACGAAGAGTGAGCATTACGAACAACAACACGAAGTTGTGAGACATGGAAGACGTGATGAATGCCAAAAGAAAGAGGCAAGTCCAAACGATAAGCCACCTTACCAATGTGTTTCACAATCGAGAAATGACCATAATTTCTTGCACTGGGTTTCTCATTCTTACAAATAGTCAAAGACTTTTGGTAGTAAGGTCTCAATTTGACAAAAACTGTATTACTAACATCAAACTCCACAGCCTGACGAGAACTATCAGCAACAACCTTCATCTTTTGCTGCGCTCGCAGCAAGTGCATCTTCAAATCATCCAAAAAAGAGTCTTTTTTGTCCAACCATTGATCAATGACCAACACAGCAGTGGGGCCTGAAGAATACCTAACCAAGGAAGGTGAATCCTGTTAGACTATATATATAGTGTATGTAATATAGCATATACAAATGATATGAAATGCGGAAAATAAAATGTAATCATATCAATAATATATGCAATGAAAGGATCGATGTACCTCCAGCCATTGATCTTTGAGCTTCAATCCCTGCGATAGCTTCGGTATTGGAGTTCGGGCTTCCTCGCTCTCTCAACTCTCTTTAGATGGAATTTGCTGAAAGGATTCAGAATGAGTGAGGAGCTCGGGGACCGAGACCCTATATTTATAGGTGAGATACTCCATCAGTATCTGCGCCACATTAATTGTCAGAATATTTTGACAATTAATTCAGGAAATCAAATCAAGTAATGAATATAGAAATCTGACCATATAGAATATTACATAATTGATTTTGTCCAGATTTAATGAATATAAAATATTCATTTATCAGAAAATCAATTATTTATTTATTTCCTTCAATAGAAAATCATTTCCTTAATTAGAAAATAATTTCCATAAATAAAAATATTCTAATATTCTCCCACTTGGTCAGCATTTAAACTAAAATATTCAAACCCAACGTTCCTCATTATATAATAAACATACGAATCATAGCGACATGTCCTCATTATGAATCGAGTATTATCTTCCATGTATTACAATACATTTATTATATAACAATGTACTTTATGTGGCAATGTACTTAAGTGAATAAACCCTAAACCTTATGTTTATTCAGGTCCTCTGAAATTTTTCTCAAATGTAAAATTAAGATGCGCATAAATATGAGAAAAATCAAAATAAGAGTTTCATTAATAATAACTTTATTTGTACAAATTACATAAGGGAACCAAGTCCCATGTTCTCTACATGATCCTTGAATTTATGAGGTGGCAAGCCTTTTGTCATAGGATCGGCAATCATCAATTCAGTGCTAATGTGTTGAATGACCACTTTATTTTCCTTAACACGTTCTCTAATAGCTAAGTACTTAATGTCGATGTGCTTGCTTCGACTTCCACTTTTGTTGTTCTTAGCCATGAAAACAAGCAATGTTGAATTGTCACAGAACATCTTTAGCGGCCTTGCAATGGAATCAACCACTCTAAGGCTGAAATGAAACTCTTTAGCCATACACCATGTGATGTAGCCTCAAAACAAGAAACGAACTCGGCCTCCATAGTAGAAGTAGCGAGTCAAAGTTTGTTTGTTACTCCTCCAGGACACGGCTCCACGAAGAACATAAACACGTAACCGAGATGTAGATTTACGTGAATCGGTGCAACCGGCGAAATGCGAGTCCGAGTAGCCAACTACTTCTAGATTGTCGGTTCGTTTGAACATCGGTTTGTAATCCTTAGTACCACGAAGATACCTCATTACTTTCTTTGCGGCTTTCCGGTGGTCTATCCCAGGGTTACTGCGAAATCTTCCTAACATTCCGACAGAATAAGCAATGTCGGGTCTTGTGCACACACGAGCATACATTAGGCTTCCGACGGCGAAGCATAAGGAATGTTCTTCATTTGTTCTCTTTCAAAATCATTCTTTGGGCACTCGGCTCAAATTTAATTTATCACCCTTCATAATTGGAGCAACGCTCGGTGAACAATCTTTCATATGAAATCTTTCTAAAACTACGTTGATGTAGGCTTCTTGAGATAAACCTAAGATACCTCGGTATCTATCTCTATGAATCTTAATGCCTATGACATAGGATGCTTCACCCATGTCTTTCATCTCAAAGTTCTTTGAAAGAAATTGTTTCACTTCACGTAGCAACCACTTTATCATTGGATGCAAGAAGAATATCGTCCACATATAAAACAAGAAAACGAGATCTTACTCCCACTTTCCTTCGGTATATGCATTGATCCATGACATTCTCTTCAAATCCAAAGGAAGAGATGACATCATGACATTTTAAATACCATTGGCGGGATGCTTGTTTTAATCCATAGATGGACTTCTTGAGCTTGCATACCAAATCCCGACCTTCACTAGAGGTGAATCCTTCGGTTGTTTCATGTATACCTCCTCCTCACAGATCACCATTCGGAAAAGCGGTTTTACATCCATCTGCTCCGGCTCTAAATCAAAATGAGCAACTAATGCCAAGATGACTCGAGGGAATCTTTCTTTGATACGGAGAAAAAGTCTCCGTATAGTCAATTCCTTCCTCTTGAGTGAATCCTTTAGCAACAAGTCTCGCTTTGTACCTCTCGGTGTTGCCTAATGAGTCTTTCTTAGTTTTATAGACCCATTTACGGCCAATGGCTCTCGCCCCATTAGGCAACTTTACAAGTTCCCGGACTTCTGTTGCACCTCATAGAATTCATTTCATCATCCATAGCATTGTACCACAATTTTGATTCTCTACTTGTTCATAGCTTGTAAAAACGTTTGGATCATTTCCAATTCCAATATCGGATTCTAATAAATACACAACATAGTCTTTGTAAATTTTTGGTTTGATAGGTCTAGTAGATCTTCTTAAGACTTCACCAACGAGGCTCTTGGGGAGCGGCAGTGGTTCAAGACGGGTTGTTCAACGATTGCGAGCAACTCTTGAGCATTTTGATCTACCGGATTATCATTACCAACTTGTGGATCTTCGGTGATTGGTAATGGTTGTTCAACATTCGTTTGAACTACGGGAGTGTTAACCATTATCAATCTTGCTTTTGAAGTGGAAGGTTCGAAGGATCTTTCTCGGGACCTAAGTCCTTTGATTGATCACTCCCATCGATCAAGGCATTCTCAAGAAATTTTGCATTCCTTGATTTCACAATTCTTGTGCTATGAGATGGACAATAAAACTTGTAACCTTTAGACTTTTCGGCGTACCCTATAAAGAATCCGCTTATGATCCTTGGGTCCAATTTCTTCTCTTGTGGATTATATATTCTGACTTCAGATGGACATCCCCAAATGCGCACATGATTCAAACTTGGTTTCCAACCTTTCCATAATTCAAAAGGAGTTTTTGAGACTGCCTTTGTTGGAACTCGGTTTAATATGTACACGGATGTCTTTAATGCTTCAGTCCACAAGGATTTAGGAAGATTAGAGTTGCTACTAAGCATACTCCGCACCATGTCCATTAATGTTCGGTTTCTTCTTTACGCAACACCATTTTGCTCGGGTGTGCGGGCAAGGTGTAATGGGCAACAATCCCATTTTCTTCAAGAAACTTCGCAAATGCACCAGGTGCTTGTCCATCTTCTGTGTATCTACCATAATACTCACCTCCTCTATCTGATCTCACTATCTTAATTTGCTTGTTGCATTGTTTCTCTACTTGACTTTAAATATCTTAAAGACATCTAATGCTTCACTTTTATTATGAAGTAAGTAGATATACATGTAGCGTGAGTAATCATCTATGAATGAGATGAAGTATTTCTGACCATGTGACTCCATATCTGGACTACATATATCAGTATGTATGATTTCTAATATTTCAGAACTCCTATGGACACCAGTTTTGACAGACTTGGAGGTTTGCTTTCCCTTAATGCAATCCACACAAGTATCAAAGTCAGTAAAATCTAAGGTATTGAGTACCCCATCTTTTACCAACCTTTTAATTCTATCAATGGAGATATGTCCCAATCTCCGGTGCCACAATGTACAGGAATCCTCTTTCATAACACATCTTTTAGTGCCAGCGTGAACATGCATAACATTATTAGTGGTATTATTTTGTAAATTAAGGCAGTAAAGACCATCAGACAAAATACCATTTCCAACACATTCAGATTTATAATATAAATTAAAATATTTGTCTGAAAATGTAAAGGAAAAACCAAAGGGTATAAGTCTTGAAACTGAAATCAAGTTTCTAGAGAAACTTGGTACATAAAAGGTCTTTTCTAACTTTAAAATAAAACCATTACTTAAAACTAAATTGCATGTTCCAATAGCTTCCACATGTGAGCCCATCTTGTTTCCAGATAAGATGCTTTGCTCACTTGCCACTGGCTTCCTTAGATTTTGAATATCCTGCAAGGAACTTGTTATGTGAATTGTTGAACCGAAATCAATCCACCATGTGTTAAGATTAACATTAGCCATATTAGATTCATAACATACTAAGGAAATTGGATTACCTTTGTCATCCATCCATTTCTTGAACTGGCTGCACTCCCTTTTAGCATGTCCCTTTTGTTTACAAAAGAAACATTTGATGGAATCTTTCTTTATGGCAGCCTTGGGAGCCATGGGCTTTTTCCCTTTGTTCTTCTTGAATGGCTTGCGTTTCTTAGGTTGAGTGGTCAGGTGAACACTTTCTCCTTGCTCCTGTAGGAGCATGGCTTCCTCTTGAACACACATGGTCATCAATTCATTGATAGTCCATTTTTCTTTATGTGTGTTGTAGGAAATTTTGAAAGGCCCATATTGTGGAGGAAGATTGTGAAGGATGTAATGAACCAGGAAGGTATCAGGAATGATAACGTCGAGTTTCTTCAAATGAGCAGTGATGTCCCTCATTTTAGAAATATGTTCTCGAACTCCTTTAACACCGGTGAGTTTTGTAGACGAGAACTCTTGGATGAGGTTGATGAACAAAGATTTATCTGAAGTGTCAAACTGCTCATCCATAACTTTGATAAAGTCTTTCACCTTCTCAGGTGGCTCCACCGATCCACGCATTCCCATAGGAATTCTGGACATAATGAACATGATGCAAAGACGATTAGATTGCTCCCACTTTTCACGTAGTGCAATCTCAGCAGCAGTGCTAGTATCAGTGATAGCAGCTGGTTCATCTTTTCTTATTGCATAATCCATGTCAGTGCAAGCTAGGTGGAGAAGAACTCGTTCCTTCCAGATTTTGAAGTTGTCAGCTCCTAAGCTCGGGGATTTCACTAGTGATTTCGGCATATTTAGAGGTGGATGAAATAGGCTGAGAATAGGATTACAAAAAATTTAGATGTTAAAAGAATTGAGGCTTTAATGAATTCATGTTTTACCAATGTAGAAACATGATGAAGATGAAAATTTTATTAAATCTAAAATTGCCTGTGGGCTAAATTTTAAATCTAATAAAATTAGATGAACTTTATGATAGATTTAATGAAGTATTTAATTTAGAAATAATGGAGAAATGAAATCTATCTTTAATTAAAATTTGTGATAACACTATTAAATCAAATTCTCATAACTCCCTGTGGGGTAAATTAAGAGAATTTAACTTAATATATTATCCTAATTAATTATAAAAATATAATAAAATCCCTGTGGGGTAAAATTATTATATCCAAATAATTAATTACAAGTTTTGTCCATTAAGGTGAATTTTAATTAATATATAATTTTATATAATTAAAGATGCTGTGGCTACTCCCTAATTATAAAAAATTATATTTTCACTTTAGACATTAGGTATTGGGCTCTACCTAAAAGTAATTTCGTTATTAACATAATAGACAATCACTGAGATTAGTGCTCCTAGTGTGGTCGTCCGAAGATCATTAAAAACCGTTCTAGATATGAGCATTTGTCCCAGGTTCATGTTTTCTTATGTCAAACCACAAAACTACTTACGTTTTATTCATATTTTATTCATTTTATAAAGTTTTATGAATATTTTATGAATAATTTTATGACGTTTTATGAAACTTAATTGCTAAATAAAATATTCAACCTATCTTAATGTTTGAATATTTCTAAATATATCTAGCACTATAAAAGGAATTTATGTAGAGCATTTAAATCACACAAATCTAAATTAATTGCATTAAACATAAATTTGTCAATTAAATACAAAATAATACAATTAATGTATGATCATTAATTAAATGCAAATTCCTTAATATGAAATTAATGGCAGATTTTTCAAAATTAATTTAGACAATAAATTGCAGAAATTTGGTAATATATAATTAAATGCACAAATTAGCACAATTTTTACATGCCTAAATAAATCATGTAATAAATTACCAAATTTAAACAAATTTCTATTTT
Organism: Cannabis sativa; assembly: GCF_029168945.1. Lineage (NCBI taxonomy): Eukaryota > Viridiplantae > Streptophyta > Magnoliopsida > Rosales > Cannabaceae > Cannabis > Cannabis sativa. The sequence goes on along the minus strand of NC_083603.1, from coordinate 43,846,606 downwards.
CAATTTATACTATATATATGTATTAAACAAAAATGGAAAATTAACTAAATGCAATTTATTGACTAAATTAACACTGAAATGGGAAAATAATTAATATTCCAAATAAATAAAAATTTATAAAAAAAAAATTCGGAATTTTTCCCCCTTTTTTTTTTTTTTGAAAAATCCATACTGCCAAACGACATGTCGTTTTTGCAAAAGGCAAAAACGACACGTCGTTTTTTACATTCTGAAGTGTGCTGAGAAAACATTAAAAACGACACGTCGTTTTCCCTAAGGTAAAAACGACACGTCGTTTAATAAATGTAAAGGCTGCCTCAGAAGACGGAAAACGACATGTCGTTTTCCACAATGTGAAAAACGACATGTCGTTTTTTCAACAACGACATTTGTAACGTGTTTCAAACGACACGTCGTTTTTGACAAACGACACGTCGTTTTACGCCAAACGACACGTCGTTTTCTCCAAACGACATGTCGTTTTGCGTCGTCTTCTTCAGCGAACCGGGTCGATTTTGACCCGTTTTTCTGCACGCGGGTCCGTCGAACCCGACCCAAACCCGATCGGAAATTGCGTTTCCAACGACCAAATTGCGTGTTTTCAAATCTAAAATGTTCTAAATCAAATAATAAAGAGATCCACATAGATTTTATGCACGAAAACACGAAAAAATATATACTTTAATATCACGAAATTAATCGGGTCCGAAAAAGTTTTAACTGAAATTTTTTTCCATCTTTAAGTTTTTCAATGGATTTTCAATGCTTAGATCGATCTATAATACTATACGAATATAGTAATGTATATAGAATTCGAAATAAACACCGAAAAAATGAAAAACGGAAAAATTAAACTTTATTTACACCGATAACTTTATGTTATATATATATGCATGTATATACATAATGAAAAAGAATATTATGAATGTATTATGCAATAAAGCATATATATAATATACAATATATATATAAACATATATACACGTGAAAATGAAAAATATATATATATACAGTATATAAATGTATATAATATATATAAGAATAAAGATATATATATGTATATACGTATGAAAAATATATATATATATATACTTGGAATTATATGAATATGAGTATATATATATATACACCACGAAATGAACCAAACAAATATATATATGAATAGTGTATGTATGTATATATATATATATATATATGAAACTCAAATAAAATCAAGGCAGAGATAAGTCCGCTCTGATACCAACTGTTAGACTATATATATAGTGTATGTAATATAGCATATACAAATGATATGAAATGCGGAAAATAAAATGTAATCATATCAATAATATATGCAATGAAAGGATCGATGTACCTCCAGCCATTGATCTTTGAGCTTCAATCCCTGCGATAGCTTCGGTATTGGAGTTCGGGCTTCCTCGCTCTCTCAACTCTCTTTAGATGGAATTTGCTGAAAGGATTCAGAATGAGTGAGGAGCTCGGGGACCGAGACCCTATATTTATAGGTGAGATACTCCATCAGTATCTGCGCCACATTAATTGTCAGAATATTTTGACAATTAATTCAGGAAATCAAATCAAGTAATGAATATAGAAATCTGACCATATATAGAATATTACATAATTGATTTTGTCCAGATTTAATGAATATAAAATATTCATTTATCAGAAAATCAATTATTTATTTATTTCCTTCAATAGAAAATCATTTCCTTAATTAGAAAATAATTTCCATAAATAAAAATATTCTAATATTCCTCCCATAAAGCACCTTGAAAGGAGTACACCCCAGCGAAGATTGATAAGTGGTATTGTACCAATACTCCGCCCATGCTAACCACTTAGCCCATTGCCTAGGATGATTGAAAGCAAAGCACCAAAGGTAGGTCTTGAGGCAACGATTGACAACTTTAGATTAACCATCTGTTTGGGGGTGAGAAGATGTGGTGTGGCAAAGCTTGGTCTTAAGACAAATGCTCGATCCTTCGTTTCTCTGCCTAACCATGGTTTCTCAATACTGTTAGGATTTTTCTTTTCTCTAGGCGCTACTGGCCGTTTCTTAGCAGATGGCACACAAGGAGATCGCTACATGTGTGCTTCGATGTTGTGACTTGTCGGGATCTGATATGTTTTGGCATGGGGAAGGTGGGGCGAGATCTGGTTTTCCCATTCCAGTGATAGCGATTTTGGCGTCACTTTGTTTCGAGGCCATATCTCTGGTTGTGCTATAAGGTGTCTCTAATGAGAATTTTAGAAGTTGGCCCTCGTGGTTGTCGCCGAGCGAGATGGTCTTTTTGGGTCTTGCGGTGGAGGGTTTGGGGGGTCGTTGCTTCTCCTCCTTGTGGTGTTTGGTGGGGTCTCTCCCTTGTGGTTGTTGGTTGGGTGTATTTTGGTGGTGGCTTTGCTCGTAATCTCTTACATTCTCGTTTTTGGACAGTAGAAGATGTCTTTTGGTTCTATGCTAAGGTTTGCCATCCTTGGGATTTTTGTGAAGGTTGCAATAAAAAAGGATTGGATGTGGATGTTTCCCCAAGGCGAACGCACCCTTCTGTTGTTTTGATTCTAGTACCGGGTGATTTGCTTTGTTTAACTAATTTTGTTTAGATGTTAGAAGTTTCTCGAGTTGCATTTTCCTTTATTTAAGTTTTTCTTTTCGATATAATAATGGTGTTTATCATCCTAGTCTTTTGTGGTGTTGGCATTTGGTTCTTGTCAATCCTATTTTGTTCACATTTTTGTTTTTGCCTAACCTTCTGATCTTTGTCCATTTAAACCAATGAATGATATTTCTCTCTGTTTTTTTTAAAAAAGAAGTCATGCTCTTACCACACTAGAGTTTAATTAAAGACTTGTCTAGAAAACAATCCATAGATTTTTATTTTCTCTACACTAATTTATTTTCATTCCCCATCTCCCAGATTAAAATTTTTGTTTACCCAAAATAATTTATTAAAATAAGAAAAATAATACAAAAAATGAGCCTCAAAGAGTACACAACATTTTAGAAAATCTCAAAAACAAAGAGCAAAGCACAGTATTTTTTTATGGAACAAAACAGCTTATGAGTACATTTCGATGCTTCATTTGACTTACTGAATTATCACCAGTTTTATAAGATTAACCTACTCAAGAACACAAGGAGGAGATTTAAGAGAATCGTAAGAGTTATATAGCTAAACCTTTAGTAGAGGTATATAATTTTAATTTAAGGCTTTAGTATCCAGCATCAACTTCCAACTCATTAAAACAAACTAACATTGAAAAAGTCCAAAAAGGCTTTCTAGCAATAGCTATAAAATAAAGATTAATATAAAATCTGCCACAAAAACAAGCTTCAGGTTTGACAAAAAACAAAAATAAAATTTCTGGGCACTCAAACAAAAACTTGGATTCCTACTTAGCCTACACCTTCAGCTGTTGAAGAAGCAGAGGCACCGCCTTGGAGAGCTCTCTAAGCACGAGTCTTTTCTGGTTTCCTAGAAGCCAACTGACTTTCAGGCTGCACAATTATGCAAAGTCATATTAGATGAAAATTGCTTGTAAATATCAGATCATGTGTTCTTTTTAACAATTTATTTACCTCTTTCTTGACCGGCTCTTCTTTCTCTGACAAAGTCAGCTCGATATGGCATGGGGATGACATGTAAGCTGCAATAATATGGTAAAGGTTACTAAAAAGCTAAACAAATGGAGACATGATAAATGTATACTTATGTAAATACTCACGGTTAATTCTTCCATGGGCACGGTATGTACGACGCCTTTGCTTTTGAGCTTGGTTCACCTGGATGTGAGAAACGTAAAGTGAATCGACATCCAAACCTTTCACCTAAAGAAGAATTGACAGGAGAAATTTGTTAGAAAACCCAAGAAAACAACAAGATACAACATGTTCGAGAAGGAAAGAACAAACAAATAAAGATTAACAGATTAGGAAGACTTGTACCTCAGCATTGCTCTCAGCATTCTTCAGTAGGTCAAGAATAAACTTGGCAGATTTTACAGGCCAACGTCCTTGTCCATTTGAGTGGCGATTTTTTGCCTGTGCAGTACGCCCTACTCCTCTACAGAAGCGACGGAATGGGATAGCTTGCTTGTGAACCAAAACATCCTCCAAATACCTTTTTGCCTTGATCAAAGGCATCTTTCTAATTGAAAACGCTGTCTCCCTAGTATTCTGAAGAGATATACAAGCAAATAAAATAAACATCTGAATAAATATATGCAGAAAAATGACAGCAGCTGCGAAAAAAAAGATGACTAAAAAATATACAGTAATTCTAATATAGCTGCAAACATATTTTTACTACTCAGCATACTAATATTTCATAATTTATTTTCGTTAAAACAAAAAGCAACACACAAACATAGTAACAACAAGTATAATCTTAACAAAGCTTCGAGATACTATGCAAATCTTCAAGTAATGTAGTTTAACAAAAAGTAGAATTGGGCACATTTGTTTAAAAAAAGTGGCTCGAGTAATTAAAAATTACAACTATCCTAGTTTACAGAACCAAATTATAGTTCGTCGAGCGAAGAAATGTACCTTAAAGTGAACTCTGAGATCTGACCCCCTGGCTTTGCAGGCTGAATTACGAAGAAACAAGATAAACATTAATGTTCTATAATAAACACCAAATATAAATTATAATTCCTCAAAAATATTTCAAATTCACTTTTTAAAACCAAAGGAGTCGCAAATGGAATAGCAGGTTCGGTCAGATCAGAAGATCCTTTCAAAACCTAACTACGAATGTTATAAATCTTTAAAATTTCGAACTCTAAGTGTTAAGAAATGAAGCTCAAATAATTAAATTTAAACAGTTCTCGTCCATTTCTAAGCTCCCAAACAACACAATCTTTAAAAACAATATACAGTGAAATAACATGAAAAATCTTTAAAACAGAAAATCCAATCTTACATTTGGTGGGATTATCAGGCTCCTTAGAATACTTCACCTGAAAATGCAATAGAAACACATCCGGAATAAGAATCTAAAGCAAGAGCTTTTGCATTTTCACAGCTAAATTTTACACCGATTTCGAGACCAAACGAGGTAATCGCACTAAAAGCTGATCAGAGAAGAATACGAAGAAGAAAAACGCAGAGTGACTTACCATGGCTTCTTCTGACCTTCCGCTTCCGAATCAAAATTTTTCCTGGCGAAGTGGCAAATCCCTAGTCGAAAATTAGGGTTTCCAATATATATGGGGGTCTCTTGGGAAGAGTTCAGAAGTAGGGTTTACGGCCTAACGAGATGTTTTGGACTGAGTTTTTATTGGGCCAAAATCTGGGCTTTGATTAATTGGGCCTTATAAGATAGTTACCCTGTTATTAACTTAGTTGGGCTGGGCCTTAGCTATTTTATCTGTAACGTAAATGGGGGCAATATTGTAATTTTCTAGTAACTGTATAGAAAATAGCGGTGAAGAGAGGGAAGCAAATTTGGGTCCATGGCCGATCTCTAGAGAGAGAGAGAAAGAGAAAGAAGAAGAAGAAGAAATAGCAGAAAGAAAGATTCAAACTTGTAAGAAAAAATGATTCTTTTATCTCTCCTTTGCTTACCATTTTTAGATTCTGCGTTTATAGTTATTTTTTTCGTTTTGTTTTCTCAAATTCCTTTACACAAGATTTTGAATTCTGACGGTTAAAAGTTTTGGACACTTGTTTTGTTTCTCTTCTTTGTAGTGTTGGAATATATTGCTAATTTTGTGATTTGGAGAATTGGGTTTGCTGTTATATTGGACAATTTCGAATTGTTGTGGAAACTTTTGTGGTAAATGGAATTTTAACGTTTCACTAGAATTGGAATCTCTTTTGGTTCATATTGTGGATAAGTTTTATAAGCAAGATAAACCCAAGATTTAATTTTTGTTTTGGTTTCGAAAATTTGAAGGGTTTGAGGATTTTAAAGGAAAAATTAGATTTTAAAGATAGTGATGTTAGAGTGAACAATGTCAATGAATAACAATAATCAGGCCAAGGGTGTGGGGGCAGGGTTACCTCCTCATTTTGGAAATTCAGGGATGGTGCCTCAGTCTATAGCTGTGAATCAGCAACCCCATCTTCTGTCTCAGGCACAACATCAAACACAAGGTGTGTCTCATTTTCCGGGTCATTTTCAGCTGTCTGAGCCTCAAGCCCAGGGACTTGTTCAGACTCAATTTGTGAATGTTCAAGCACAGGCAAAGGCACAGGGTCAGGGTCAGGGTCAGGCTCAAGCACAGAGTCAGGGTCAGACTCAAGCACAGGCACAAGCTCTCGGTCAAGCTAAGCAAGCCCGAATTCGAGCAGACTTGGAAGCTCAAGCTCAGGCCCTTGCCCAGTTGCACAATTCCATGAATAGTAATGCTGGTGTATCAACACCTTCTGTGGCAACTCCAGGTACTGGAGGTGGAGGTGCCAAGCGAGCTAATCAAAAGCCACCTTCAAGACCCACAAACTCATCAAATGCTAATACAAGTTCACCATTTAAAACAATGGAGCTGACCCCAGCTGCTCGGAGGAAGAAGCGAAAGCTACCTGATAAACAAATACCAGAGAAGGTGGCAGACCTTTTGCCCGAGTCTGCGCTTTATACTCAGTTGCTTGAATTCGAGGCTCGTGTGGATGCTGCTTTGACAAGAAAGAAAATTGACATCCAGGAGTCGTTCAAAATATCTCCACGTTTTCAGAAAACACTCAGAATGTACGTATTCAACACTTATGTAAATCAGACGCAGCCTATACCCGAGAACAATAATGCAGAACACAATAATGCAGAACCTCCTTCTTGGTCACTTAAGATAGTTGGGAGGCTTTTGGAAGATGGGAAAGATCCTGTAGTTGCTGGCAATGGCATGACCCCAAATTTGACTCCAAAGTTTTCTTCCTTTTTCAAGAAAATAACTATATACTTGGACAATAATCTTTATCCAGATAGCCATGTAATTACGTGGGATAGTGCTCGTTCGCCTGCTCTACACGACGGCTTTGAAGTGAAGCGAATAGGGAATAAAGAGTTCACTGCAGCAATTAGGCTAGAAATGAATTACACGCCAGAAAAATATAAACTTTCCCCAGCTCTGAAGGAAGTTCTTGGCATTGAGGCAGATAGCCGCATAAGGATCATAGCTGCAATTTGGCATTATGTTAAATCTAGAAAATTGCAGAGCCCCAGTGACCCTACTTCTTTCATGTGTGATCCGCCTCTTCAAAAAGTGTTTGGGGATGAGAAGATGAAGTTTACATCAGTTTCACAAAAGTTAGCACAGCATTTAACTCCACCACAACCCATACATCTGGAACATAAGATTAAGCTTTCGGGAACTTGTCCAGTTGGAACTAATTGCTATGATGTGCTGGTTGATGTGCCTCTTTCTCTGGATAAAGAAATGTCTTCATTCTTGGCACGTACTGAGAATAATAAGGAAATTGATGCTTGCGATGAACTGATATCTGCGTCTATAAAGAAGATTCATGAACATAGGAGGCGGCGGGCTTTCTTTCTTAGTTTCAGTCAGTCTCCAGCAGAGTTTATTAACACTCTGATAGCTTCTCAGAGCAAAGATTTAAAGCTTGTTGCTGGAGATGCCAGTCGAAATGCAGAGAAGGAGCGGCGTTCTGACTTTTATAATCAACCCTGGTAAGCTTCCATCATTATATCTATTGTGTGCGTTATTAGTAAATTTACCTGTTTGTATTGCTTGGCTTCCCAACCCAATTATGGATTGCCAACTAACATAGAGCTTGATTATAATGGATTCCGGGTTGAGGGGTTTGCGTACATGATTTGCAGTAACTAGTATCCACGTTTATTATATCTTATATCTTGAACAACCTTGCAGAATAAGTAAAACTCTAGTCAAGAAACCAAAATCTCTCATCCAAACAGGCCATTTAGAATTGGTATCATCAGGTTACAAACCAAAAGTATAAAATCCCGAGTTTGATTATGTCATGCTTGCTTTTCATTTCGGTTTAATAAACTAGTTGCCGGTCTTGCTTAAATACTATGAGTATTTGCTAAGTCGCATCTTAAGGTGTCCAACATTACTCGATTAAAATCAATAGGAGATCTTACTTATCTGTTTTTTTAAAAGTTAAAATATGTGAACCTTATATTAAATTGTTTATCTCAAGTGGGGTTGGGGTTAAGGTGCTGGAATAGCAATGTTCTGATTCTTCTGAATACCATATATAGAATAGTTAAAAGGGTAGGTCAAATGGTTGAGGTTCTTTGAGATACCCCACATGAGAATAGCTATACTCAAAAGGGTATTTCATGTTTTTTTCAAATACCAAAAGTATGTGGTTATGATACAACAGGTTGGATAGCCATCAGTAGTACACTGAAGAACCTAAACTTTTATCATTTTCTGACTTTGAAGCCATATCTCTTTTGAACAGGGTCGAAGACGCTGTTATTCGTTACTTGAACCGCAAATCTGCTGGCACTGATGCTCCTGGAAGCACTTGAAATAGGATTGTTGAATTCTCAGCAACTGATCACAAACTTATAGAATAGGATTATTATACTGATGTTAACATCTTTATTTTATTTTTTTCTTTGTTGCTGAATATTTGAATACTCATTAGCTTTTTTAGAAAAAATTTGAAGTCTCATCTCCTTGATTGAGTTGATGGGGATATTAGTTGGGAAGGAGGAAGAGAGTAAAATTTGATTAGCTGACTGACTTGACTGTTGGATTAGCTGTAATTGGATGCAGTTATATTTGATTGTAATAAGAAGAAAACCTTCTAAACAAATTATTTTTTACTGACTTGATTGTTGAGCTGTGATTGCATGCAAATATTTATATTTGATTGTAACAAGAAAAGAGAACCTTCTATACAAATCATGATCTTGTTTGGCTTATTTTTTATGAGGTTTTTTTTAGTTTTTAAAATTAAGAAACTCCTAAGGTTTTATTGCTCTTTAATCATAAGTTGAGCATGTAATAAGAAATATGTTATGATTCTGAATATTATCATCACATTACTGATAGGCAATCTTATGTGGAGAAAGAAGATCTGATTTGGACCCCTGATTATAATGAAATTCAAAAAATCCTGTTCTTCATGGGCAACCTTAAGGTTTAAGGTTCTTGGTCCAGATGATAAGTCGGTCCTCTTCTTTAAGCATTATTGGGATTTGGTGAGAGATGATTTTTGTGAAGCGGTCTTTGATTTCTTCACCTTTGGAACGATGCACAGAAGTAAATGCTACTAATTTAGTGCTCATTCCAAAGATTCAGAACGTGAAGAGAACGAACCATTATAAGCCTATTACTCTTTGCAATGTATCTTATAAGGTCATTTTTAAAGTCATTGCAAACATGATTAAAATTATTCTCCCGCGGCTTATTTGTCCTACACATGCTGCTTTTGTCCCTGGTAGAAGTATTCATGTTAACATTGTGATTATACAAGAAATCATTAATTCCTTCAACAGGAAGAAGGGCAAAGAAGGCTTGTTTGCAATCAAAATTGATCTGATGAAAGTCTATGATAAGATAAGCTGACAGTTTATTGACCATGGTATTGCTATGGGGTGCCAGAGTTATTCCGTAACTAGGTTTCCCAATGTATTTCAACTACGTCTCTGAATGTGTGTCTTAATGGTTGTCAAGTTGGGAACATTTCTCCAACTTGTGGACTCCGTCAGGGAGACTCTTTATCACCTTACCTTTTTATTTGGGCGACTGAGATTTTGTTAAGACTTCTTGATAAAGCCATGGGTAATGGTAATATCGGGGGCATTAAGCTTTCCCGAGGTGGCCCTACTCTGTCCCACATATTTTTCGCAGATGACCTAATCTTGGTGGGTAGGGCCTCTCTGGTTGAAGCAAAAGGCTACTGGGATTGCCTTGAGAAGTGTTGTTCTTGGACTCAAATCTTCTATATATTTTCAGTAGAAATACCCCTATGGAATTGAAACAAGGGATTCAAGATGCCTTGGGAATTGGAAGGTCGGAAGGAAACGTTAAATATCTAGGGCTCCCCTAATTTCGCTCTAGACAGAAGGATGCTAATTTCAACTTTGTTGTAGAGAATCTTACCTCAAAATTGCAGGGTTGGAAGGCTAAAACCCTCTCTAAAGCGGGGTGCTACTCTGATCAAGTTTGTGGGACTGTCCATGCCTATGTATGTGATGCAAATTACTAAGCTCTCTAATAGACTTGTCGCAAGGATTGATGGCTTGGGGCGTGATTTCTGGTGGGGATTTGAGAAAGGGAACCGAGGAATCCGGTTGAAAGCTTGGGATAAGATTTGTCTTCCTAAGTCCAGAGGTGGTCTTGGTTTTTGTAAAACTAAGGAGATGAATCTAGCCTTCCTAGCTAAATAGGGGCAGAATTTATTATGCGAAAGTCAATCTCTTTGTTGTGATATTCTAAGAGCCAAGTACCTCAAAGGAAAAGAGTTTCTTAATTGTAAGTACAAGAACTTAGATTCTTGATTTTAGAAAAATATGGTCAAAGCTAATGACTTCTTAAGAGAAGGAGCTTGTAAAATGGTCTATGATGGAAGGGATACCAATATTTGGGAGGATCCAATGGCTACCCTTGGCAAAACCTTCTACCCTAAGTCCAATGGTCACCCTGAGTGTGGCTTGAGGAAGGTGGCAGACCTCCTGACTAGCTCAGGAGAGTGGGACAATCAGAAGTTGAATTGCATGTTTGACAGTGAAACTACTTCTGTTATTTTGAGAGGGGGTAGACCCTCTGGTCAAGGGAAAAATAATTTGTTCTGGACAAAAGAGCACAATGGGAAATTTTCTTGCAAGTGGCATAAATTCAATGATTTTTTTAGTGACATAAATACCCAATATTTGTAAAATTGTAATTTTTCTCTAGTTTCATCAGTATATACTTTGTTATTGTCTTAAACAGGGCACTTATAAGACCCAAATTCTATATCATTGGATCTAGACAGAAACGTGTAGTGTGAGTTACTTCCAAATCTTCTCTTCTTATAAATTTAAAACGGAGTCTGTACTGATAAAGTTGGAGAAAAATTATAGTTTACAAACATTGGGTACTTATGCCGCTAAACAAATCATTAGATTTATGCTACTTACAAACTCAAAACTTTGGGTACTTATGCTACAATTTACCCGAATCTACATGCAATAAGTTGAAAAATACCTTTTCTTGTATCCATTAATTAAAAATATCCTCATATTATATTTCATTAAAATATACTCATTTTTTTGAGTGGGTTGCTCAATATAACCTCACTCAGCATATAATTTACATTAACCTAAGGGGTCTAATGAGGATATCATCTATAAAAGTGAGTATATCTTAAAGAATATGAAAAATAGAAGTAAAAATTAAAACAAGTAAAATAAAATAGGTATATAATATAATTGCTAAATTTATTTTTACCTAGCATATCGAATAATATTATTTATGATGATCATGAAATCTAGTTTATTTTTATTTAATAAATGATTTTTTTTTAAAAAAAATAATTAATAAATCATATATTTGCCTACAAGTGGTGATTGCCACACATATTTGGATTTTGAATTTATAAAAGGTAAATAAATATTTATTTTCTTTTGACATATTATTGCATAGAAAATTGCTAATGGATACTACCGTTGTTTAGTATTTTTTTTTAGTATTACACTACTATTAATAGTATAATTAAGTAACAAGTCTTATATAACTTAAAAAATAACTTTTAAAAAAGTATCTCGTTAACCAATCATAAAGTACCACCTATAAAAAATATTGAGCACCACCCCTGCCAATAAGCTATTATATAACATATATATCAAATCACATGGGTACGTGGGCATTCATAGATCATTTGTTTGGTCAAAGGAGAAACGTTTTGAATTAATTTGGTACCCTACTTTAGCATTGCCCACTTGCATGTTTGTTTTTTCAGCCAGCCATGTATGTCTACTACAATCATAGGCAGAGAACTACATTAACGGCTGGCCATGGTCCCCTAATTTTTATAGAATTTTTATAATCTGTTATACTAAAAAGTGGAGTTTGAGTCAAGATTGTTTGGTAGTAGTAGTATATTCAATTATTTACTTAAAAAAAAAAAATATTTACTTAAAAAAACTAAATATATGATGAAATAAAAAAAAAACTAAATTTAATATTGAATTACGAACTCATTTATGTGGTATTTTATATATATAAGTTGTATAGTGGTATATTAATATTTTTTTTTATATTAGGATAATAATTATATATGCACACACAAACTTAACACATATGTATAGGACAAGTAATTCCAAATCAAAATTATTTTAGTTAAAATGAGTATAACTTGCCATGTTAATGTATGTTAAATTTTTGTGTAGTTTATCTGTATACATAATGTGCTTTTTCCTCAAATGTACACATGATGTTATTATACCAAAAAGTATAAAGACAAAATAATAAAAAAAAAATATATTGCTTAACTATTAACTCTTATTTTCGTTCTTGTCTGCCACTTCTATAATCTATAGAAAGATTAATGAAATTAACAAATTAAATATGTATTTTTATTTTTTTTCTATTATCTATATCCTATTTAGCTTTTTCTTGTCTTTGTCTTTAAATTATATATTTATTCTACTAATTTATGTGTTTGATAATTTTTTCTTTAATTATTAATGGGTTTCAATCCCAAGTTTACCAAACTCTACCATTTTTCATTCTTTTTACATATAGGTTGAAATCAATAAAATTGATAAAAAATCTTTTGTCAATTTTTTTTGGTTGACGAAATTCAATATTACAACTTTGCAATGGTTTTATTTATTACTGTTATAAATCTTAAAAAGAAAAAAATAAAATACTACTTTAGATTTCTTTTAAAATAAAAAATAAAACATGATGAAAAAGTGATATAGACACAAAACCAAAACTAGTGTAAGTATATATATATTTTAATATTACTATAGATTATAGGGAGATGAATAGTTCTATTAAGAAAATTTGAATTTTTATGTTTATTTTTTTTATATATTTTTTTAAAAAAATTATTTTTACAAAAAATAAAATAAAAAAAGAGCTTGACTTAAATATATAAACATATATATATTTTTTTTAAAAAAATATACACATATATATTTTTTTAATAGAATATAGATATAGTGTAAAAATAGATTTTTTTTAATATTTTTTTCAATTAAATAGCTAAATTAAACATAATTTTTTTTTAATTTTTCTTTATTATTTTACTATTGGATAAAAATATAATAATTTAATATTTTTAAAACTAATATTTATAGTTAAAATTATTTAGTAACCAATCAATAATCAATGTGTAATACCCCTTGAAAAATGTTTCTCTTATATATATTATATTTACAAGCATCTTTCTCTTTGTTGATGTGCAGTAGCTAGTTTTATACATTTTTCATATTTTTGGGGACAAAACTAATATGATCATGTGCAGTAGTGTTACTGTTAGTGCTACATATCTCTTGTGTCTCCATTGTATGGGTGTGAAAATCTTTGAGCTTATCTTGGGAGATAAGAGGCAACAAAATTATGTCAATGGGAAGCATGTATTTCAAGAAAAAAACTATTTTGTTTTAGGACTTCATTTCTTTGGTTTTTCCTTTTCCTCTTTGTAATTAATAATTTCCTTTTTTAGCTTTTAATTTTGGGAGTGCAATTAAAAGTTTTGTTGTCTATTTTCTAAACATGTTAAACTTTAGAGTGTGTGAAAGTGAAATAGCATTATGGGTTCCTATGAAACCGACATTATGAAAGGTATGAATTTATATATAAATGTCGTATTGTAAATTTAGTATAAGATATTTTTGATAGAATAATTTAATAATCTAAATGCACCAAGAATTCGAATACTGAATAGAATAGAAGTGTTTAAATAAAAGAGAGAAAAAAAAATTAGTGAGATATAAATTTGTTCTCACTTTTTTAAAATATCTTTATACCATATCATCAATCAATTAGTGATTGACCATTTATAAATTTATTGACAGATTCATTAATTAATTGATTTATTTATTTATAATTAATATACATTTCATATTATTATTTTATGTCTTTCTTTTAATATTTTTTTTATTTTATATTATTATTTTATGTCTTTCATATTATTAATTATTTTCTGTAATTTGGTGGATGTTTAATTTTAACTGTTTTTGGTGATATGATATCTTGGTATTTATTCAGAACTTTAGTTTAATATGGTATCTTGTAGTTGGTTAAGGAGGTAGGCAGGTAAAGATAGCGAATTTTAAAGAATTTCTGGTTGAGAAGTATTAGCTTTCTTGAGGTTGTTGTGATGTGTCTTTGGTTAAAGAAATAGAAATACCGATTTGATGGATGAGTTGCGTCATTATTTATGGTTTTGGTGCCTTTCAAGGCTTTCGCGCCTGATATATGCCGACCCCTAATTATTTAGGGTAATTTGGTTAATAAAATTTCAAAATATCATGAATTGTAAAATATTATAAACTTTAAAGTTAACAAGTGTTTGCAGTTCAAATTTTACTATTGTGTTATAAAAGAGTTGACTTTAGTTAAAGTATGATTTAAGGAAATATTTAAAGAAATTTGTGTATTATTTAAGAGGATTAAAAATTTAAATGGTAATAGATGTGGTTGACTAATCTTTAATTAAATGGATTTGGATCTATCAATTTGTAAATAGGGAGAAGTTTTAAAAAATTATTAGTAATCCATCTCTAAAGATATGATATGAAAATTAATTAAGTAAATTGAGTAGCAATAATAATTAAGAGGGCTCTTATATACTTCCCTTAATATATATTTATTTAAAATGGACATATACATAATTAAATGATAAATATACATCGGTTTGAACATATATTTATAAAGAGAAATTTGATTAAATATGCTTACATAACGTTTAAAATTTTTCCCTAAACTTATAATTACTAATATTTGTAATCTAGGCCAACTTTAATGTTATTCTCAAATTACCCTCCCCATTTACATCACCCCCCTCTCTCTCTTCTCTTCCCATTCTTTCTTTCTCATCGGACCCCATATTGGACCCCGTCAGATCCCATATCGGACACAATCAGACCCCGCATCGAACCTCGCATCAACCCCACATCTGACCCCCCCAATGGACCTACGTCTCCTACCTCGCAACCTTACAGATTCATTGAACCCCTCAGACCCCATCCGAGCTACATCGAATGTGCATCGAACCTGCCCAAATCACAGATTTGACATTCTAAACCTAAATCTATCCCTAAATCTAATAAAATCTATCTTTATAACAGTAAAATCACAACAAACCTCCGTGCACCGTCAGTTATGGGTTGAGTCTCACTTTGGTTGGGGGTGCGCTGTGGGTATGCCGTGGGTCGGTGGGGGTGCGCCGTGGGTTGGTGGGAGTGCGTCGTGGGTTGGTGGGGGTGCACCGTGGATATGCCATGGGTCTATGGGGTGCAAATGAGATGAGTATTTTTGAGTTTAATGTAAAGTGAACCTATTTTTAAAATTTTGAAATACATTAATTTAGGAAATTAATTTCCCCATTATTAGTATGCATAAATAATCAAAATTTCCTTCATAAAACACTACTTTTACACTATCTATGTTTAAATTTAAAACATTTATGTATAGTAACTTTTCATTTCTGGTTTTAAATTTAATTATAGTAATATGCATTATTATTTTTGGAAGTTTTTTTATTTTTACATTGTAAAATAATTTCTTTTATATTTTTTTACAAAATTCTACATAAAAATACTTATAGCCAGGAACAGACCCACAAGTAACAATGTAGGGGCTACTAACAAAAATATTACCTTTTAAAAAATTAAATGTAATTTTTTTAATTTGATAATTATAGACCAAAATAATAGAAAAGTCTCCATAAAATTAAATAAATCTAGTAAGAGTAATTATAATATATGTATAAATATTTTTTAATGATAAATAAGTCCCCACAAAGTAAAAATTCTGGGTCTGTTACTACTTTAACGAAGTAACCTAAATTACAATTGAAATCCGTATAACAACTTACATAAAAATTACTGGAGAAATTAACTATCAAAACAACTCAAATCGTAAATTTAAAAAATAAAATAAAAAATAATATATAAAATAATTTTTTTTTATATTTTTATGGTTAATTTTTATTACTCATACATGCATTGACACAAATTCACGAGTGAATAGTGATTGTTTGAGCTCGAAGATTGTATCATGATCAACTAAAACCATATCACATCTTTACATATGTGTATTTTCTTTTTTGTCAAAATATTATCACATGTCTATATTTATGTGTATCATACCTTTTACATATATGTGTCAAAATTATAGTATTTTGGCATGTAGTTTATTTACATTAATTAGTTTATACATTTATATTTGCTTGCTCTCATTAATTTTTTTTTTCGTCTTTTCTTTTCTTGTTTGTAAAATTTATTGCTTCCCATCTTTAGATATAATTATTATAAAATAAATACTTACATATGAAATTGCATGCATGTGATGAAAGTTAATAGAATAAGGTTCCAAATTATTTGAACCAATAAATTTAAAGGGATATGACAAGTCTATAGTGTGTGTGATACATGAAAACTCCACAACTACTAATTAATTAATAATAATTTGGTAAGAATTTTAAGATTTAATAATCAAGCCAATCCTTTAAAAAAAATGAAGCGAATATATTTAGTATTATTTAATTGTGGTTCATTTATATGCACGTGACTTATATTATTTTCATTTTAAAAGGAATCTATTGAAAATATTTTAAGGAATTATCTTATATATTATTTATTTTTATTTTTAAATTTATGGTATGAGACTGAGTTATTTGGATAGTTTCAATATGACTCCAATTTTGGTTGCAATTTAGGTTGCTATATTAGTTGTTATGTGGATTTCCGTAAAATTACAAAAAAACTACTCTGAAGTGTAAAAATATAAAAACAAATTTTTTTAAAAGAATCATATTCTATAATTTTTTTTTACTTTTTAATTTTTTAATTGAGATAAAAACAAAAAAATTACTTTCAAATTTTTTTTACAATTTTTTTTATCAATATTTTATCTTAGAACTCGAACCTAGACTCAAAATCAGATTTGGACCCTAATCCTAACCCTAACTTACACCCTGATCCTGAACCAAACCTCGAACCCAAATTTAGACCCAATTTTGAACTCCAGACTTCGAACCCAAACCTACCTTCATTAAGAAAAATTAAACTGTGACATTAATTAATAATATTCTTATATATATTGCTTTCAAAAAAAAATTAACAATGATCTTATATTGAATAAAAAGTAAGGTATGCATATAAGTTAAGTGATAAACTATCCCCATGGCAATTCCAAGAGGACCCCATGCAGTTATAATTATGAACTTTTTTAGTCAGTCCTCTATTAATGGGGCAAAAGTTTGACAGAGCCATATAATCATATAATAATAATAGTTATATATAGTAAACAATAATAAATACATTCAGAATCTAAAAGGTCTGCGCTTAACACGTCATTCACCATCGATTTCTCACTTATTATTTGCGGATGATAGTCTTCTCTTCTGTGAAGCTACACAAAGTTCGGCAAGGGCGATCAAGAAAGTTCTGGATATCTACCACCAAGCATCAGGTCAACTCTTGAATACTACAAAATCTGTTATGTCTTTCTCCCCTAATACCACTCAAGCAGCTCAGGATTTCTTTCACAACACTTTGGGCATGCCTATTAGTGAATGTCATGAGCGTTATCTTGGATTACCAGCCTTCTCGGAGCGAGATAAAAAGGAAATGTTCAGTGATGTCAAAGAACGAATATGGCAAAAGCTTCATGCTTGGAATGAGAAATTATTTTCTGTTGGGGGAAAAGAGGTACTTTTGAAGGCAGTTGTGCAATCAATTCCTACTTATGCCATGAGTTGTTTTCGTCTGCCTTCGACTTTCTGTAGCCAATTAGAATCTATGATGGCTAATTTTTGGTGGGGATCTAATAAAGATGGTTCCAAGATACATTGGAGAAGTTGGAAATTATTATGTAAATCAAAATTTGAAGGGGGTATGGGGTTTCGATCCTTTGTTCATTTCAACAAAGCTCTCCTTGCAAAGCAAGCTTGGCGAATCTTTAACATGCCCAATTCTTTGCTAAGCCGATTGTTAAAGCATAGGTATTTCTCAAATAATAGCTTCTTGGGTGCAAGGCTCGGTCACTCTCCATCTCTAACTTGGCAGGCCATTCATTGGGGAAGGGAATTGCTCATTCAAGGTCTGCGTTTTAAGATTGGGAGTGGTTTCAATGTCCTAGCTGGTTCAGATAAATGGATTCCTGGTCATAATGATTTCAAAGCTATTAGTTATAAGGGTCCATCTAATCTACCTGTGGCTCATTTTATAACAGAACAAAGAGAATGGAATATTTCTCTTTTGGAGCAATACTTTTTGCCTATTGATGTGGATAGAATTGTGACCATTCCACTCAGTTTTTTTCCATCAAATGATTGTCTCATTTGGCACCACACTACAACAGGTTGCTACACGGTGAATTCTGGTTTCCATTTGGCTGAAAATTTGGTAGAGGAAAGAGAAACTGGTGGCTCAAACTCACATAGCAACTGGTGGAAGACTTTTTGGAGTTTGAACTTACCTTCAAAGGTTAAGATTTTTGCATGGAGGGTTATGCAGAATGCCTTTCCGGTTGCTACTGGTTTATGCAGAAGAAAAGTAATTGATTCGGCTATATGTTCACTATGTAACAATGCTTGGGAATCTATTGGACATGCCTTATTTAATTGCAACACAGCCAAGGAGGTTTAGAAACTTACCAAGTACACCATTGACCATACACATGCTTATAATATGTATAATGGTGATTACATAATCCATTTATCCACCATACACTCTCGACAAGATTTTGAATCTATTGTGTGTACTATGTGGGCAATATAGCATGAAAGAAATCGGGTTATATGGTGGTGTCCCCAAAAACAGCCAAGCTATTGTTGATTTTGCTTCTCAGTATTTGGACAATTATATGCGATCAAAGCTCAGAAACCAAAAGCAAAATACTGTCTGCAACAATTTTAATAATTCTGCTCCTGTGCAAGCAGCAGTTCAGCAACCGAAACCACCAATTCCATGGACTCCACCGACCTTTGCAGGCTTCAAATTAAACGTGGATGCTGTTGTCAACTATGACCTCAAGATCTTGGGTGTTGGTGCTGTTATTAGAGACCATACAGGAACTGTAGTTGCTGCACTCTCCAAACCAGTTCAGGGTTGTTTTCGATCAGACGAAATGGAGGCCAAAGCTTTATTTCACAGTCTTAATTGGGCTTTGCAGTTACGATTACAAATTACTCATATCGATACTGATGCACTGCGAGTTTCCACTGCCATTAATTCTCCTTCTAAGAATCTTTCTAGTTTTAATGATTTAATAATGGATGTTTGTTATCTTTTATCCTTTTTCTCAGGAGTAACTGTTCTTCATGTTATGAGAAATGCTAACCAGGCTGCACATGGTTTAGCTGAGTATGCTCTTGAGTTGGATGAAGATGTAGTTGGATGGGTGAAATCCCTAATCCTATTTTCTCTCGTTATTGTAAACGATCTTCGGTTTAATAACGGTGAATTTCTTCAAAAAAAAAAAAAAAAAAAAAAAAAAAACTACTATTTATGAAAATATGCACATTCTATCTCGCTCAAAAGAAATTAGGCATATATAATAATGCAAAAATATGGATTAATTATGTTATATTATAGATTACGTCACACATTTTTAGTTCTTTATTAATTTTGAACGGTTACATATATTAAGTTTTCCCATATTTAGTTTATTGTTAATTAATATAAAAATAACGAAAACATGCTTCTATTTTTTTTATTTCTTTTTCAGATGATGTGAAAACATGCTATTAACAAAATAATTACTATGTTTCATGTAATTAAATCTAAATTTATCCTACATTATTCATTTACTTAATATATATATAGGTAACAAGTCTTAATCTCATAATAAGTTTTTAGTAATTTAATAAATGCTATAACTTATGTGTGTTTTCCACATTACTTGCTCATATGTAAGTATGATAAAACTATTATAATCTATCGAAAGAAAGTATAATATGTAAATGTAAAATTGCTACAATAATAACACATGACAGCAATAGTAACATATTACATGTTAAAGAGTTCCAACTTATACATATATAGTCCAATCAAATTAATAATAACACAACCATATATTTCTAATTATACAGTACCACTCTCTCTCTATTCTATTTTTTTTATCATACATTTCCACATATTACATTCGATTAAATATATATTACACACATTTTCCTTCAAAAAAAAAAAAAATATATATATTACACACATAATACATAATGAGTAATTAAACCTCAATACATATATATGGGTACCCATATTTATACACTCAATTAATTATATCATTATTCGTAAATATTGTTACTACTTGGATCTGTTTCGAACCGAAACCCTTAGGCCACCAGCCATGTGTGCAGTCAAAAGAGGAACAAAAACCGGTTGGTCCAAACAAACGGGTCGAATCTCAAACCGTTTAAGCACAGAAGCAACCACATATTTCATCTGAGTAAAAGCCATCTCTTTCCCTAAACAAACTCTCGGACCAGCTTGAAAAACCGGAAACTTAAACGGGCTAACCGCTTTCAAAACCCGACCCGTTTCATCATCTTCCAATAACCACCGTTCAGGTTTAAACTCACCACAATTTCCCCCCCAAAGCTCTTCTAACCTCCCCATCCCGTACGGAAAATACGTCACTCTATCACCCTTCTTTACGACAGTCCCGTCAGGCAAAACGTCGTCGTTTGCAGCGTGCTTTGAGTCCCAAGACACAGGAGGATACAATCTCATCGACTCACACAAACAAGCTTTCAAAAAACTCATCTCTTGTAATGAATCGTAATTCAATGCAACATTATTGCTATTACTACATGATCTGTTTAATTCGTTGAGTAGAAGCTTCTCTGCTTTTGAATTTTGAGAAAGTAACCAGAATAGCCACGTCATCGCCGCCGAAGTCGTGTCACGTCCGGCCATGACGAAACTTATAACCATATCTCTAACTACTTCATCGTCGTGTCCGGCCATTAAAAACCTCGAAAGCATATCACCACCACCTTTATTTTCATCTTCAAGAATAAGTTTTCTCTTCTTTGTTATGATCTCCGAAACCGATTCGTGAACGATTTCGATCGCGTCACGAAGCTTTTTCTCCGATCCGAACCGAAAAAATCGCTTCATTTTCCACAACAGCGCCACCGTTGAGGTACTACGCTTGGCGCTAATCTCAGCAGCAGTGTCGAAAGCTCTAAAAAGACTCGGCACGGGTCGTGACGTGTCAAGACAACACGGGTCGTGACCGAGCGCGACTTTACAAATAGTATCGAAAGCGAATCTCTTAAGCAAATCTTGCAAGTCCAAAACGGTGTCGTTTTGGGCAGCGTTTTCGAGCAAAGGAATCAAACGCTCATTAACTTCTTCTTCCAGTGTCTTCACCACGAACTCCCTCAACGAACGAGTCGAGAATTCGTGACTCGCTAGCTTCCTCTGAGTCGACCATAACTCGCCGTCCATATTGAATATCCCGCAGCCTAAAAGATCGCCGAGGATTTCAGTGAAAGACTCTCCTTTTGGGAAGTTAGGAAAGTTGGTCTTTAAAATATACTCGACGTTAGTCGGGTTGGCTGTCACGATCGTGCGCAGAGCCCCGAGTCGCTTCACGACTACGGTGCTTGTGGGAGAGCACAACACCAAATCGGTGTACCAATGGAGAAGGCGGCGCCGGTTCTCGTAGAAAGATACTAAGCACCCGATTATAGGGTAAGAAATGGGACCATAAGTAGTAGTAGGAGTGGTATTATTATTATTAATGTATATAATATAGGATTTTCTTAGTATTGAGAAGAGGAAAAAGAGTATGAGAAGTGATAGTAAGAGGAGAGCTAAAGAGTTAAGCATGAGAAGAAAATTGAAGAGATACATGGCTTGATTTAATTTGTAATATTAATTATATTGAGATAGAGATATTGGGAATTGGGATATTATTATCAAGATAGTTTGATGAGGAGTGGAGTGAGGTAATGGTGGTGTTAACTTATGAGTATATATATATTTTTTATAGTGGGTTTTGTTTGTGTACTATACGTGTGTGTTAGTGAGTAGAGAACCGGCCATATGTGCTTTTGTGCGTAGGAATATCGGCTTTGGTCTTAGGAAGGAAAAAGACAAGAAAAAGATAATAATCTCAATCACATGAAACTCGAGCTAAAAATGGCTAGTTATTAGCTTATAAGCTTTAGCTAGCTTTCACTGCACTGGTGGGAGTAGTACAATTATGTCAATTCACTCTATAGGATTGTTTTATTTTTGGAACCACATAATTTACGGCAGTGTGTTAGAAGATGTATTATATAGGTCCAATTAATTTGCTTAGTTATATTGGTGGACCTAGATGGAGGGGGCAGCTGATTTATTTGTAAGAAACTCGAGTAATTTTATAGGGCATAGCTATTAAGTACTTTTACTGATGTGGATTTGATAGTATATTGCAACAATAATAGTATGTCATATTTTGTGGTACTTAAGTGTCACTTAATATTTTTTAATTCAGTAATACACTCATAAAAAGTATTGCTATGTGATGGTGCTAGTAGTTTAGTCATGACGTAGCACATTATAAATAGTTAGCTATTTTCTACAAGAGAAATGCTATAAGAGCATTTATGATACCTACTATTCTTGTGATGTGTAATATATCGTTATTGGTGCAATTAATTTTCAGGTCTCGCTTATTTTAATTTAATAAAGATTATAAAAAACTGCTAATTAATTATAGGGCACCACCATAGTGGTGCTAGACACCTTCATGCCTCATAGCAATGCTCTTTCTATGATCATTATTAAGGTAAAACAAGTGGGGCTTGATAATGAATTCATTACTATAAAATGCATTTTCAATGTCTAGTAAAATTAGTGTTGGATATAAAAAGGTTTTGAAATTTTTTTAAGTCTAACATTACTGGACATAAATAATATTTCATCATGTCTAACAATGTTTGACATGAAAAAAAAGGACATTATATATATAAATAAAATAAAATAAAAGCTGGAAACGTGTGAATCATTAACGGGTTAATAAATGACTCTCTATTCTTCGAAAAATCCTACCATCAACCATTTCATCTTCTTTAAATAGAAAACCTAGCAACCACTCCATTTTTCCCATCTTTTCTTGTTATCCGTATTCTCGGGCAAATGATGCGTAGCAGTCATGGAAGGATGCCACCATGTACTACTCGTTGTGGCATGAACCCTTCGTGTGTTAGATTCACGTGAGAAGGAGTGTTCCTAGAGGAACTAAGGATCCTCTATGTTAATACGAACAGGGAAGACTCTAAAGCTCCTACCATTCGCCTATTACTTAGAAATGACGAAGTTCTCACAAATGGCCTAGAAGGATAGCATGGTCATGTAGTCTGGGGTAGAGTTGGCCAACCTGTCTTGAACTCTATCCAGCTATATTCCATATAGAGCTTTAAGTGACGGCTGTATGTCCTTTGACACCAAATCAAATCTTGTCCCCTATGTCAGACTGTGGTAGTGCACGGATGTGCTTCCGTAGTGCTTTTTATTCAACGACTTGTCTAGGCAACCACTTTTAAAGGAGAAACCTTTGACCGACACATGTCAATGCTCTTACAATAACTGTGCACCACACGATGGAAAAGTTACCTACCAAACTAGCGATCAGATGGCCCTGTTGTACACTACAACAATTTGGATTAATACCAGCGGACACAATACCGGCGGGCCACATCCGCTGTAACGCCCTAATCTATAGGGACGCCACGTGTGTGATTTTATAAACCAGTTTAATACTAATAGAATAATTAATTATTAAAAAATGTGATAATATTAAAAACTTAAATAAAATAAAACACTAAAAACGGACATTATTACGGCATAAAAAGCGTGTTCCGGGGATCCCTGTTATAAAAAGTTTTGCTAAAGAAATATATACGACACAGTAGATACAGCCAGCCCAAAACAACTCCTGGCAACTCGGCACGCAGGCCAGTGAGGTCAATATGTACATTGCTGAAGAAGACTGCCACCTCATGGTTGATCTAGCTTTTCTTTACCTTTACCTGCACCACATAGCACCTGTGAGTCACAAGAACTCAGCAAGAAAAGTAATAGTAACAATCATATAGTTTATTATTTGAATAGTCATTCATACACAATAAGAATCAAACCATCACACATTGTTCATAAGATGAAATCCAAATCACTACTGGCATCTGCCACGAATAAACATCAGTATACAGATATTTGGTGATACAAAACCATTATACCAATAATGAAATTCATATTCATTTAATCATATAAATAATATATATGTTACCTCATAAAGCAACCATCTTCATAACATCACTAGGGCTGTTCATATAAACCGGGAAACTGTGGTTTAAATCCGGACCACTACAATTCGAACCATTGTAAACCGTAACCGGGGAAACCGTTTTTGGTTGTTTGGTCAATCCGGACCATTTACGTCGTAATGGTTTGGTTGCGGTTCGTAATATATAATTAACGGTTAAACCGGACCGGACCGTTTATAATAAATAATTAATTTATATATTTTTTATATATGACTATATGTATAATTTAGAACTTTTTTGTGTGTCAAGTTTTTTATTGCATAAATTTTAGATTTTTATGTTATGTTTGACTTTTGAGAATGTTTTTATATCATTATTTATATCTTATAGATCTATTACTTATCATGTTAAATATATATTTTGAAAAATAAAATTAAAACTTAGTAAAAATAGTATAATTACTAAAAAAATATGAATAATTATCAATTCTACATAAACCGTGGTTTCGAACCAAACCAAACCGTTCTTAATGGTTTGGTTTGAGAAATTTTTTGGTCTGGTTTGGTTTCTAATATTGAAAAAACCGTTATACTGGTTTGGTTCAAAACTTATGAAAATCCAGACCAAACCAATCCGTGAACACCCCTAAACATCACGTTGCCTAATAAGGCAAGTCGATGCTTTAATCTGATAATCTTGTATTGCATCGCCTTATCAGGCAAGCCCGTGACATAGCCTGGCACCCATATGTTGCATAGCTGCATCACCTAATCAGGTGAGCCTGTGCCAAAAACCTGCACCCCTATATATAATTGCATCACCTAATCAGGTGAGCCGGTGCCATAATCTGGCACCAATATCGCATCGTCTAATCAGACGAGCCCGTACCTACGTCCAGTACTTATCATATGTCACTGACGCCCATACCTATGCCCGATACGTCGCCAAGAAAATTACATCACCTAATCAGGTGAGCTCGTACCTACGCTCGGTACTCATCATATATCACTGACGCTCGTACTTACGCCCAGTACGTCGCCAG
This sequence comes from Cannabis sativa, assembly GCF_029168945.1. Lineage (NCBI taxonomy): Eukaryota > Viridiplantae > Streptophyta > Magnoliopsida > Rosales > Cannabaceae > Cannabis > Cannabis sativa. The sequence goes on along the minus strand of NC_083603.1, from coordinate 43,821,200 downwards.
GAAAATTGCATCACCTAATCAGGTGAGCTCGTACCTACGCTCGGTACTCATCATATATCACTGACACCCGTACTTACGCCCAGTACGTTGTCAGGAAAATTACATCACCTAATCAGGTGAGCCCATATATCACATGCATAAGAACATCACATTATCAATATTCAGCCAATTAGTCTTCTCATTATATAACAATATTAACTATATCTCAATATTAATCAATTCATAACAATACTAATTGTATTACATACAACGTACTATGCAGTACAATATACTTTTCTTACCTTTAATCCAGGTTCATACATTTCGGCCAACCCAAGTGGAGAACTATCCCCGATGATCTCGGCCCTATGTCACAACAACAGTAAACCAATAAGTGTTTACCCCAAAACACTGCTTAATACTAATATAAGACAATCTAGGATTTTCTACCAAACTCCGCGGTATAAATACACTAAAATAAAACTTATATTTTGGCTCACCATATTGTAAAGCTCGTTGCAAGCTTCAAAATGGTATATAGAATGTCCAAAACGGACACACGAGTCAAAAGTTCTGATAAAAATACGATTTATGATCTCTTAGAAATTTCTAAAAAACTATAAAACTCGAAAATCCCAATTTTCGCACTCACCGAAACACTACCAAAACTTATCCAAATCACTCCAAACTTCACAAGGCGCATATATACCATAAATATTACCATTCTTACGTAACAGAAATAAAACTCGACCCCTTAAATGAAAAACGCCATTAACGTTCAGACTGAGCTTTAAAAAGTTCCAAACTCGATTTCTAACTTAAAATCACTTCAAATTCAACAAGAAAATATCGGAACTAGTCCATGACTACCCGAGAACAATTCTATAAGGTCAGAACCTTCATAACTATTCTAATTTACAAAATTCCTATACGAAACTAATTGTTTTTAAACTTAAAACGAAATTAAACCATACCTTAAACTTTCCCTCTTTAAGGATTTGCTATCGTGCTACTACCAAAGCTTAGATCGCTAAGTTTTGGATTGAAAATTAAGAAAAATGGATATAGGAGGAAAAAATTTTGTCTAAAAAAGAAAAATAAGAGTTTGTTTGTTCGTTCCTTCGTTCTTTTCTACTGTTAATTTAAAACTTAATATCTTTATATATTAAAAGTGTCTATCTAACGGCATTTCTTGATTTAACAGAATATACTTAAAAATAAAAGAATATTCTGTTAAATTTAACGATTAGGTTTGATATCCCGTTAACAAATAAACCCAATAATTAAACCCAAAAAATTAAACAATCTTTTAAATATTAATAATCTATTTTTAAATTTAAAAAATCATCTTAGCCACATATCTCTCTAACAAACCTATATAGGGAGAATATTAATTGCTTTATTAATTTCTTTTCTATTCTAATGTGAATAAATTTTTGGCAATAGAGAGTCATCAAATTAGTCCAAGTGTTTGCACTCCATAATCTATATATCTATCTATAATATAGGTCATTACTTTTTTTTTAACCTATTAATTATACAGGTATAATTATTAATTTTAATTGATGATAAAATTTAATTTTTCTATTTTTCTATCATATAAGGATAACTATTTTTTTATTATTATTATTATTTTCACTATGATGTTTGTAGATATTTTTTTTTACTAAATAATTATTAAATATTAAATAGATTAATTAAAAATATCTAAATCATATACCATTTAAATTTAAATTTGATTAGATTTAATTTTGTATCTACTTTCTCATTATTTGTAATTGTTCTAAATCTGATCGTGCAAACTCATATATTAAACACAATACTCCACCTTGAAACCGTTCTCTGTTTTTTTTCTTTCTTATTGGTTGGTGTTAATTCGCCCCGATAATTCAAGTGTCATGGTTTAGCAGAAATACTATTTCTATCTTTAATTTTTTCAAATATAAAGATATTTCAAATATATAAAGATATTTCGAATATAAATATTTAATTTTTTCAAGAAAAAAATTTGTAATCTTTAAAAATAAAATATATTTAAAATCTTAAAAAGACTAAAATCTTAAATAAAATTAGCAATACGTGGCTCGGCACGTACGTTCACCTAGTATATATATATTAAACAAACGAACGAAGTTTCGTTTTATATATATAATAATATTAATAATAATAATATAATATTAATAATAATATTAATAAAAATTTATTATTAATAGTTATCTTGTTATTTCTTAGCTACTAAGAAATCTCTATTTCTAGGGTATTTGGCCAACTTCGAGTACTCTAAAATACCTCGATATTTCTAAAATTAACTTATCTCAATAATCTTATCAATATTCTAACTAAAACTGTTGTGAAATTTTTGGCTTCCAATCGGGTCTCCAGGGTAGCCAAAATTGAAAATAATTTTATTTCACAAATAACTCATATTATATCCAGGTATTTCAAATAAATCTCTGTAATTAACAAATTACGCTTATATATCCACTTATCGAGTCTTCAGGGTCCCCGAACCTGAAAATATTTTTATTCCACATATAGCTCATATTACATTCACACATGCTATATAAATCTCCATAATTAACAAATTACGCTTATTTACTCACTTATAGCAAAATTTAAATTTTATGCTGAAATAAATTAGTAGGATCATAATCCCACTTATTACCTGATTAACTCATAATATAAATATAAACCCTAATTATTTACCATTAGGCTTATCGAGATATTACAACCATTCCCTCCATATAGAAATTTCGTCCTCGAAATTTATGTATACAATTCGGGATATTACCCCCATATTTATGATTCTAACTCTCAAATTGTTGTTTCTATCTTGCTGTTTTTCTATAGCACTTTCTCAACTAGTGAAATTGTCTTATTTCATTTTTCTAATCCAAAACCTAGACAAGACGTTTTTCCCATATAATAAATTTGTCTGAAGTTTAATATCATCACAACTCAGAATATGAGTCGAGTTTGATACATATTTTCTCAGTATGGAGACATGAAACACATTATATACTCTGGAAAACGCAGGAGTTAAGGCTAGCTGATAGGCTACCTAGCCTAATTACCTCAGTAAACATGTATCTAATATTTCTCTTGTACCACACTTATTAAGGTACCTAACCTGTGATACATTTAATTATCACTTTTAAATAAAAACCTCATTAGGAAAGAGATTATTCTAAGCCTGAATTGACTCTTCTTGACGTGGAGTCAATAAAAAAATATTAAAAGTGTTTGTATAATAATAAGGGATATTGGCGGCTAAACCACCTCAACTTTACAGTTTGTAACACTTAACCACAAAAATCGAATTTTTAGCGGCTAAACTACCTAAACTCTGGTTCCGTTTTGCTCTGCACACCTCCGTCCAAAAATCACAGTTAAGTGCCACGGTGGACTGTCCACGTGTACACACTTGTACACGTGGCAAGTTTTTAGTGGTCCACGTAATATTAGTTTTAAAAAATAATTATAGATACTTAAAAAAATTAAAAAAAAATTAAAAAAATAATTATAAATATTTATAAATTATAAAAAAAAATATTTTTTTTCTTTTTTTCTTTTCTTTTCTTTTTTTTTTTCTTTTCTTCTTCTTCTTCTTCTTTTGCTGCGTGCAAGACCAAATTCCCCAACCGAACCCCTAGCCCTCCTCTTCCTCTGCCGGTCTCCTCCTCTGCCGTAACAACCCCAACCCCCACCGCCATTTCCTCCGACTCCGACCCCGACACCTTCGTCTCTCGATTCAGTCCCGACGAGCCACGAAAAGGCGCAGATGTCCTCGTCGAAGCCCTCGGGCGCGAAGGTGTTACAGATCGACGTCGATAACCTTCCTCCTCCTCCGCTCGATAACCTTCCTCCTCTGTCGCCTCCTCTTCCCAATTTCTCCCCAAGCCCACAACTTAAGCGAGCTACAAGCTTGCCCGAGATCCCAACTATGCATTGGAAACCAGGACGCAAAAATCACTCCATCGCCATTACTGAAGAAGATGAAGATGAGGAAGAAGAAGAAGGAATGTTGGCTAGAAAGTGGCGGCGCAGCCGTCTTCGTCTTCTTCGCCGCCACGTACACCGGAGTTGATGAAATCGGTTCCGCTGATGCCAGTGTCTAAAGGTATGGTCTGGAATTACTTTTTCAATGCAGAGAATATGCTTGGATCATTGGGTGCAGAGAATGAAAATGGGGTTAGGATTGACTATGAATTTTGACGAAGCTGATGAGAATGTGAACGATGGGGGAGGTAGGATTGATGAGAATGAGGGGGGTTCTGTAAGAAAGAGAAAGAGAAAGAAAAAGAGAATAAACAAAAAAAATATATATTTTTTTTTAATTTTTATAAATTGTTTTTTTTTTTAATTTTTAAATTATTTTTAGTATTTTTAAAATTAAAATTACGTGAACCACTAAAAAATTACCACGTGTACAAGTGTGTACACGTGGACAGTCCACCGTGGCACTTAACTGTGATATTTGGACGGAGGTGTGCAGAGCAAAACGGAACCAGGGTTTAGGTAGTTTAGCCGCCAAAAATTCAATTTTTGTGGTTAAGTGTTACAAACCGTAAAGTTCAGGTGGTTTAGCCGCCAATATCCCTAATAATAAAGATTACAAAAAATTATAAACGAAACATGAAATTTATAGAGGTTCAGCCCCTTTCAGCAGTAATAGCCTACTCGCTTTTTTGTTGTATTGCTTATGAAATAATATCATGATCACAAGGACCGACCAAGTGAGTTTCTCAATATCTCTAAAAATTATTACAAATATTTTAGCAAAGTAATTGCTCTCTTAAGAATACAGAGTTCGATTTCCCTTTTAGTGAAATAACTTCACTATTTATAAAGAAGATGTAGAATATTTACATTTAATTATGAAATAAAGAGAGAAAATCATGGAGATTTGAGCAATCTCACAATTCTCTTAATTTAATTCCATGAAAATATGAATCTTCTTCAATCAATTTTTGGGAGAATCAACTAAGGAATGAATCTGGATATTTCTCTCGCGAATTTACTAGTCAAACGTTCTCTGTGAGATGGATCTTTGGTCACTCAATGTACTGGTCAGGTGCTCTTTCGCATAATACCTTTTCGGCTACCTGAAAGGGTACACAACATGTTCTGCTCAGCACTTATACTTGGCTGGACGGGCTTTGTGCATGCATACTCAGCTTGGTTCCTTTCGAGTAACCTGTTTGTCCATCTTTTATTCGTCTAGCGTTGACCATTCTTGCCATGTGTCATATAACTCCATGCTACGTTATCAAGGTAATTTTCAAGATATACCCTACAAACCTTATCGACCCCATTTAAGATTCCAAAAAACTTTGACAAAGTATAACTCCCATCTGCTCTCTGACCATAACCAAACAAACAAAAGAAAATAACTAAAAACTCTAATTTTTACATGTAGATAAAAGTTAGTACAAACGGGATTTTAATCAAAGTATCTATTTTTTGTTGAATTTTTAGCATCGTAATAACCCTAATCTTTAGAACGCACACTACAAACCTTGTTTTAGAAAGAAGAAAAAATAGAAGAATAAAAACCAAAAAACTTACCGTAAAATGGGACATCGACGAACAAACCCCTTTCTTCCCCATTCACAGTTCTTGTACCCAACTTTCTCAGATTTTTCGCTTGTCGTAAATCTATGTGTGTTTCTTACTTATTGCAAAACCTTAACAACTCATATTTTAAGGGGTATAAATTAGTAATGACATAAATTTTGGAACAAATTTACTAATTGAGAACGAAAGATCCATATGAATTGTACTCTTAAGCTCGTGATAGCTAAGAGTAATTAATTTTTTTTTTTAACAAAGTTATTCATTTTTAATTTTGGTAAAATTAATACTATATACATATATATAAAATATAAATTAATGGGCATATAAATGTCGACGAGCTATAGGAAGATCAACTTGAAGGGTGTAGTGAAGACCATACGAGTGGGCCAGCACTCTAGAGGGCTCCGGCGTCCGGCCATTTCAAAACAAATTAAACGTGAAAAATATGATCATCTATATAGAATAAATATAATATTAATTAAAAAGTTCCAACTAAACAAAAAAATAATGGCATCATTGATCAGATCATTTATTTATGAGGTCAATGATGTCATTTTGTTTGTTGGCCATGCAAGAAATTTAAATAAATAAATATTAATATAATATATATATATTCAAACAAAGAGTAAATATTGACTAATTAAAATAAAAGACTGCGCACAAAGTCTTGGCAAATAATTGCACCATATATTAGCTTAATTAATTTTTGCATAAACAATATACGTGAAGTAACATTAATAATGATAATTTAATTAGTGGAAAAAGAAGAAGCTACCACAATAAAAATAATATATTAATACACACATCCTCTTGAACATTTTTTTTTTCATAAATATTGTAAAAGCTACAACCAATTTAACAATTTAAGAACAAGTGAACAACTTGCCCACCTTGCCACCATCCAATAAATTCAATGTGACAATGAAGGGCACTGGCCGGTTAGCTCAATATAAATATTATTTTATTTGATTTGAAAGATAATTTCTAAAAAAAAAAATTATTTACGCAAAAAAATTTTAAAGACACTTTATTTTAATAATTTTTATTTTATATAAAATTTATATCTTTAATTGTACTAAGTTTTTAAATTTTATTCTTACAATTTATATTCTTAAAAAATATTTCTATAATATAAAAATAAATCATATTTTAAATATTATGACAAAAAAATTATAAAAAATTCATTTTTTTAAGAAATAAATATACATATATATACATAATTTAAAAAATATAAAAATAAAATCAAAATAACTATTGAAATTAATTTTTTTAAGAAAAATAAAAATACACATACATAATTTAAAAAATATAAAAATAAAATCAAAATAACTATTGAAATTAATTTTAAAAATAGTTTAAATTTATTTTTTTAATAATAAATATAATTATCATCCTACAGAATGTAAATAAAATTAAATTATTATTATTGCTAGTGAGCTGAAAACATTATCCATTTTGCGTAAAATAAGTATATAGCACGTGGGTTTAATTTTGTATTCAATTATAGTATTATTATGAAGTGATGAAGTACTATTTTGTAACATTGACAAAACATATGGCGCCGTAATAATAACACATATATAACTGCCAAAATTAAATGTCAACATGAACATTAGGTCCCCCTCTTCTCCAAATATTAATCAAATTTTCTTTTGTTTAATTAATTAGAAGAAGATAAGACTTGACATGTGTAATGATATCATGACTCATGAGTAATTGAAATATGAAAGTTTTGGACTCAAAGGTGAAAGCAACTAGCCACACCGTCCAAATTGCGGCCACATAATTACGCACGTCCCTAAATTTTTTTTACTAATGACATTAGGTTAATTTGGTGTGATTATTAATTGAGATTTTTTTTATTTTTATACTTTAAAATAGTTTTTTTTTTTTTGTATTTTTACGAAAGTCTATATGAAAATTCCTATTGCAACTAAAGAGCAATTTAAATCGTAATTAAAAATCGTATAACAACCTACATAGAAATTATTGGATAAACCACTTTAGAAACCCAAACAGTAATAAATTTAAAAAAAAAAATTAAAAAAATAGTATATAAAATAATTCCCCTTAATAATTTGTGTGTGTTTTATTTCATATTATATTTATGTATTAGTGATTAATTTATATTAGTTACCTTAGATGTTATAAAATCTTTGCTCTTTTTCTTCGTGGACCTAGTACAATTATTAGTTAATAATGTGTTAATTAGGTTTAGAAGATCCCCTATATCGATTATAAGTGTTGATGATATATTTATTAGTAAAAACTAAAAAGCATATTCAAAGTTTGAAAAATATATGTCCCTGAAAAAAGATTTTAGAAAATGTATGCACATCAATTTAATAAAAGAAAAAAATAATTAAAACGTGGCATTTTAATAATGCACACGTCAATTATTACTCCATATGATGAAATCAACTATTTTTTTTTTGAAAAAAAAAATATTATGAAATGAACTAATTAAACGGTATATATAATTTATGTACATTAATTTGGTCATATGGCTAATAACTCTTATATATGTTTTCATTGTGCTGAATTGATTGTATACGGTAATAATACTTTGTTATAAATTATATAGAGTTGATAAATACTGAAAATTATTTCTATTTATCCTCTTCTTAAGTGCTTGTAGATGGAAATTACATGTTATTTATTATCTTCTAGTTTAATATATATTATGTGGTATTTCTCTTCATGTCCAAATATATCTTCAATTTTATGTATATTTCTGCAACAAAGTTGTAATATTATTTAATTTATATTTGTGTCTTTGTATTATTCTTGTCATAGAGTTGTATTTCTTATTTTAATTTGGATAAATACCATTTTGGTCCCTCTGTTTTACAAAAGTTACTAATTGGACTCTGTGTTTTGTTAAATGACAAAAATAGACTCTGTATTTTCTAAAATAGTACAAATAGGACCCTGAATTGATTTTTTGTCAAAATAAAGTTTAATTATAATCCGATTTAAAAGTGCTATGACAAAAATGTTTACATTTTTTGTATCTGTTCGTATTAAGCATTGTCTTCAAGTTGGTTGTATTAAAAAAAATTATCAAAAATTAAGCTTAAGGTCCTATTTTTACTATTTTAGAAAATACAGGGCCCATTTTGTCATTTAACAAAACACAGGGTCCAATCTGTAACTTTTGCAAAATACAAGGTCCAAAATGGTATTTATCCTTTTAATTTTTCTATTGAATTATAATATTTTCCAACAACTTACACTCAGTAGTGTTAAATAATTAGGTTGTTTAAATTCTTATTTTCACATTATAATAAACTATCGAAAAATTTATAAAATAAATGGTAAATACCATTTTGGACTTATGTTTTGCAAAAGTTATTAATTGGACCATCTGTTTTGTTAAATGACAAAATAGACCCTGTATTTTCTAAAATAGTACAAATAGGATCATGAATTGATTTTTTGTCAAAATAAAATTTAATTATAATCCGATCTAAAAGTGTTATGACAAAATTGTTTACATTTTCTGTATCTGTTCATATCAGAAATTATTTTCAAGTTGATTATATTAAAAAAAAAATAATCAAAAATTAAGCTCAGAATTTTATTTTTACTATTTTGAAAAATACAGGATCCATTTTGTCTATTTTATCATTTAACAAAACACAGAGTCTAATTAATAATTTTCGCAAAATACAAGATCCAAAATAATATTTACTCCAAAACAAATTATAGAGTGTAAACATTGAAACGTGTTAGATACCATTTTTGTCAATGTGTTTAGGCTATTATCGGTAAAGTAGTTACATATCCCGCGAGAAAATACCATGTGCCATTAGAATAAAGTTTACTGCTGATAAAAACTTGGACGAATCGATAAATTTAGATCAATAATGTTTCATCAGCATTTTTCCAATTAATTAGTTTCATCGCTATTACTAAATTTTGTTGGGAAGAGAGACTTTTGTTGTGCACTTCATAAAACATGAGCAAAACATTTATGTTGCATAACTTTTGTCTGTGCTTTATTTTTTAAATTAATTAATTAATTATAGGTAGTTTTTAAGTTAATTATAATTGTCATTAGTTACAAATTTACAATATCTTTAATAGAAATGCTAAAGGGCACTAGTGGTGTCTAGCACCTTCCTATGTGTTAATATCGCTATTGGTCCAACTAAGTATCGAGTCTCATATAATTTAATATAATAGCTTTTAGAGAGTATCGCTAGCCAATCGCAACGCGACATGTCGAGAAGGTGCTATGCACCACTGATGCTTTATTGCAATGCTCTATCTCTAATTGTAATTAAAATGGAAGTATACATTATTTGATAACATTTAATTAAATAAATTAATATATATTTTCTTTTTATAAAATCACACAAATTTAATTTATCAAATTACTAAAATTTTATTATAGAGTTAAGGCTTAATAGCCACTAAGTGTACGTACAGCAATGTAAGACAAACACACACAAACAAAAATTTTATTTTTTCAATAAAATCACATTAAACATCATATTCATGCAATTACCTTTTTTTTTTTTTTTGAAAACAAGGGTAGGATTATATTATAACAAGTAAAGCTAGACCTCCTGGTCGTTACATAAAATGTTTACCGGTACAGAATTGATCGGGATCGATCCATAAACTTGGTGGGTAAAAGCCCACTTAGCGACATTGTGAGCCGCAAAATTACAGTTCTTACTAATATTAGAAAAGGTACAACACATGAAAGAATGAGAAGACTTAGTACAAAAGGAGACATATTCATGCAATTACCTACGAAAACATATCTTATATTTATGAAAACATATCATATATTCATAGCTTGGTAGCTGTTAAGTGTATTTAATATTTTAGTTTGACGTTCTAAATAAAATTAATAAGGTCTTCAACACAATCATATTGTAAAACTAAAACCTAAAATCGACGGATGCTCCTATAAAAGTTGGAGATTTGAACTCAATTAGAAATTCTAGAACCAAAAATCTAAGTACGTTTTTTGAACATTTTGCTTTTTTATTAATTAATGTCAAACAATTAGAAAGTGGTTGTTCCCTTTCAAAAAAAAACAAAAAAAAAGAGAAAAGAAAAAGAAAAGAACCAAAGAAAGTAATTGTTTTAAAATTTTAATCTTTGGCGAATATTAATTTTGCAAAAAAAAAAACACTCTCACTATTACAAAAATTACAATTATCAACACTTATTCAACAACCCTTATTAAAAAAAGACTGTTATTCACAATTGAAAAACAAGTAGTACCAAATAATTCTCAAATTATTATGAATTGAGATTTGAATAATACACTTGAAAAATAGTAGTACTATTATTATGCTCTATCATTTCTAATTTTTGGGACATAATTATCATGTTGGTACATACATAAATTGATAATACAAGTCTTTTTTTAGTGAATGATACATAATTAATGGCTGTGAAGTGACGAAATCATATACTATAGTCACAGAGCATTATTATTAAATACTAATAATACTTAGTACTTTTTATAAGTGGCGTTATACGATTCGTTAGGGTTATTTTCTTAAGTTATATGGACTCAATACTTAATTACACTAATAACAGTATGATACCTACTAAGCACCGATAATATTTAGGAAATTTACATAGTATACTAACTTTTGTTATTTTTTTTAAAGAGTCGGTATTTTTTTACTTTTTTACTGTATTTTTTTATAAGTTTCATACTGCAGTATACTGTGTTAAGTTTTCACTAGTGTTCTACTGGTATTTTTTAGTTGTTCTACAGTAATTTTGAGTTGTTCTATTTTATGTTCTACTGGTATTTATAAAAACACTGTATTTTTGAAAACTTTTTCGCGTGACAGTATTTTTATAAAAATTAATCCAAATTCTAATATTTTTATAAGTTACCCTAATAATTCTCTATCGTTAGGTAAATCAAGTTGAAAGGCCACTGGCCCATCAATACCTCTCCGGCCGGTAGTTACCAAAAAAATTTGAAAAATATGGCCACTTTTTTATTCTTTATAACCTTTAATATCAATTATATACATATATATTTATATGTATAAACAAACAAAAATTATCATCATATATTAGAAGGACACGCGAAGAAAATAAAAAATATAATTAGTAGCCGCTGTGACTTATCACATTTGGAGAAGTAGGAATCAAGTATTTTAGTATTAAAGTGTGCAATTTTTTCATGTAAATTAAGTTTGAGATAAGGAGTGGAATTCATTTCATGTTATAGATAAAGAATGGATTACTCGATTGTGTATATAGATAGATCTTTTCAGGCCCAAGGGTGTTGTTAGTTTGTATATAACAAGTTGTGGTTGGAACATATACTCATCTCATTCACCAAAAAAAACCCTAAGTTATTCCTAAAATCAAATCAAAATTATTTCTATTCTATATAAAGTGTGCCTATATAACTAAATTTTTGCTTTATGAAAAATTCATGGGTGTGAATTTTTATTTATATTTAATAAAATAATAAAATATTATTTATATATAATAAAATAATAAAATAAAAATTTAAACTGATATTTGATATTTGAACTGATATTATTTATATATATACAATATTATATATTGTTCTCATGTGATATTATTTAAACATAAATTTACTATCATATTTTGAATTTAATTAAAACCAATAAAATATATATACCTAATCTTGTACGTTCTCATTTTTTCTAATTTTTTTTTATTAAAGTTAATTATTTTAAATAAATAAAAATTCATAATAAAAATTTAATTTCTAAATTTTCTCTATTACTATACCATTTTGAATTTAATTAACAACAATAAAATATATGTACGTATATTTTTCATTTTTTTAATATAAATTTTCTATATACATATATATTTATACAAAAAAAAAAATAAAGATAAAAAATAGTGAAGAGATCTAAAAAATTTCACATAAGCTTCAAACACACTCTAAAAAAAGTATCATTTATAATTCTATGTGGAACTAATTTATTTGTTTATTTGGATGATTTTAGTCTATATATCTCAAATTATACTTTTTAATTTTTATAATTCGGTTATAGCAAGTAAGAATATTTGGGGTGATGTAATCATAACAGTATATATATAGCTTTATTAGTTGAGCATGAATTGTCCATTTGATTTTGTTTTAAGTTTAGATTTTACAATTGTATTTGAATACTTAGCTATATATATATATGTGGATCTTGAGTTTATCGGGTTAATTTGTTGAAAATATATGTTTACTGATTTGCTCAAAATAAATATACATAAACACATATATTTTGTTGAATCCAAATATACAAAAACACATATATTTTGTTGAATCTATCATGGAGTGCTATGAGATTGATGAGAGGCTTCAAGAGAAGAATGATATTAAGATAAATTTGGAGAGCATTGCTTTGTTATAATATTATTTGGACGCTATCATATTTCTTGTTTTTTATATTCTTTCTTTCATATGTCCAGTTATATGCCTGCTACCTTTATTCTCTATAATTTTATTATTACCGGCTCGAGTTAAGTATCTATAGTAAGTGTGTAGCATTATTATTTTTTAAATATATTTCAAGCTAATCTCCATTCTCCTCTTCTCTTTCTGCAAATTTTAAATTTGACTTTTCACTATTGATTTTCAAATAACCCCACACACTAATTAAAATTAGTTTTTAAATCATTTTAATTATATGATTATTTATTGAATTTTTCTTAATTAAATTATAGAACACATAACATAAAACTAAATATACGTGCCTTGCACGTAACTTTCTTCTAGTATATTGATAAACACATATCTTACAAAATCAAACTAAAATTATTAAAAATCTAATAAATAATTAAACAAACTAAGATTTTTTTGAAAAAAAAAATCAAACTTATTTATATTTATAAACTCATATCTTAAAAAATAAAGAAAAATAATTAAAATTTCAATAAAACTTAAACTTATTTTGGAAAAAATGTTATAAATTTCTTTTTTTTTTTTTACTTAAACAAATTTAGATTTTTGGAGAAAAAAAAAATAAACTCAAACTTGTTCCGGTAAAATTTAATTTTTGCAAAAATTAAATTTTTTATATATTTTTTATATCTAAATAAATTTCTTAAATCTCTTAATTAATTTTAAAATTTTAATTTTCTTAATCATTCAAAATTATTTTTTAGATTTAAATTAATTTTTTAAAATTTACTAAAAAAAATATTCAATCTTTGTCAATTTTATTTTGGGGGGCGTGTTTTGATAGTTGTCAAAATTTAGGGGACAAATTTGCTAATTTACAAAGACACGATAAAAGTTCGAAGGTAATTTTGAACAAGTCATATATTTTAAGAGACAGAATCAATATTATTGAAAGTTTAAAAAACAAAATTATTAATTATTCTAAAATAAACAAATAAGTATTTAAGCAACAATTTTTTCTTAAATATGAAAAAACACTGTATGAATACACTCCATATCCTTATTCTTCATGCATTGCCAAAACGGCCAAAAGTCTCACCTTACTAACAATTAATCTTCTAAAAATAGTTAAAATCCCAAACCTGTGTTTAGTTAGCAATTTAACATTTCATAGTAAACACATGGACACATTATACAAGTTACATAATTTTATTAGTCCAAATAAATAACTATTTAAAATTAAAAAAATATCATAAAAAAACAATAAAATAATTTTTGTTTCTCTTTTTTCCTAACTAAATACTAAAATTAGAGAGGTGGAAGCATGGAAATTTTGGTAGGGATGGGAGGATGAAGAAGGGGAAAGACAAGGGGTAAATCACATTGGTATGTTGTATGATAATCATATGAAAAAACACTTGAAAATTTGTTGGAATATTTCTTTACCAATTGTGTATCTGTAAAAACAAAACTCATGAGGAGCAGTGCCTAGAAAAAGAAACTCTTCATCTGCTGCTTCTGAGCTTAACTGGACACACACCAATCACCTTATAATTTCTTATATCACTCAACCCAATCTTCATCAAAGAGTTCCCAAACTTTGAAAACAGTGTACTTGTAGGTGGTATTTAGTTTACCGGAATATAAGTGTAATAGTAATAGAATGTAATGGTAATAATAATGGGAATACTATTACCATGTATGGTTTATTTTGTAATGAACATTGTAATTAGAATTGAATTGACAAAAATGTCCTTGCTTTATTTATTTTTTTATATTTTCAAAGTGAGAAAAAGAAAGGGTAAAATTGTCTTTTTATTATTTAGTTGTCATTGTAATCCTCATTCATGAGGTGTAAGAGTGTAATGAGAATTCATAGGATTGGTGTAATGCCCATTATAATGGAATTCTATTACAAAGGTTAGAAACACAAACCAAACATTGTAATGGCGATTTTAATTCCATTACAATCTTGATTCCAATCAACCAAACATGCTCATATTTCTTTAGATGAGGATAAGACCTAGCCAATCGCAAGTGACCTTTCCTCCTCAGTAACTAAGTCAATTTGATTAAACTAAACTCCATTTTCATTCCATGTATGATGGAAACTGGAAAGTTGATAATAATACAATTTTGTAATGTCAATAATGTTCATCGCATATGATCAAGAAAATTGCACTACGCCATCAAATAACTTTTTTAAGTTTATAATAAAGTGTTTGAAGCATAAAAACATTAAGAACACAAAATTATACAATATATAATCCTTTGTCTTCACAAAAAAGTTTTTATGTTCAAATTATGGACATATCCAGTCTAAACCGTTCCATTCCTACATTCACTCGAAAAATCAAGAAAAGTGACTGCTACTCTTGGGCGACGATTTGTGAACACACTCTAATCTCTTCCCCGGCTGCTTCCCTGGTCCTTTTTTCTACGTTATGCTTAACTGCTAGCACCTTTGAGGCGCGCAATCAGTTCCTCCTGCAAATGAAATAAAACATGTCACGAAGCTAAATTTTCTTCTTCACTGACAAAGAAAAGAAAATGCCTTCGAACGATCAACACTCAACACACCACGTTGACAATATATGCATGCATCACTAGATGGTTTTATTAATACTTGCCTTCTTTCCCTTCAAAGAAAGTCCTTTGGCCTTTAAAAGTGCACGAAGTCTCTCTACAGTCAGACCTTGGAAATCCTTAATTGATGCCTGATTGCTTGATCCCTCTTCAAGAAAGCCATTTAAACTCGTAAAACAATAATGACAACGTAATCATTTAGACTAAAGGAAATTTAACGATCAAAAGCATAGGATAGGTCCAACCGAAATAAGTAGCTACACTTAGAACTTTTTTTTTTGTGTGTGTGCGCAGACACAAGTCTATGAATATGTGAGTATACCATTCTCAACTATGAGACTCTCAATAATGGTAATAGTACATTCTGAGTCACAATATACCAATCTGAACTAATATTGAGAAAGCGATTGCTTTCTTCGATAAATTATAGTTTTGTGGGATAACTTCAGCCTTTACGATCAATGAGGTCTAACAAACCAGAAATGGCAAACAAGAATATCAAGACTACCTTGTCGAGAAGTGCTACTCTGACTATTAGCTTTTTTCGCAGAAGCCCTGCTATCCAAAGTTCTTTCTGCAGGCCTAACAATAACAATAGAGAAAAAAAAAATGTGATGACTGAAACAGAAAATAAGGACCACAATCAACTATGCACACTCAAGTATCCAGGCACTAAATTCCATTCAAGACAACTACCAGATAAATTATCATTTGCAGGGAACAGAAGGAAGACAAATCCAAGCTTATTGGAAGCATTACCTTTTTCTAGAACTTTCAGTTGCACCTGCACTTTTCACATCCTTTGAACTGGAATCACCTTTCTTGTTCCTAAGTGTAAGCGATCTGATCAATATGTTCTGTTGATTTGTCTTGATCTGTTGATCATCTGGATGCGAACAAACACTCATCAGTCAGAAATCCTCAAAATAAAAAGCTCTAGTCTCATGCCAAAATTTCATTATGCGTCTGTTACCTGCATATTGAAAATAAAGAAAGAATGAGAAAAACAAAAAATCAAGAGACCATAGTAATTGTTATCATTCAAACTGAAAATGCTCACACATTGCTTTAAAAATTTCTGTTTTTCTTTTTTTTTTCCAAGAAAAAAATAATGTATGAAATATATAATAGGATTAGCAATTTCTCCATATTTAAGTTCACAAGCTGAGGATTCAATTAAGTGAAGAAAACCTGGGGGCGATGTGTCATGGACGCATACATAAACCCGCATTCCACCCTACAAAAAAATTGCACAAACTAAGTTCAATATACTTCAACATGCCTAAAACAAATTTGTAAAAATCTATTCATTGAAAAAAAAGAGGTATAATAAACATCAATGTTACTTCTAGCACAAATAATTAACAAATATATTCACAAAATTCAACATCAAAAACTAGAAGGTCAGCTGTACTCAGACAATTTCTATATTATAATCTTCAAGGATGGGATGGACATGGAGATAACTGTTAAATATACTGACTTCAATCAAGGAAGAAAAGACATGTTCTTCAATATATAAAGTGATTTATTGCTATTAGATATATAGGAGACTCAAGCCACATCAATTCACCTTATGCAAAACATCTGCATTTGGTGATATACATATCTTGATGTGTTTCAAATTGAAAAACTAAAGCCACATCAATCCACCAAAACTTTATTCTTCTAAACAAACAATTGAAAACCCAATACTCAGTAAGTTGGCTAATCTAAGCAAACCCCATCATTCATTCTTCGCTTCTTATACATGTACTGACACAAATATCACTTATAAATAATTGAAAAGAAATTCTCAATCAACAGCTTTTCTACACCAAATACATGTTAATTAAACTACATTCAAACTAAAAATCAAAGCTTTCATCAATCTCGAATATCAATCGAGTAAAACTACTAGAAACTCAACTGTAACACTTCTCAATACCCACATTCTCCACATATTTATCCAAACATCAACAAAAAAAAAATTCAACAAAGATAATAAAATTAAATTAAGTGAAATTCATAAACTCTTATTTTGTTTCGTGGTAAAGAAAATAGTGAGGGGAGAAAAGAGATCACCGGATTCGAAGAGAGAACGGTGGAGGAGAAGAGGCCGCGAGAGGGAAGGTTTAAGAGGAACTTTGAAGCACCATTAGATGATGGATTCGAATCAGATGGTGGAGAAGAAGAGCCGTCCATGGCCGCCATCACCACCACCACCACCACCACCGGGCTTGAAGAAAGGAAGGAACCCTCGAAGACAAAAGTAGAAGAGGAGAGAAGAGAGTGGTGTTGTGGAGAAATCGCGCCTATTTTCCCGACTAAAGGCAGCGCCTTTTCACCCCTATTTATATGCCACACTCTCATAGTGGGCAGTTCTATCTTTTATTTTTACTACATAATAGTAATATTATTTATAAATTATATAATATAGTTTTAACATGTTTAATGTAAGTTAACTATTTAATTTACATCAATATTATTAGGCCAATATAAGACCCTCACCTCTAATAATAGATGTGTATGACTTCTCAATTCACTTTTGGAACTGTGGTAACTGTTATTGGTCGTTCAACTAATGGTGCTAAAATTGTTGCTTTAGAAATCTCATTTTTTATTTTCTTGATAACCACTTGATTATGTGGCTTTTTGTGACTTTTTGTATAGTCATGTTCAAGAAAAGTAGTATTTTTTTTTTTACACAAATACTTTATTTTCTTTATGACTATAGAAGTAGGCACCTCGAGTTTATTTGAATATCCTACAAATATACACACTTCAATCTTAGGAGCAAGATTCTCAGACTTGGGATTAAGAACATGAGCATGACAACTCCAAATACGGAAATATTTCAAAATGAGTTTTGTCCCATTCGATAAGTTCATTAGAGTATTGCTTATGCTCTTAGAGGGTACTACATTCAAAATGAAGGTAGTCGCTAAAAGTGTGTATCCCCAAAAGTTTAATGGCAGTGATGAGTAACACATTATTAATTTGATCATGTCTAACAAGGTCTGGTTTTTTTCTCTCGGCAACACCATTCTGTTGAGGTGTTCCAGGTGCTGTAAGTTGGGACAAGATCCTTTCTTCCAAAAAATAGTCTTTGAATTCGAATCCAAATACTCGCCACCACAATCTGATTAAAGTGTCTTTAATAATTTACATATATGATTTTCAGCCATAGCCTTGAATTCTTTGAGCGTTCCAAAAGTTTAAGACTTCTTGGCCATCAGGTAAGTATGACCGTATGTAGAATAATCGTCAACAAAAGTGACGAAGTATTCATAACCACCTCGAGCTTGAATATTAATAGGTCTGCACACATCAGTGTGTATTAACTCAAGTTGTTCTTTGGCTCTATTGCCTTTTGCAGAAAAAGGTCTTTTTGTCATCTTGCCTTCTAAGCAAGATTCACATACCGGAAGAGTTCCAACTTTTAGTTCTCTCAAAGAACCATCCTTTGTTAACATGTTTATCCTGTCTAGGCCTATATGGCCTAAACGTAGATGCCATAGATACATTTCATCATCATCAGAAATCTTTTGCCTTTTATTTGATTGAGACAATGTTACTCTACAATTCATTATTTAAAATTAATTGTTCACTTGGCTTGAGCACATAAAGTTTGTTACTCTCTTTTGCAAAATAAATAGGCGTACCATTCTTAAAAATAATAATCTCATTATTAATAAAATTAAAATTAAAAAATTATTCATGAAAAAGAGATAAAGAAATAATATTCCCAGTACATTCAGGAATAAAATAAACATTGTTCAATAACAAAAATTTATTATTAAATTTCAAGTGGACTTTGCCAACACCCTTGGCAGACACTCGTGCTCCATTGCCCACATGCATAGTCCCATCGACAAGCTCCCTTGACGATTCAAGTATCTGCATAGAAGAACAAATGTGATTAATGGCTCCAGAATCAACAATCCATAAGGATTTATCATCCTCCACTGAGTTAGCTTCAAGAACAAATAAATCATATTTACCTTTCTTAAGCTTGGAGAGATACTTGTTACAGTTTCTCTTCAGTGTCCCATTACACCATAATGGAAACACTTGCCTTTAGCCTTCTTATCCTTGGACTTGGGATTGGCTTAGTTCTTCTTGGCCTTGGGTGACTTCTTGCCTTTGGGCTTTCCACCGTTGTTGTCCTTACTGTTCCACTCCCTTTTCTTATCAGAAGAAGAAGGAGAGTCGAATTTCACTTCAACAATGTTTGATTCCCCTTCCTTGGACTTATCCTTATTAAGGTTCTCAAACATGGTCAACTTGTTCGACAATTGAGTCATGTTGAACTCTAGCTTGTTCATCACATAGTTTGTGGTGAAAGCCTTGAAGCAAGGAGATAGCGACTCAAGGATCATAGTCACTTGAGTCCTCTCGTCAATTATAGCCTCATGTGTCTCTGCCTCATACATTAGCTCAATCATGTCCAATACATGAGATCAAAAAAGGGACACCTTTCTTCATCTTACAATTCATGTAGCTATGAGTAGCATCATGTCTTGTTAGAATAGATTGCTGCCCAAACATGGCTTGTAGAGAATTCATTATTTGAGATGCATTCTCCATATGTTCATGCGTCTTACGCAGAACATCGTCCATGCTTACAAGCATGAAACATTTGGCCTTATTTTTGGATTGAATCCAAGCATCATATCTGTTTCGAATATTTTTAGGGCATTGGCAGCGGGCTCCTTAGGACGCTCCACAGTTAGGACAAATTTGTAATTCTCACAAACCAGCATTAAATTCACATTTGATCTCCATTTATAAAAGCTATCACCATTCAGCTTATCAAGTGCTTGTAAAGTAATAAGGGGATTTGGCATAGTAGACATGAATGAAATAAGCAAAGTAACATAATGATTATGTATGAATAATAAATATTATTTTGGAATTACAGCAAACATGATGCATGAGCGCATACAAGTAAAACTAGGAGTGTTCATCAAACCGCTCAAACCGCCTGCACCGCAAAAGAAAAAATACAGTTTGAAATTCTTTACAGTACGGTCGCGGTTTAAATTTTTCCTAAACCGCACGGTGCGGTGCAGTTTGCAGTTTTGAAATGTTAATGTGCAGTTCAAATTGTACCGCACTGCACATAATAAAAATACTAATTTTTATATTTATTTAGATCCAATATGTAAATGTCCAACCAAAACCCCACTAATTATTGTATTATTGAAACTTATTTTTTTTCATATTTATTTTCAAGCCTTATAGTATTTTTGACAAGTGTTGCTCAAGCTTTGTTGTATTTGTAATAGTTTAATAATTTGTGATATTCCAAACCGTAGAAACCGCAATATCGCATTGCACCGCACCATTTTTTGCGATGCGGTTTCTACAGTTTTTTAATTTCACGGTGCGAGTGCAGTTTGGAAAATTAGAAAAACTGCATGTGCCAGTTGGTTTGAAAAAATGGTCAAAAATCGCACCACCCGCACCGTGAACACTCCTAAGTAAAACACATAAAATTTTGTTTGAGTTATTTCACAATAAAACTATTTAACAATTGATCGCCGTCTTAGGATCAATATCAAGTCAATTTCATTAAGCCTATGTGAAAATTCTCATCTTTATTATTTTGAAACCTAAATATCTCATATTTTCATATCAAAATATAAAGTACCGCTTTTTGACCAAGTTAACAACTAACCACTATGAAGCTTAGTTGCACTTTGTGAGTGTAATCTATTATTTCAAATTTCATGCCTTAACTTAGTGCATCGCCTTAAGAGTCGGTGTTACACTAAAATACATCACTTCCTCTTATTTTAGTCAAGATATCAACCTTGAGCAACAGTATAGACACATACCTTCCTTAGGGGAACGAAAACAAAGTCGTCTCGAGGCTAGTCTATACTCCCTCAGTGTTGATCAATAATAGAGGTCATAGTTACATTGACATGTACTCCTTCTCCCTCTAACTATTTAAGTAAAATGTGTTTATTTTATTGATTCTTAAAAATTAATACATATTAACCACTTTAATAATTATGATTAATTTATTTATAATAAATATCTTAAATTATAAATAAATTTTTCGTCATAATTATTAAATTTGAATTAACTCTTTAATTCATAATTTAAAATTATTTTAAATTAATAGGTTAATTTTAAATTACCAAGTTAATTCTAAATTAATCTTAGCTAGTTTACATGTTTTGGATTTCAAAAAGGGTAAACACATAAACACATAGGATAATCCTAATATATCATGTTTTTACTATGAGATGCATGATAATATAAATTATGTGAGATTTCTATGTATGACATGTAATTCACTAATAAATGAGCATGTTATTAATCAACTATTTGTTGTCAATTTTAATACGCAAGTGCACGTATCGTTGCTCAAGTAATAAACTCACACAGGTGAGGTCGATCCCACAGAGAATTTGACTGAATACCACTAGATTAGATTTATGTTTGGAAACCAATAATTTTATGATTGAAGTAAAAAAATAAAGATTAACAAGAAAATTAAATTAGCAATAACAAGATTTAATTAAGATGGTAAATTAGGAAAGAGAATCATGTTGATTTAATTACCTAATTATTAATGCTAATTACTATTCTCTTTCTTAATGTGAATGACAGATTATACAAATTAACTTAACTCTTTTTAAATCTTTTAGGCCCTAAATCACATGTTATCTAATCATCTCTGAATTAGATTAACATGTAATCAGCATGAAGCGATAATCTAAATGTCACATAGGTTATGCAAATACTTTTGTTTCACATAAAAACTTAAATTATCCAATTTTAGCATTCTCAATTCTCACTTTTCAGATTTTGAATTGAGATCATAGAACATGTGGAAGGTGATCAATCTTAAACATGTAAATACACACAAATATGAATAATTTCACAAACAAGAAAGAAGGAATAACAATTAACATTAACTAAGGATAACGTCAATCAACATTCATCATCTCCCCAAATAGGAGTTTAGTTTATAAAATCCATAATAACATTCATAATAAAATCTAAAACAAAAATTAACATGGAAATCAAGAGTTTAAAGAACTAGTTGGTGATTGCGCTTTGGATCATCACAATAGCTTCCTCTCCTCCTTCTTTCACTTTTTGGGGCTAATCTTTGATGATTTTCGTTCTAAAACGTGAGTCCCTTAAATAGAAGTTAGGGTTGCTACCTCTGAATGGTGAAAATTCAAAACTGGCCAGTCTTCTTGTGTTTTGCCCATAGTCGCGACTACATAAAGCCTAGTCGCGACCATAGGCAAAGTGAGAAAAAAAAAACAAGCTCTCTACCTAGCCGCGTACGCGACCTAGGTCGCGACCATGGGTTATGGTGGTCGCGACTACTGAAGCGTTTTTGACAGTTTCAACAGATTTTTCTCTAGAATGCCCTGTCTTTTCAACAATTGATACAATTTGAACTCTAATGCCTCGGGGACCTAAAAGGAAAATCAAGCGTAAAACGATTCCAAAAGGTAACATTAACAGAGAAAACAACTATGAAATCGACCCAGAACCTAGGCTAAAAATAGATTGTACAGATTTGGCATTGAAGATAATATTGATTGTATATTCTGAAGCAATCAAGAGGAGACAAAGGATCACCTTTTCTTTGGCTGCTGCTGGACAATGCACTGTTTCTTAGAGATTGCAAAATGGCTAGATTGGAGGCAATTAGATAAGAGCTTACCTAGGGGTGTGCATGGGTTGGGTTGACCGGGTTGAAGCTATTTTAGTGGGCCAACCCAATGAGATCTGCCTATTAAATTATAACCCATTATAAACTTTTTGCATAACCCAATCCAATCCAACCCAACCCAACATATCATGGGTTGGTTTGGGTTGGGTCGGGTTAAAACCCTTGTTTTTACCAATAAAAATTTAGAGTTTAAACATAGAAACTAATAAAATTCAAAATAAGACAAAAACATAAAAAAAAAAAAATTCAAACAAAAAGCAATTACATCAAAAATAATTAATACAATCACTACCCAAAGTCCAAACAATTAGATAGTGATCTATGTTTTCATTATCTTCTCTGATGCTTTGGACCCTAATTCCATTCTAATATAAGTCAGTTACACATTCACAAGACAAACACAAATATCAAATGTAAAGGATTTATATATGATATCTATTTAGCAGTGAAAGAAAATTGAGAGTATTTTTCCTCAAGAATACCAACTATAACATCACAATAAGATACCCATTTGCCATCAAACATCACCACACTTCCTTTGGGGTTCACTTGCAAAAACCTACAGATCATCAGAGAAAAATAAAAACCCATGTTTCAAAAATTCTCATTTTCTATAACCCAAAATTACTTTCCCCCTCGTATTTTGTAGCTATGAAGTTTTGATATACCATTGGGGTTTTTCATTGAGATTGACGAGGTGCTCCGGTAAGAAACTTTCTTCTCCTCCCAAAGTTAGAAGAACCCATTGGCTAAATGGATCTGAAGAAACCAATTTTTCTCGATGAAACATAACAACAAAAAGAAAATCAAAACAAATGTACAAAACCCAAAAAAATATAAAAGAAGGAATTTGATAGAGGAGATGCTTACCTATGCCATTGACGAATCTGCATGTGTGTGTATGCGCTTTCTTGGCTCAAGTTGGAAGTTGAAGAGACGAGAGAGGGGATTGAGGGAATTGATAGAAGCGATGAGAGATGGAATATGCTTCAGGTATGGCTAGTGTCGATGATAGAAAGGAACGAAGGCAGAGTGAGTGTGAGACGTCGATCTAGTTTGGTTGGGGTCATGGAATAGTGAGTTGGCCTTAGAGAGGGAAGGAGGCAGATGAAGAGTATGTTAGGGTTAGGGGTTTGAGTTTGTAAGATTTCCTTATATATATAATATTTTTTATTAATAGAGACACACGGGTTGGGTTGGGTTCGTTGGGCCACAAAAAGCCCAGCCCGATTCCGACCCATTCTATGCGGGTTGATAAGTTTTCCACCCAATGAAATTTCGGCCCATAATAAAATAGGCTGATCGGCCCACTTTCGGGTTGGGTTGGCCGGGTTGGTCGGCCTAGCACAACCCATGCACAGCCCTAAGCTTACCTAGTCTAACTAGGTGGATGCAAAGAATTAAAGTGAGCAAATTTTAGAGGAAAGTCATGGCTGCAGCCCTTGCCAGCCTTGTCTACAACATCTGGAAAAGCAGAAATAAGGTGATATGGCACATGAAAACTCCAAATGCTGTCCAGGTGACCAAACAAATAAAAGAAAGGCTAATTATGATTTTCCCCCGAAACTTTGATAAGTACTAAATTATGTCCCCTAAACTTTTTTTGCCGTTAAAAATCCCTCCTGAACTATTGAGATTGTTAGATTTAAGGACTTTTGTCTAATTTTAGTAAAAAAATTCTAACATTGATGAAAGTTCAGGAGGCATGATTTAGTACATATCAAAGTTTGAGAAGCATGATTTGGTAGATATCAAAGTCTGAGGAGTACGGTTTAGTACATAAACAATCACTAAAACAGTAAAATTGAATGAAATTAGACAAAAGTCCTTAAATCTAACAATCTCAATAGTTCAGGGAGAATTTTTAACGGCCAAAAAAGTTCAAGGGATATGATTTGGTACATGTCAAAGTTCAAGGGAAAAAAAATCATAATTAGCCTAAAAGAAAATGTCAAACAACTTGTACGGCCAAAAAAAAGTTAGCAAAAAAAAAATGAAGAGTGGATTCATACATTGTAAATTTGTATAGACATCAAAGGCCTTACCTAGTATGGTTTAGTGCTTATAGTTTGTCAAAAAAAATTTAGACTTTGTGCAATGAAATTTTAGATTTATCAAAAAAAAAAATATATAATAATATTTTTTTTTGAATGGTAATAATATTTTTAAACTCACTTATATTTGTTATTTCATAATTTATTTATTATTATTATTGGCTAATTATAATTTTTGTCTCCTGAACTTTGACATATACCAAATTATGCCTCCTGAACTTTTAAGGTCGTTAAAAATATTTCCTAAACTATTGAGATTGTTGGATTTAAGGATTTTTTTTTTAATTTTAGTAAAAAAGTCTAACATGGATGAAAGTTCAGGGGCCATAATTTAATTTATGTCAATATT
This sequence comes from Cannabis sativa, assembly GCF_029168945.1. Taxonomy (NCBI): domain Eukaryota; kingdom Viridiplantae; phylum Streptophyta; class Magnoliopsida; order Rosales; family Cannabaceae; genus Cannabis; species Cannabis sativa. The sequence goes on along the minus strand of NC_083603.1, from coordinate 43,795,599 downwards.
CGAAAGGTATAATTTGGTAGATATCAAAGTCCGGAGAGCATGGTTTAGTATATAAATAATCACTGAAATAGTAAAATTGCATGAAATTATACAAAAATCCTTAAATCCAACAATCTCAATAATTCAAGGGGTATTTTGAACGACCTTAAAAATTCAAATGACATAATTTACTACATGTTAAAATTCAACTGAGAAAAATTTTAATTAGCCTTATTATCTTGTTTTGGTGGAAAATTAATTATTTAATGTCTGTTACTTTGTGAAATTTGATATTGTCATAGTCCACCGTATTATGAGAACCGCCCTATAGAATAGCCCACCATTATGGCTGGGATTGAAATCCGGATAAGCTCTATACTTCCTCTAAAACAATAATTATTATAATAAGACAAATCGGATAAACATAAGCGGAACAATAATTCACAACAGTTGACCCCATCAAAACAACCCGCCACGTGTAAAACTCTGCACTTTCAACGGTCTAGATCGATGGTTCACAATTACACACGTGGACCCCATTGTACTTTTAATACGATAGCCTAGCCCCCCCTTTTATTTATTTCAGTGTATTAATGGTATTGGATTCTACCTTTGTCTGATTCACACTATCGCATAATAGAGAAAAAGAGAGAGAAAGAGAGAGAGAGAGAGAAGAGAGAGAGAGAGAGAGAGAGAGAGATGGGTGAAGCGGTGGTGGGTGAACAGAGTCCGAGTCCGAGAAGCCCAGAAGCGAAATTGGGTATGCAAGTGGAGGATCTATGGGACACGCAGGAGCCACAGCTCAGTCCTAATGACAAACTCAATGCTTGTTTTGAGAGCATACCAGTTTCAGCTTTTCCTCCAGCTCCTTCTGATCAAGGTAACCATGCATCAATTTTTCATCTTTTAAACTTAAAAATGTTTTATGCTAACTGGGTTTGGTTAATATTTCTTGATTGATGATCAAGTTCCGAATTTGAACAATAATATAGATATTGAGAAAAGAAAATTTGATCTGGGATTATTATTGATTAGCTGAAGACATAGTGATCTGTAACGATTTTGGGGTCCCAAAAGTGGATTATTATTGTTTTGAGAAGTTTCTAATGGGTTGTACTTGTTTATGATGTTAATTCATGTTTTGAATTGCTATCGTTGTATACAGTGATTGAGATAAAATCAGATACTTCCTTGGCTGAGGCTGTTCAGATTTTGTCCGAACACAAAATCCTTAGTGCACCTGTTGTAGATGTTGATGCAGCTGAGGATGCTAGTTGGATTGATAGATACATTGGTGTAGTAGAGTTTGCTGGAATTGTTGTATGGATTCTGCATCAGGTTAGCAAGCCTACCAAATTTAAATGCCATTTACTCTTGAATATTTCAATCTACATATTCTTTTAAATTGTTGCAGAAGAGTGATTTCGATGCTGATAAATATTGTTTCTTGCTCAAGTTTTCTTTATTCTGCATTGAAAAATAGCAACCATATAGTTGCATTATCATGGGGCATAGTTGAGCTAGGGGGAAAGTGGGTAGCCATAGGGATATCACTAGGGATGTCTCTATTTTTAGCATTTAGAGAAATTATAATTCAAATTTTCTTATATGACTGTGAATATTAATAGTTATAGCACACACTCCACCTATTTTTCAAAAAATTTAGAATAATTTTTAGTGTCGAAAACAAGTTGATACAAAAACAAACAAAGCACGCTTACAACTGAATGTTTAAACTCTATTTTTGATATTGTAAATTGTTTAGAATTTTTCGAAAACGGGTGGAATGCTTACTACAACTATAATGTAAACCATTATATAAAAAAAACTTGGTTATAATTTTTTCAAATGCTGAAAACATTGTTGTCTTTACTGGTATTATCATGCACTATATTTATTATATATTTATAATCTTATGAAAGAAAAATGGCCCCTATAATGTTTTCATACTGGCTTTGTCACTGGTAGTGTCTTTTTCTTTTCCTGATATTTTCTCTTCATGAGAAGTAAAAATATTGTGTTTAATGTGTATCAGTCGGAACCTCCATCTCCAAGGAGTCCACATAGTCCAAATACTGGAACTGCACTTGCAGCAGCAGCTAATGGAGTGACTTCTTTGTTTGAACTTGGAGTCTTAGGCCCTGACTCGGCTGCAACAACCTCTGGAAACTTTTTCGAGCATCTGACTGCATCTGAATATTATAAGAATACAACGGTTATATTACTAACATTTCAAACCGAGATATATTTTCATTGTTGAATTAATACCTTAGGCTTTTTTCTTATTATTATGCATATTTGTCTATTTTACAGGTTCGAGACATCTCGGGGTCATTCCGATGGGCTCCATTTCTTGCTTTGCAGACATCAAACTCGTTCCTGACAATGCTTTTGCTGCTTTCCAAGTACAAGATGAAGAGTATTTTCGTAGTTGATTTGGGTGAAGGTAAGATTGAAAATGTCATCACGCAATCCTCGGTGATTCACATGTTAGCAGAATGTGCTGGTCTTCATTGGTTTGAAAATTGGGGTACAAAAAAACTCTCTGAAGTGGGTCTCCCAATGGTGACTGGAGATCGTCTCATCAAGGTGCACAAATTTTCTCTCTCAAAACTAAAAAGATTTACAGTATTTGTTGTTTTCTTATTTCAAATGCTGATTGTTGTTGTTCTTCTTATAGGTTTATGAAGATGAACCAGTGTTACAAGCATTTAAGCTGATGAGGAAAAAGAGGATTGGTGGGGTACCTGTAATTGAAAATGGTGGCAACAAAGCAGTAGGAAACATAAGCTTAAGAGATATTCAGTTCTTGCTTACAGCACCTGAGATTTACCATGATTATAGGTGAGTAGCTGAAATATAAGCTCAAAATTATATATTTTTGTCATTGAATTTGTTTTTGATATAGGAATCAGAAGGACCTATTAACTTGAACACTAAACAATTGTTGATGTTATGAAGGAGCTTTTTGATCAGGGTCGTGCCTGAGCTAAGGTGGACTAGGCCTGCACTTAAGGCCCACCTAGCCCAAAAAGAAAATATTTTCCTTTTAAAAATATACATAATTTTGTAGTACATATTTTTTATAAAGGTCCCAATTTTTTTTTTTCAAGGCCCACCAAATTTCAGAAACGTCTGTTTTTTATGACAAGATTTTCGTTACATTCTACCTTGAACTTGGCTTAAATTGCATGATCCAAATTGACTCCTTTCTCTTAAGTTCAATAAAAGAGAAGCAACTATAGAGTTAAAACTGCTTTTATATGAAAAATCGTCTAATCAGTACACTTTTAGTCCATTATGTATTGTTTAGATTCTGATTCTGGATTGGTCATTGCTTAAAATGGAGTGTTGTGCTGATCTCGTTGCATTGGTTCTGAAAACCCTTCTCTTTCACTTAAGACACCGAGCCTTGTTAAGTTTCTTTGCTTAGTCACTTGTGTTTCATATTGACACTGATTTGGCTTGTAATAACAGATCTATAACGGCTAAGAACTTCCTAACAGCCGTTCGGAGCTACATGGAGAAGCACGAAGAGGCTTCGCCAGTAAGTGAAATGGTTACATGCAAAAAAGATCAGACAATCAAAGAACTAATTTTGTTGCTAGACGCCAAGAAGATTCATCGAGTATACGTTGTTGATGATGACGGAAACATAGGAGGTGTAATTACACTCAGAGATATCATCTCAAGGCTAGTTCATGAACCACGAGGCTACTTCGGTGATTTCTTCGATGGTGTTCTACCCCTGCCCCAGAACAGCAGGGTTTAAGAGGAAGCAAATCATTTCCCTGATGATTAATTTTTCTTTTTCTTTTTTTTTTGGTTTTGCTTTTGACCTGTGCTTGTTTTGTTAGGTGAATATTGAGTATGGCTTGAGTATGGTCATCACTGTAACATAGAAGGGCCCCTGTAATTAAGCCATCCATGTTCAATATGGTTCTTTTTAAAATGTTTGTATGTTAAGCTATATTTATAATAAGAGGAACATTCTTCCATCTTCATTTATGCTATATTATATATAAAAGTATTCACCTTGTTCTGTGTCATTTAACTTATATGGCTCTGGTATTTTTCTTTTCACGTGAATCTTTGATATTTTTCCTCACAGGTTACAACCTCCAAGTTTATCTACTTCTTCTTTAAGACGATGACTTTAAGAAGATACTTTGTTGATGTCAAATGCTAATTGGCCTAATAGTCCATTTAATGAATCTTCAAACGTATTGGACGATGTGAAATCTCTATTAGGATAATGCTTTCGAAGTAAGAAGCCAACTTTTCTTATTGTACGGGTGTGACTAGACAAAGTTTCATCAAAACCAATGGAGACTTGGGAA